>NC_061795.1:6795000-7116250 GCF_021462225.1 Girardinichthys multiradiatus | reverse complement strand
TGGAGACCTCATATAAAATACATTCAAACAAAAATATCCAGAAGTACTGCTGTTCTCAGCAAAGCTAAATATTTTCTAAATCATGATGCTCTTCATATTATGTATTGTTCACTTATATTACCTTACTTGAGTTATTGTGTGGAAATATGGGGCAACACCTATAAAACCTCACTGCGACCGTTATGCACATTACAAAAAAGGGCCATCAGAATGGTTCATAAGGCAGGATTCCACGACCATACTAACATACTATGTATAGAGTCCCGCCTCCTCAAACTCCCAGATCTGGTAGAATTTCAAACAGCTCAGCTGATGTATAAAGCTAGAAATAAACAACTACCAGAAAATATTCAAAAGCTGTTCACTGATAGAGTGGGGGGTTATGATTATAGGGAAAATCTCAATTTCAGAACCTTGAGGGTTCGAACCACCATGAAGAGAATGTGCATTTCAGTCAGTGGTGTGAAGGTCTGGAATAAACTCCAAAAAGAGCTGAAGCAATGTCCAAGCATGAGTCTGTTTAAAAAAAGACTAAAACTGATGTTTTTCAACATGTATTGGGATGAAGAGGCGAGGTGCATGGTATCTCATCTGAGCACGGTATGTATGTGTGTGTGTGTGTGTGTGTGCGTGTCTGTGTTTCTGCTGTGTGTTTGCATGGGGTGCATGGGGGTGCGGGGCCCTCTTCTCTGCTTCTGGTCCTCTGTAGCTGCAGCCTGACGCTGCAGTTGTTGCAGCCTGGCTTCTCTCGCTGCTCCTCGCTCTGTGCCTCGTGGTGGTAGGGGGCAGGTCGGGGTTTAGGGGACTCGTGTGGACGGCTTGGTTGTTCAGGGGGGTCCTGGGGATCTTGTCTGCCACCTTGCGCTATGGGGTGTGGGGTTGGGATTGGTGGGGGGAGCTGGTGGTGGTGGAGCTGTGGTGTTGGATTGTGGCTCTGATGATTCAGGGGGGGTCTCTAAGTGCCGATATACAAGAATGTGAATGTGGATTTAGGCCTAATGTGTGGTGTTTCTGTGTGTGTAGGTATGCATGTGTGCAGTTACATGTACATATGTGGAGGTACATGTTTGTCTGTATGTGTACATATGTATATGTATGTATATGTGTATATATATATATGTATGTGTGTATGTGTATGTATGCGTGTGTGTATTTATGCATGTGTATATATGCATGTATGTATGTGTATGTGTATGTATGTATATATGTGTAGATATATATATGTGTATATGTATATATATAGATAATTGTGTATATATATTTATTTATTAGTTTTTGGTTTGTGAATTCTGGATCAAAAACATAGATGTTAATTAGGAAGGTTACTCAGTTAATTTAAGTGCAATTAGAGGGAGAAGGGGTATTAAAAATAAGTTTTACTTCTTCATACCCCTTTTCAGACAATGTATATTAATTAATAATCAATGTCAGATCTCAGGTTAAATATACTGACAAGTTTGCTTGTTGGAAAATGTTTATTTTACTGGTTTCTATTTGTGTTTAAGTTAATTTAATTTATTTGGAACTGGAAATTTAATTTAATGTTTACCAAACACTTCTTTGTATGGTATTTGGATATTTGTTTGTTTGTTATAAGCATTTCTGAAATTGATTTATTTACCGAAATCATTGTCTGAAATAAAAAAATAAAAAAATAAAAAAAATAAAAAAAAGACTGCTGTTCACGAACACTCTCCATCCAACCTCACTGAGCTCGAGCTGTTTTGCAAGGAAGAATGGGCAAGAATTTCAGTCTCTTGATGTGCAAAACTGATAGAGACATACCCCAAGTGACTTGCAGCTGTAATTGCAGCAAAGGGTGGCGCTACAAAGTATTAACGCAAGGGGGCCGAATAATATTGCACACCCCACTTTTCAGTTTTTTATTTGTTAAACAAGTTTGACACATCCAATAAATTTCATTCCACTTCATGATTGTGTCCCACTTGTTGTTGATTCTTCACAAAAAATTTGAATTTTATATCTTTATGTTTGAAGCCTGAAATGTGGCAAGAGGTTGAAAAGTTCAAGGGGCCCGAATACTTTCGCAAGGCACTGTAATTAGTCACTGTCCCTCAGGTCTCCTGCTTTCCTGGTCACCAGCTGTCTCATATCCCTCCTGATTAGTTCCCCTCCCAGTTCATTGGTTCATACACCACTTTTCTCAATATTTAAGCTTTCTGGTTTTCATTGTCCAGTCCCAGGTGTACCCCGCCTCCCGCCCATAGACTGCTGGAGATAGGCACCAGCTCCCCTGCGACCCACTATGGAATAAGCGGTAGAAAATGACTGACTGACTGACTGGTTTTCATTGTTTGCTATTGGTCCCTCCTGTTTCTCTGAGTGCATGTCCTCTGATCCCTTGCTCCTGTCATCCTGCTCATTTCACTCACCCGCCTGTGTTCGAGGTCAAGTTGTAAGTTTGTAGTGATGGGCAGATGAGGCCTCATTGGGTGTATGGCACATTTTCCAAACTGTGTCTACACTGTGTTGAAACTGTGTTGCTGTATCACCTGCAGTGACATTTGCTGGATTGAAAAAGTCATTGCAGGCTAATTCAATAAAGAGTGGAAACAGACTGAACAAGGTTCATTCATGTTTTTATTTAGAAACATCAGCTGCTGTAACAGCTTTGGGCCGAGGCAATTGCACCGTTTACAAACCATTTTTCCAGCATTCTTTGGCTAATCGTGGTCTTGATAGCCTAAAATTAATAACACAAATGGAGAATAATGAATGAAAGCACATAACATGCATATACTTTGTTAAGATGTATAATACCCTTTCATCAGTTTGTTTTACGTACCTTTCTGCTTGGCAGAACATATGAGGGCTCAAGGAGTTGGAGCAGCTCTCAGAACCCCTCTTCTTCCACAAGGCTAAGCGGTTGACAGTCTATAATGATCATATTCACTACAGCCTCATCAATCCCCTGCTTTCTGGAAACACCAGGGTTCATTACGGGAGTGTTAACCAGTTTTTCCCTCTCATGCCGGGGCATAATGATGCCTCAGCATTGTGGAAGTGCTTCGGTTACAGTAAGACAGCACCTGGGAGTAAATCTTACATTTAACCTACAATAGAAATAAAAGTTAATCCATGTAAATGAATTCAAATATCCTTTAGAAAGGAATTAGAATAATCCGAAAGAAAAATGATCAAAAGTGGAAATGAGAACAGAATAATCATTTACCTTATTCTCCGTGATAAGATCAAAATGATCTTAGACGGGAGAAGACTTTCTCTTCCTTGACTGTTCCATGCCGGTATTCAAATACGAGCCAAAAACCAACGCAACGCAAAGAACACAAACTATCTCCATCCAACAAAACCCACAGACGTGTCGATACATTTTCTACTTTATAAATACAGTTTGGTGCGTTCACAACCAAATGACACAGGAACTGTATCGGTCAAGTGGTTTTCCTTAAGGTACTATGCGCACCGACGCGGGGTTTCGTCATTTGCTCTGCGCATGTGCCGAGGTTTCTGTGTCGTTTGACCCATCACTATAAATTTATTTATAATTAACTATTTTTCATTTACTCCACTATGCTCTGCATTTGGGTCCTACCTTAACACACAGCATGTCAAAGTGTGTGTGTGTGTTCTTGTACTTGTCGCTGAGTGAGAACCATTTTTCGTATTTCGTATTTTTATCGAGCTGCTGGGCATGAGTTATTGTTTGAAAATTATATAATGGGGGTGGTTCCACAGTTCCCCCTCTTATATAGCAAATCCATCCCAACACAACCAGTACCACCATACTGTTTGCCTAAGCTGTCAATATAGTTCACATTAACAAAAAACATTTGGACAAATCACTTTCACTTCCTCTACAGCATGGCATCATTTGAAAAGTGGGTGTACTCGCATAATCCTTCACTGTTTCCAACAACGCAGTTGGCAATCAATAAATATAGTTAAATAGTTCATGAGTGATTATGTACTTTGCAATGCATGGTGATTTCTTCACCCTAACCACAGAGAATATACTTTCTTCACACATGTCCATCACTCTTACTTCTGGATTATTTTGTAGTCAACAGCTTGTTGTTGACTGACATTTAAGACACTAAGATACACCCTGTAGCTGTCAGCAATCATGCACCCATCTCCTTAACTTTAGTAATTAAGAAAGAAACCCTACAAAGCAAAAGCTGGAGGTTTAATACCTCCACTGCTTAAGAATAAAGATTTTATCAAATATTTTAAAGAAGAATGGACTTCATATCTGGAGTGTAATGACCTGCCTGGGACATCAACATCTGTTCTCTGGGAGGCAGGGAAAGCAGTGATGAGAGGTAAAATAATCTCATTCTCATCACATAAGAAGAAAAAAGAAAACAAGCGTAATAAGGAATTAGAAGAAATCAATAAATTGTTAAAAGCTTCCCAATAGAGGAATTGCTGGGTGAACTACATAAAGGAAAACTATAATTAAATACAATTATTGCAAAAAAAACAACATTTTCAGTACAAAGACTTTGACTAGAAAACCTTAAACATGGCAATAAATCAGGTAGCTTTTTAGCTAACCAGCTAAAAATAAATGAAGAAAAGACAACTATATTTGCTGTTAAAGGCTCGACAAGGAATGAAGTTTATGATCCTCAAACAATAAAAAGCACCTTTAGAGATTTTTACGAAGCTTTATACTCACCACAGATAGACTCGTCAGAAAACAACATTGACCAATTTCTGGATAAAGTAACACTTCCTAAATTATCAGATAGTCAAGCGATGGCCTTGAATGTACCACTGACTTCAGCCGAAATCCAGGAAGCCCTCAAAACCATGCCCAATAAAAAGGCTCCAGGCCCAGATGGATTTCCAGCAGAGTTCTACAAACAATTCTAGAATTCTGGAACACTCCAACATTCCACTGAATGCTGGAGGAAACTGAGAAAAATGGCAGACCTCTGCCAAATATTAGTTCTACCAACTTTACTCTCCTGTTAAAACCCGGCAAAGACCCAGTATATTCTACCAGCTACTGTCCCATATCCCTTATTAACGGTGATAATAATCTGTAAAGCCCTTGCATAAAGACAAGAAAAGGTAACTCCTCTCATAATACATCCTGACCAAACTGGTTTTATAAAAGGGAGGCATTCATGCACAAATTCACGCAGAATACCTAATTTCATAGACTATTCCCACAGTAAAAACACTAAGACTAATATATTATCTCTAGATGCAGTAAAAGCATTTGATAGAGTTAACTGGAAATTCTTATTTGCAGCCCTTGAATAAAGTTGGTTTTAAACCTCTTATATAATCTGGTTAAAAATATTGTACAGTTCCCCAGCAGCATGTATCAGGACAAATAACCAAACATCTTCCAGCTTCTGACTTCAGAGGGACACCAGGCAGGGATGCCCTCTTTCCCCATCACTATTTGCTATTTTTATTGAACCACTCGTGGCAGCAATCAGGCAAACTAATGATAATAAAGGCATATAATGCATGAATGTTGAACATAAAATCAGTATGCGGATGAAGTGTTACTTTTTCTCTGGCATTCACAAACCTCTCTCTCTCACATTATTGGATTAATAAATTCTTAATAGTTTAATATTATTCTATAAATTGTTTAAAATCTACACTTCTCCCAAATAATTGTTATATCCACAATTCCTGGCTGAGCCTGGGGGGTGGGGACCTGGGGTGTTTGTTGCCGGTGTTTTAAGTTGGAGCATGCGCGGGTGCCCAGCTCTGGCCCATCTCATTGTAGGTACTTTCTCCCACCATTCTGCTGGTGGGACGGAAGGTCTGTGAGACGGTGTGGGGCGCAGTCAACCTGGGTGTCTAATGTGTTTTGTGTTCAGGGAGTTGTGCGAATGTTGGGGTCGGTGTAGGTTCTCTTCTGGGGTTGGCTTTGGGTTTGGGTGGAGATAGGCATCGATAGGTCTGGGTGCGTCTGCATGGTGGGCGGAGTTGTTTTGGCTCTGTGGGCTCTCTGCCTTTTGTGGGCTTCAGTGTGGGTTTTCTCATGAGGCTACTTCTGGCTGGGGTATGGGTATCGGGCATGTGTTGTTGGGTTTGGATTCTGTGGGTTTCTTTTTGTGGGGTTGCACATTTGTGGGGGGGCTTTATTTTTGGGAGGCTGGTGAGGGCGCATCTGCGCAGAGTGCACTTTGTGCACGGCTTTTGCCTTGGGTGATTTTTGCTGTGTTCTGTCCTCTGCTGTACGACGTGCTGTGGTGGTCCTGTGCAGTGTGGCTCTGTCCGTCCTATGTGGGTGTTGCAGGGCAGGCGTTACTGGGCTTAGCGGTTGCTTCAGGTTTCTCAGCCTTGTACTGGAGTGGGGTTTGGCCTGGTGGTTCCTGGTGGGTGGTGTGTGCTTGGGGTTGGTGGTTTTTCACTGTGCCTCTCTACGGACATATGGAATGATGTGTGATGTCGCTGTTGCTTTGGCTCAGGGGCAGCTGTGGCTTGGCTCTATCAGTTTTGCTTGGCTGGCCTGGTTGTTGGCGGTTCTGCATCTTGGAGGGGGGAGCAGCCTCTTTGCGGTGCAGGCCGTGACCTTTCTGTGGCGCCCTTCAGCTTGCTGGACTGGCATATTTCCCTTGGGCACAGTGGTGGGTGGGGTGGTGCGTCGGGGCGTCTGCTTGATGGCCTGGCTGCCGCTGGCGGTTTCAGTTCCTTTGTCTGTGGGGGGTGCATGTGTCTATGCTAGCTGAATGTTTGCATTTGGGTGGGCCTGCCATTTTGGGTTAGGTTTGGCTTATTGGCAGCCTCTGTGTTGTGTGGGCCCCTGCTGTTGCCCTGCTGGCCTGGTTGTGGCTGTGATCCGATGCAGAGCTGGGGGGCATCGGGGACTGGTTCTGTTGGGCCACACTTTTATTGGAGGTCGTGGCTTCTTCTGGCGGGGGACTGGGTGTTGGGGCTGGGCATCGGAGTTTGGGCGGTCCCAAGGGGTTGGGGATGTAGGTGTCTGAAGAGCCTTTTGTCCCCCAGTCCTTCCATCCCCATCCCAGGACACCTCCCTGTGCCTGCTCCATTAGACTGGGCCTCAATTTAAATGTACAACTCTCGCTTACAACATTTTCATGACACCTACATGTTGGGCCTTGGGGCTGGGCACATTTAATGGCATCCGGGGGGGAGTGTGTTTTATTAACCTCACCTCTGGTGCCTGTGCCCACCTCTAAGAGTTAAGTTGCATGTAGATATTGAAAGTTCTGGGTGGGGGGTGGCAGACCCTCTTCCTCACCTATTTTTCTTTCTATATACACTACAACAGCACACATTAACACCACATTTCCACACCCCCATTCGCTGTTTTCCGTCTCATGTTGGAGGCCGGGAGAAGTATCAGGCCTTCTGGTCGGGGTCTGGGCTGGGGCTGTGAGTCGGGTCATGGGAGTGGATTGGTGCTGGCATTTTGGCTCTCTCTACATCATTTGGATTTTTTTGTTTCATGGTCCCTGAGTCCACAGTGGTGCACAGAATGTGTCTTTGCTTTGGTGGAGTGGATGGCTGGCCTTCTTGGTGTGGCGGGGTGTGCCGTGCCATAGTGTTTGCGGCCGGCATACTTGTGCTGGTACCCAGACATGAGTTACAACATTAAAGACCAGTAAGAACTTTTCTGGAACTTCCAAAATAAATCGCATTAACCTACTTCCAGCACAGCCAGGGACAGGAACAAGAGAGGTAACAGCGGACTTCTCATGATGTCACTGTTTGGATAAAAACCTCGCATTCCAACAAACAGACCTCTTCCACACTGGTCCCCAGCGGAACTGGAAAGAGGGACACACAGCGTGCTGTCTCCTTGCTAGTAAGATAAACATAACTCTTCAAACTGGATCTAAGAGTGCCATGTGATCACGCGATCATATGCACTAAGTGAAGTAGGAATGAATTGCTGTTTGTGTATCCGGTATTCATTCATGAACGGGGGTAATTAAGGTGCAAACGTGGCTTGACTTTTCTTTCTGAGTTCTACAGAAGCAAATTGTGTTCCAGTTAGTTCCCAGCAGAGACCCTGTCTCTACAACGCAGAGTGGAGCGGTTTTCCCTTTCTGAAGGAAGGACAAATGTACTGCAACACAGCACACCGCTCTGCGTGCAGTTCGGCCAGGTGGCAGAACGAGCCGCCCCTTTCCCACAGCTACCGAGGTTAGCTGCAAGTTAACTCTGTGTTCACCATGGATGCTTTTCTCAACTTCATCATCCCGGACAACTTCTCAGCACGGTTTACGTAAGAGGTAGTGTTTGGGCAGGGAAGATTAGTTTAGAGCTAAATAATCAAAATAATGTTCGTTTAATGACTTTTGTTCTTGTTTGTGTTGAGAAACTCAGCTACAGTAAGTGCTAGCAGACTAGCATCCCTCTAAGAATGTGTTCTGTGTTGTGTTTTTTAAAGTTAAGACAAACTTTATTTAAAGCATGGTTTTTAAACACAGTTCGGACATAACCCTTATGCATTTCAACCCTTTTATTAGTGGTGGTTTAAAGGTATGTGTTTGATTTTGGTAACCAGCTATAAGCTTCTTTTGTTAGCTCCAACCGCTTACAAAAGGCACGTGCTCGCCCACTTTATGAGTCAGCTGAAGATCATGTACCCAGGAAGGTTGTTAGTTTCCAATCTAGGAAGTAATATTTCCTTAAATATTATTTTACTTAACGTAATAACTAATCAAACACCATTAAGACCCATTTATCCAAAAGGTTTGGTTCTTATTCAAAATAATATTTCCTTAAATATTATTTTAATATTTTCACAATAATGTTTCTATAAATATCATTTTAATAAATAAAGGTAGCTAAATTGACAAATGTTGTGATGCTGTAATATTAATAGGAACTGCAAAAAACCCTATCACAGACATTGGTCTTTTGTTTTTAAGAACATTTAATTTACATTTAAAGTTCTCCAGAACATTTTCCAGCATTTAAAGTTTCACAGCCTACATTTAGAAGCCCTTGACATCAAAAAATCCTAGAAGAGAGTCTCTGACAAGTGTAGATATTTATTTCTCCTTTTCAGAGCATCCAAGATAATCCTTGCATCTCCAGAACACATTCCAGCACAGTGAAAACTACAAAATAAACATACATGGATGGTCATACTGTGTTTGATAAACAAGGTTTAAACATAACTGAATGCACTAACCCTAATGGTGAATTCTAAGATTAATGACCAGTTTACTATGGTGGTGATCGTACAGTGTACACTGGTTAAATGCCTGTATGACTCAAATCAATAATCAGTCCAGATAATGTTTTACGGTTTCTTTAATACGCAGATTCAGGTACCAGGTACGGGTGCTTGTGGTTCTACAAAATAAAATGCACAAGTAAAACATTTGTGTATAAATCATTGTAATCTTAACTTCCCATAAAAGGAGATTACATGAAACATTACACCCACAAGCTGTATTTTTAGCCTAACTAATAGGTCCAAAGGCCTTTATATGTAGCCTGAATTACATTTGATAACAAAGGAAATATACCATTTTATCATTACTTCAGTCCTGTGTTTCAATCACTTATAATGTGGAGATCAAGTTAGAAAAAAGCAATTAAAAATAATAAAAATTACCAACTCAAGGTAAAAATGTATCTTGTTTTACACATATTCTATTAAGTAAAAGGACTATCTTCCTTCTGTGGGCTTTGGTGTGGGTTTTCTCGCGGAGCTACTTCTGGGTGTTGAGCATGTGGTCTTGGGTTTGAATGCTGTGGGTCTTCTTTTCGCGGGGTTCACTTTTGCAAGGGGGCTTTATTTTTCGGAGGCTGAAGGGGCGCATCTGCGCAGAGTGGGCTTTGTGTATGGCATTTGCTTTGGGTGCTCTTTGCTGCGTTCTGTCTTTCACTGTACGACATGCTTTGGTGCTGAAGTGGTGGTCCTGTGCAGTGTGGCAAAAACTGCATCAGTCATGCCTTCAGAATGTAGCTTTACATTGTCATGAAATGCAAAATAAATGTGATTAAACCAGATTCCGAGTCATAAAACCAAACACTTTTATACAGAATAGCATGAAAGTTCCTCACAAGTAAACTTAAGAACCATATAAATCTAAAACATGACATACCTCGCTTAGTTTTGGAGCTAAACTTCTGCCAACATGTAAACAGTGGGTCTCTCACAGGTGGAATTCTACTAGCTGGAGTCAGCATAAGAGGTAAAATACCCCATGCAAGGTGTAAATATAGATGGTTTGCATCCGTTTCAAAGCGAACATATTAGACCCAGCAACATAACTGACAAACACTATCGGACTTTCAGATAGAAAAGAATAAACAAATTACTTCAACTCACCAGCTGGATCAGAACCCGCTCCTGCCGGCTGGAATGCATAACAAATTCTCCCCCTTATAAAGATTACTTTACTTACTTTGTTATGCATGTTACCACGGTGGGGACCATCAGCCCCAGGTGCGTGCTGCCGGCCGGGGACCTCCTGCCGGGTGAGTTTGTCCCGTCTTGGTGTAGGGTTGGTGGGGTCTAGTGAGTACAGTGCTCGGTGGTGTCTGCTCTGTTGTGCTTGTGGGCAGAGGCTGCAGTGGCATTGCGCAGGGCCCTTGCCTTGCTGTCGCGACCCGCTGTGTGGTGGAGGTTAGGATGAGGTGGGGGTGCTTGGAGCGGGGCTGGGTGTGGAGCTTGTGCTGTGTGAATGTCTTCATCCACTTTTCGGGGTAGGAGCTTGTCTGTTGGACTGTGCCTTTTTGGGGAGGGTATTCATGGCGTTTGGGGTCTGTGGGGACATCCATGTTGGGGTTCATTGGAGTGGGGGGCTCATGAGGTTGAGATCAGAATTTATTGGGCAGTTGGGACTGCTTTGTCCTGGGGAGGCTCTGGTTGGCGGACTTGTTTGGACCAGGTAGGTCTTTTGTTCATGACCCTCGGTAGTTGGGGGCTGGGGTCAGGGCGGGGCGTTGAGGCCTAGGCTGGGGTCATTCGGGTTCGGCTGGTGTCGGGACTAATCTGGGCTGGTGCTGGGGCGGCCTGCCTGTCTCCACCCCAGAATGAAGGGGACAGCCAACTGGGTCTGAAAACTGGTTGCCCCTCTAGGGTATCGGTACCTGGACCTGGGAATATAGTGTATGTATGGGGAGTTTGAGTGAGTGTATGATGTTCATTGTTGTGTGTCTTTACGTTGGGTGCGTGGGTGTGAGTGTTTTTATGTGTATGCATGAGGGTGGGAATGTGTGATTGTGTGCATCTGTTTTTGTGTCAGGTTGGGTCTTGAGCTCCTCCCTCTCCTGGATCAGCTTAGGCCCCCCATCAAATTTGGGGCTGGTGTCTTTGCACGCTGGTGTATTGGTGGTTTTCAGTGTCCAGGACTGGGTGCTTTGCTGTGTGCTGGCTCACCCCCAGTTGCTGCTGCCAGGGCCTGGGTCCCCTGGCTGTCAGGCATCTGCTTGGAGGGTGATATGCCCAAGGGGTCTGCCGGCGGGGCCTGTTGGCTCATCGCAGCAGCTCCCTGGGGCTTCTGCACTGTGGCTGCTGGGGGTTCCCCTGGGACTTTCCTCTGGCGGGGTTGCGGTAGTCCTGGTGGTTGTCCTCCTGAGGTTCCTGTGCTCTGGGGGGCCTTTGGATGTATGTGGCTCAGATCTTCTCCATCTCTGTCACGGGTCCAGGGGGGCAGGTCTGTGGCTGTTCACACTTGCTCGCTATTGCATATTTTTATGGAGAAACGTTATATATACAAGCATGCTCATACTTACACCTACAGGTGTTTGGATTCAGGTGTTAACAGATAAAAAGGTGTTCTATATTGAGCTGCAGTTACTGCGATATACATCTTGCATTCATTGCAAAATATTTAGCTTGCTAACTAAATATGTAATTGTAAGGTAAATATTTAGCTTGTTAACTAAATATTTAGTTTGGAACCGTGACATTTATAAATGTATGAATGACATGGTCCATTTTTTTTCTTTTAACGGGCTAAATAATTCAAAGTAATGGTGTTAATTTTTGTCTTTATTAACGGCACCCCATATTCCACCACAGGCCTAACTTAGATCAGATAAAGTTGCTATAATGTTTTAACAATGCAAAGCTTTTTTTTATTTGTAAACATGTATCTGACTTAACATGTAGGTAGGCCTACAGCTGTTCTTCTCCAGGGTGTTTTTTATTCAGAACAGTTAACCGAAGAGCTAGGCTAAAGTTTACATGTTTACTCGCTGTTTGCTTTAACTCATTGATTATTCCTCTCAAACATAATGCAGTATTATTACAGTTAATCATATGGACAAAACCGACAGAAAACTTCATAAACTTTGTGCTTTGCCTTGAGGGTCAACTAATTTAAGGGTCAACTAATTAAACAAGTAGTGTTTCAGCTGCTTTCTGTGTAGCTGCAAGGTCTGATGGAAGTGAGGGAGATATCTGTATAGCTTTCAATATGAGGGCGTGTTTTTAAAAAGATGGTCTCTGTTAAACAAGGCTGCATGCTGTTGCTGACGTTGCAAAATCACAAACGGTACAAACAGATATCAGGAGCTAAGTTTCATCAGAGACTGATTTTTATCAAAGTGTGGATCAGGACCCTGATGGGATACCTGTGATCTGACTAAGGCATCTCAATAAACTCTAAAATACATGTAAGTGCCCATACACAATGTACTTTTTGGTTTAAAGGGGCAACATATGAATGTTACAAATACAATTTCAGTTAAAGATCACTGAGAAAAAATCTGTTCTTTCACATTACATGTCAACCCAAAGGGAAGACTCTAAGAGAATGAACATGAAGGCTCAGCTCAGCCCCATTGGCCTATATGTTTACAAAAATAACTGAAACATTTTATAATAAAAAACAAGATGAGATCGCATTTGAAATAATAATCAGTGGAAACGTATCCTTGTAATGTGTGTTTATGAGCATTCTTATCCTATTCTAACAAAAGGGAAACATTAGAACTTATACTTTATATCACTATGGTATAAATGGGAAAAACAGCTATGAGCATATTAATAAAGGTTATTCCTAACAAGAGACATAAGAACATTGATGATATTTATTTTTTGATATATTTGTTTCTTTGAAACCAGAAATAATAAACTCTTGTGAAGGAGTTTATTTCCTTTATAGTTTTAGAGCACAAAGTAATTTCTCATGTTAAAAGGCAAAGGTGCAAGACCTATCTGGGTAAAGATGACTGTGTATAAATGTAAACAGAGAGAGGAAGAGAAGTACAGGTACATCCCAAAAAATTTGAATATTGTGTAAAAGTGCCATATTTCTTGCCAGTCATCTCAGAAAGTGAAACTCATATAGAATCATTACAGATAGTGGTATAGTCCAAGCCTTTGTTTCTTGTAATTTTGATGATTATGGCTTAAAGGAAAAAACAACTAAATTCAATGTCTCTAAAATTTTGAATACTGTGAAAAAGTTCATTATTGGTGTAACCTGGGTAGGAAAAATTATTTACGTTCTCACCTTTTTGTATGCACTCATCCCTTCTCGCATTATTAGCCATTCGCGAGAGTACCATCATACAGACATGTGACCATAATGAGCCAATCAGTAGCTTATATTACTTGTTCAGCAAACATGCCGGGAGACTACCGAGAAGTTTGAAATGGAATGCTGCAGGTAGGCATTCTAAGCGAATTGTCGCTCTGTTTGTGTGTGAAATAGCACGTAAAACTGAATGTGTCGAATGTTGATTATAGGGGCCGACTATCAAAGCCGCTAAGAAGCAGGAGGACCTTTGTATTTAGCTGTGAAACGGAATTGGTAGTGATGTCAAAATGAGGCTTTTTGAAGCATAGAATCATTTTGAACCATTGTGTCATAAAGTGGTTCACTACCCAAAGCTTCATTCAATTCCCTTGGGTGACATCTAATGGCAGTAGTGATTGTTGTACCAAATGAGGCCCTGCGACTGTGATGCACCTCTTGTGTAAATAATAGCACTTATGTCTGTATATATGTGTGTTGTACATATGTGTTTTTAGTAACCCATTACAGATTCTGAGTGATTAACTCATGAAAAAATTATAATTTAAAAACAATATGAACTCTAGGTCCCCCAGTGGGCCCACCACCTGCAGGGGGAACCGTGAGGGACCGGTGCAAAGAGGATTGGGTGGCGGACGAAGGTGGAGACCTCAACGGCCCGATCCCCGGATGCTTAGGCTGGCTCTAGGGACGTGGAATGTCACCTTGCTGGGGGGGAAGGAGCCTGAGCTTGTGCGGGAGGTCGAGAGATATCGACTAGAAATAGTCGGGCTCGCCTCCACGCACAGCATGGGCTCTGGAACCCATCTCCTTGAGAGGGGTTGGACTCTCTTCTACTCTGGAGTGGCCCACGGGGAGAGGCGGCGGGCTGGTGTGGGTTTGCTTGTTGCCCCCCAGCTCAGCCGTCTCGTGTTGGGGTTTACCCCAGTGGATGAGAGGGTTGTATCCCTGCGCCTTCGGGTTGGGGAGAGGTCTCTGACTATCATTTCAGCCTACGGGCCGAGTGGTAGTGCAGAGTACCCTGCCTTCTTGGCGTCTCTGTCGGGGGTGCTGGATAGTGCCCCTCCCGGGGACTCCATTATTCTGCTGGGGGACTTCAACGCCCACGTGGGGAACGACAGTGACACCTGGAGAGGCGTGATTGGGAGGAATGGCCTCCCCGATCTGAATCCGAGTGGTGTTTTGTTATTGGACTTCTGTGGTAGTCACGGATTGTCCATAACAAACACCATGTTCAAACATAAAGGTGTCCATCAGTGCACTTGGCACCAGGACACCCTAGGCAGGAGGTCGATGATCGACTTTGTTGTCGTATCATCAGACCTTCGGCCGCATGTTTTGGACACTCGGGTGAAGAGAGGGGCTGAGCTGTCCACTGATCATCACCTGGTGGTGAGTTGGATCCGCTGGAGGAGGAGAAAGCCAGACAGACTTGGCAGGCCCAAGCGCATAGTGAGGGTCTGCTGGGAATGCCTGGCGGAGCCCTCGGCCAGGGATGTATTCAACTCCCACCTCCGGGAGAGCTTCGACCAGATCCCTGGGGATGTTGGAGACATAGAGTCCGAGTGGACCATGTTCTCTGCATCTATTGTCGATGCTGCTGCCCATAGCTGCGGCCGTAAGGTCTGCGGTGCCTGTCGTGGCGGCAATCCCAGAACCCGGTGGTGGACACCGGCAGTAAGGGATGCTGTTAAGCTGAAGAAGGAGTCCTATCGGCTGTGGTTGGCTTGTGGGACTCCTGAGGCGACTGACGGGTACCGTGAGGCCAAGCGTGCTGCGGCCCGGGCTGTGGCAGAGGCAAAAACTCGGGCCTGGGAAGAGTTCGGTGAGGCCATGGAGAAGGACTACCGGTTGGCCTCGAAGCGATTCTGGCAAACCGTCCGGCGCCTCAGGAGGGGGAAGCAGTGCTTTGCCAACACTGTTTATAGTGGGGGCGGGGGACTGCTGACCTCGACTGAGGACATTATCGGGCGGTGGAAGGAGTACTTTGAGGATCTCCTCAATCCTGCCATCACGCATTCCGTGGTGGAAACAGAGGCTGGGGACTCGGGGTTGGACTCTTTCATCACCCAGGCTGAAGTCACCGAGGTGGTTAAAAAGCTCCGCGGTGGCAAGGCTTCGGGGGTGGATGAAATCTGCCCTGAGTACCTCAAGTGTCTGGATGTTGTAGGGCTGTCATGGTTGACACGCCTCTTCAACATTGCGTGGCGGTCGGGGACAGTGCCTCTGGACTGGCAGACTGGGGTGGTGGTCCCCCTTTATAAGAAGGGGGACCAGAGGGTGTGTTCCAACTACAGGGGGATCACACTCCTCAGCCTCCCTGGTAAGGCCTACGCCAGGGTATTGGAGAGGAGAGTCCGACCGATAGTCGAACCTCGGCTTCAGGAGGAACAGTGTGGTTTCGTCCCAGCCGTGGAACACTGGACCAGCTCTATACCCTCTACAGGGTGCTCGAGGGTTCATGGGAGTTTGCCCAACCGGTTCACATGTGTTTTGTGGACCTGGAGAAGGCATTCGACTGTGTCCCTCGTGATGCCCTGTGGGGGGTGCTCCAGGAGTATGGAATCGGGGGCCCTTTATTAGGGGCCATCCGGTCCCTGTACGAGCGGAGCAGGAGTTTGGTCCGCATTGCCGGCACTAAGTCGGACCTGTTCCCAGTGCGTGTTGGACTCCGGCAGGGCTGCCCTTTGTCGCCGGTCCTGTTCATAACTTTTATGGACAGGATTTCTAGACGCAGCCAAGGGCCGGAGGGGGTCTGGTTTGGGGACCAGTGGATTTCGTCTCTTCTTTTTGCGGATGACGTGGTCCTGCTGGCCCCCTCTAGCCAAGACCTACAGCATGCGCTGTGGCGGTTCGCAGCCGAGTGTGAAGCGGCTGGGATGAGGATCAGCTCCTCCAAGTCCGAGGCCATGGTACTCAACCGGAAAAGGGTGGCTTGTCCTCTTCAGGTTGGAGGGGAGTTCCTGCCTCAAGCGGAGGAGTTTAAGTATCTTGGGGTCTTGTTCACGAGTGAGGGAAGAATGGAGCGGGAGATCGACAGGCGGATCGGTGCAGCTGCCACAGTAATGGGGGCGCTGTGCCGGTCCATTGTGGTGAAGAGAGAGCTGAGCCGAAAAGCAAAGCTCTCAATTTACTGGTCGGTCTACGTTCCTACCCTCACCTATGGCCATGAACTTTGGGTCATGACCGACAGAATGAGATCACGGATACAAGCGGCTGAAATGAGCTTCCTCCGTAGGGTGGCCGGGCACTCCCTTAGAGATAGGGTGAGGAGCTCGGCCATCCGGGAGGAGCTCGGAGTAGAGCCGCTGCTCCTCCACATCGAGAGGAGCCAGTTGAGGTTGCTCGGGCATCTATATCGGATGCTTCCTGGACGCCTTCCTCGGGAGGTGTTCCAGGCACGTCCCACCGGGAGGAGGCCCAGGACACGCTGGAGGGACTATGTCTCTCGGCTGGCCTGGGAACGCCTTGGGCTCCCCCTGGAGGAGCTGGAGGAGGTGTCTGGAGAGAGGGACGTCTGGGCGTCTCTGCTGAGTCTGCTGCCCCCGCGACCCTGTCCTGGATAAGCGGAAGACGACGAACGAACGAACGATGAACTGTAGGGGATTACAGATGAAAAATAGCCATTAGGCTAATTCTGGCTTCTTTAACTTGAATTGTCATTTGTTTTATGAAATTCCACTGTCCCATTTTAAATAAATAACAAAAAAATAAATAAATGAAATGAAAATGTTTGATTCGTCATTCATATTTTCTTTGAGAGTGTGCTTGGAGTGTTTTTGGACATTGTGCTTGGTGTAATAAAGAGGGTGCTTGTGTTACTTCATGTGTTTTTATTCAGGAAAAGTCATTTCTGCACAGAAGAAGGGCTCAAACGGTTTCTTTTTTTTTTGAGACAATTTCTCCAGCTTTGGAAAATACTTTTTCATAGGGAACAGAGGAGGCTGGTGTGACAAGGAACTATTTGGCTGGGTGGTATAGGTTTGGATACAGTGAAAGGCTGAGAGTCCTTCACTATGAAGTCCACAAGAGCTTCATCAAGCTCTTGCTTTCTGGATCCTAGAAAAAAAATAAATAAAGCTAAATAACTTCAATTTAACTTACAAACATTTAACTGTAATTTTTTCTAATTCTATATGCTGAACTTTATTGGTGGAATGAAGCTGAGTGTTCTCGTGTTTGGCTCTATAATGCCTCAGCATCGATGACGTATTATTATTATACATCAGCAGCTGCGGGCAAAGAAAACACTGCACCTGTAAAACCAAGATAACAACCCGTTACCGCACATCTTGCATAACATGATACTATGACTATAACACTACTGCATAGTATAGGCTATAGGCTTTCTAATAAACACTTTGAATGTACATTACCTTATTAGGTGGCACCAAATCGAAATATTCCCACACTTGGGAACGCTTCCTAGATGGTTGCTCCATGACAGAATAATCCACCAAAACTCAGAATATCCAAAAACGAGAGCTGTTCATAATGTATAATACGTGTAGAACGGGGATGTGAATTGGGGCTTGAGCCATCTTAAATACACTGAATCGTGCCAAATGTTTGAAACTCCGCCAGTCAACTCGAAGCAGTCAGCTGACTCAGTCTGAATGAAGCAGTGAAGTGGTTCACATGTCATCAGGGACGACACATGAAACAAGTTCCGGCCCAATGCTTCACCATAACTACCCTGTCAAGTTTGAAGCGTGCTTTGAAGCCTCAGTGTTAGGGGTAACATCACAAGGAATTGGTGAGTTGGTGTTTGTTGTTGGCTTTTGTAGAATATAAACTATTTATGTGTGTAATATAAACCATCTATGTATGTAACTGGCATGTGTACATAGAGAAGAAGGGGTCAAGCTTAGGGAGTGAAGCATAGAGTCCAAAGTCATAAATTAGTGAAGGACAAGGAATCACCGATGGGGGAGAAGAAGACAGGGGAGAACAGGGCACAGAGAGGGCAAGGTCATAAATTGGGGAAGGAGACAAGGCGGGAGCCAGACAGGACATGAGGTTATATTGTTGCTGGGGAGATATTTACAGACAGGATGATTGTGTATGTGTACTGCATAGCAGCGAAGGGTATATAAAGGTATTGTGGCCCCTCCAAAACGGACAACACACAGACGTTTCCAGGTACCCGTGTAAGTGTGATGTCCCCTCTCTGAATTCAGATTGGTTTTAATAAACTTGTGGAAACGTACAACTGATCTCTGACTGAGGATTTTCCTTTGGGTACCATATAAAAAGAGTCGAGGAGAGGTGAGGAGTAATGTAAGAGTTAACTGACGGCCACTAAAGTTTTCCTACCTCAACAATTGGTGCTGTGACCTGGATTTGGCACTAACTAAATGATAATTAATTGACTACGAGGCGGACGTCGTTCTACAACACCACAGGGTCGACCCAAAATAAAAGGTAAGGAGATCTATATTTATTCTCCTTTTGCCTGCTAATAGTGTAGGTGGTGTTGTGGAATAGATATCTGTTTTCTCTTAAATTTACAGTCTCGATCAGTTTTGGGTAAAATATTTGTTGGTTGAAATAATGGCTTACGGTAAAGAAATAATATAGTGCGTAAAAATATTTGTTGATTGAGACAAAATAAATTTTAGCCGAGATACTTGAATGTTGAGGCTGTAACATACTTTTCACCGAAGATACTTAAATGGTGACGGTGTTGAAGTAAATAAGTTCCGGATTTGGCAATCCAAACTCAGTCCTGACGAGGACTGTGGTATTTAGGCTGGGGTTAGTAAGAGCCTCCCCGAGGGATAGGGACGCCTCAAAGTGGCCAGGAATAGGACCCCAAGACCCTGAACTGGCAGGTGAGGGAAGACAGTTGAGATACTTCAATGGTGAAACTGTAATAATAAGATTAAGTAAAAGGAAGTCCAGGGAGTCAACGGAGAGTTGATTCCTAGGTGTCAAACCGGGTTTGGCATCATAGCGGTTGGACCAGGAGAGATTGAAAAATCCCGCTGAGTGGAAGGGTTAAAAAATTAAAGGAAAAAGTGGGGATGATTGTGTTAAATGTGCTTTAACTTGGGAAGATAAGTTTGGTTTTTCACAGAGTGGAAGTTTGAGTGTAAATAAGTTAAATAGTTTAAAGAGTTTCAAGTAAAACAGTTGATGGATGGATATGAGAAAAATAAGAAACATAAGAAAAAGATTAAAAAGCACAGAGTGCATCAATTAAGGTGTTAAAGAGTTAAAACTTTCCTGCAGGAAGTTTTGTTTGTCTTAAATATTGCGATTAGTCGGAAAAGAAAGGAGTATAGTGCATGTTATGGTGGACAACTGACTGACTGACTGATAATATTTCTGTGTGCAAAATCTGAACCTATACTAAACTTCTCATCTGCCTCTCACACACACATACAGGTCCTTCTCAAAATATTAGCATATTGTGATAAAGTTAATTATTTTCCATAATGTCATGATGAAAATTTAATATTCATATATTTTAGATTCATTGCACACTAACTGAAATATTTCAGGTCTTTTATTGTCTTAATACGGATGATTTTGGCATACAGCTCATGAAAACCCAAAATTCCTATCTCACAAAATTAGAATATCATTAAAAGGGTCTCTAAACGAGCTATGAACCTAATCATCTGAATCAACGAGTTAACTCTAAACACCTGCAAAAGATTCCTGAGGCCTTTAAAACTCCCAGCCTGGTTCATCACTCAAAACCCCAATCATGGGTAAGACTGCCGACCTGACTGCTGTTCAGAAGGCCACTATTGACACCCTCAAGCAAGAGGGTAAGACACAGAAAGACATTTCTGAACGAATAGGCTGTTCCCAGAGTGCTGTATCAAGGCACCTCAGTGGGAAGTCTGTGGGAAGGAAAAAGCGTGGCAGAAAACGCTGCACAACGAGAAGAGGTGACTGGACCCTGAGGAAGATTGTGGAGAAGGGCCGATTCCAGACCTTGGGGGACCTGCGGAAGCAGTGGACTGAGTCTGGAGTAGAAACATCCAGAGCCACCGTGCACAGGCGTGTGCAGGAAATGGGCTACAGGTGCCGCATTCCCCAGGTCAAGCCACTTTTGAACCAGAAACAGCCGCAGAAGCGCCTGACCTGGGCTACAGAGAAGCAGCACTGGACTGTTGCTCAGTGGTCCAAAGTACTTTTTTCGGATGAAAGCAAATTCTGCATGTCATTCGGAAATCAAGGTGCCAGAGTCTGGAGGAAGACTGGGGAGAAGGAAATGCCAAAATGCCAGAAGTCCAGTGTCAAGTACCCACAGTCAGTGATGGTCTGGGGTGCCGTGTCAGCTGCTGGTGTTGGTCCACTGTGTTTTACCAAGGACAGGGTCAATGCAGATAGCTATCAGGAGATTTTGGAGCACTTCATGCTTCCATCTGCTGAAAAGCTTTATGGAGATGAAGATTTCATTTTTCAGCAAGACCTGGCACCTGCTCACAGTGCCAAAACCACTGGTAAATGGTTTACTGACCATGGTATCACTGTGCTCAATTGGCCTGCCAACTCTCCTGACCTGAACCCCATAGAGAATCTGTGGGATATTGTGAAGAGAACGTTGAGAGACTCAAGACCCAACACTCTGGATGAGCTAAAGGCCGCTATCGAAGCATCCTGGGCCTCCATAAGACCTCAGCAGTGCCACAGGCTGATTGCCTCCACGCCACACCGCATTGAAGCAGTCATTTCTGCAAAAGGATTCCCGACCAAGTATTGAGTGCATAACTGTACATGATTATTTGAAGGTTGACGTTTTTTGTATTAAAAACACTTTTCTTTTATTGGTCAGATGAAATATGCTAATTTTGTGAGATAGGAAGTTTGGGTTTTCATGAGCTGTATGCCAAAATCATCCGTATTAAGACAATAAAAGACCTGAAATATTTCAGTTAGTGTGCAATGAATCTAAAATATATGAATGTTAAATTTTCATCATGACATTATGGAAAATAATGAACTTTATCACAATATGCTAATATTTTGAGAAGGACCTGTACACACATGTATGGGATTTGAGTGCAACATCTGCGTTTTTGAGTCTGGACTTTAGAAACCTGCCCTTCCCATGGCTACTCGACGCTTCTTCAGCACGGCCTGAAAGAGAGAGCCTGCCTGCCTATCTGCCTGCCTGCTTGCTGTAAATCACAGTGTGAGTTTCCACCAGAACGAAACTCAGAAGTAGTCTGGCCCCACTGAGATGGACAACAATCCATGCTGTTTGCCAGAGCCAGAAGAGCGATCCACTGGATTTATATTGAAAGCACATCTTATGCGGGCAGAAGAGAAACAGGCCGGAGCAAAGTTCTTTCTCCCTCCTCGAGAAGTTAAAAATGGACAAGGATTGAATGTCTCACCAACAGACCTGAAGAGCCTGGGTTGTTTTGGACTGATAGAGGACTGTGTGCCTGACAGTCTGACTCTGGAGCGATTTAGAAACTGATGGGGGTAACGTACAAACACACACACACATTTGCATAAATCTTTTCCTATTTTCTGCAATGAAGAACGCTTATTAACCGCTGCTCATGTGACACGCTTACTTGACGTTGACAGATATAACGGGTTAAAATATTATTTTTGGGTTAGGAAAGTATCTTCAAAAGGGTGATAACTTAACTCATTTGATATTTTCCAGTTAATTCTTATAGAGAAGCAAGTTCTCTTTCATCGTGGAAAATTCACGGCCAATTATTATAGTTATTAAAAGTTATTAAAAGAACAGGAAGTTACATCTCCAAAACTCAGCAGTAACCATGTGTTTTCTATGTTATTCTCAGGACAGATCTCATGAAGGGGCATTTTTAAAACCCATTGCATGCATAACACCTGATGGGGTCTCTTTCAACCATTATTTTCTGTTGTCAGAGTTTGTATTCCATAAATCTAATGGTTAGAGACCTCATTAAAACAGTCTTAGTTTTACTGCAGATGGTCTTCATACAGTTGCTGACACAGTACTTACAGTTTGGTGCAATTTTGTCCGCAAGTGCTAACTGACGCTTGTAGAAAGTACAAATTCATTGTTTTTCACAGCAGCTGCTGGGAAGAGGTTATATTAATTTTTTTCTCCCCTCTTCTGATTCATGCAGCGTGTTGATTTATACTGTACCTTATATCAGATCCTGACAAAAACTACGAAAGGCTTGGTTCTGCAGTTTCTTTCCCTTTGGGGAAGGAAAGGAAACCTAATCAGTTCTGTGCTGCACAGAAATATTAAAACACTTGTTGTTTTCTAAGATATAACCAGCTAAAACTTTTAAAACTTTGAGAGTAATTGGTTTTGTTAAACACATTTTCCTTGGTAAAACAAATCTTTAAAATGAGAATGGGAAAAATTGGGTTATTTTTGAAGGTAAGAAATAATCTGATTGGACAGTGGTACCACACAAAAATTAAACTAATCTCATGTTCCATAAAAGACTCTGCATAGAAAAGGTCTTCAGAACCATGGAGTTATTTTCCAACACAGTACCAAGTTTTTTTAAAGCATGTTTTTTCTTTATTTTAAAACAGATCTGTATTTTTGTTTTTTGTTTTTTTAGCATAATGTTGTCTGAAGCTTCTTATGAACTGGGTTAGGAGCAAATATGATCTGAGGTAAATTAGGAGCTGTGAACTAGTGATTTTTAAATCTGATTATTGTCCAAGCAGAAATAATACACTAACAGGTCTGGGATTATTTAGCCAATCCTCTCTTCAATCTGCAGAAAGTTAACATCATTGTTCATTGCAGTAGTACTCAACCTGTGGTTCCTGGACTCCTGAAGCCCGCGAGCCATAGATTTTGGGTCCATAAAATTATAATACTTAATTAAAGGTAAACCGATTACCTATTAAAACAGATCTAAGCCAATGATGGGTTCCAGTCATTTGGTGGCTTTGAAATGCAATAATACTCAAAATTTCTACTCTGGGGGACACAGATTGGGGTTGAAGAGTCTTGTTTTGGAACCAAGGTTAGGATTTTTATAACAGAATAAAGACAAGTAAAACCCTTCATTTTAAGAAAAGAACATAAATAAAGGCTCTCTCAATACTAAAGAGGATGGTCAGCTCAAACTCCAGTCTCATTGTTTGATTTCTTAGGGTTTAAAGATTAAAAGAATAACTAGGAATACAAAGGTACACAAGGTAATTTCAGAGTACTAAGAGATAAAATATTGGAACATTTATCAGCATTAAAGAGGGGTCCTAGTAATAATTTTCTCCCCAACTCTCAAAATTTAAATAGCCAAATTACGGAAAATTATGTCTTCCCTTTGAAACACTATGTGGAAAAAAGTCCAGTTTGGAGTCAAGTTTATTATCTTAATTTCTGATTAAGTCAAACACTGCAGTTTTTGTTTTGTTTGGGTAGACCATAAAAATGTTAACGCCGGCTTAAAATACTTCTTTGCATTTAACCTGAGCAGAGAAATTCTTGAATGCAGCTGCGATCAAATTGAGCAAAACAAAAAGAGAATTATAACAATAACTCTCAGGATTGTAGTTATCATTATTACAGAGTTACATTACAAAGAATTGACTAAAGGTTTCAGCATCAGTGAATTTGGATTCATTTAAGAGAAAACTGTTGCTGTGCTTCTAAATACTTTGAGATCTCTTTGGATTATGTGCACTCATCTTAAAAAAGGATCCTGAAGATTGTCATAACAAAAATGATCAATTACAGCATTAAAAGATATGGTTGAGAAAACATATTCTGAAAAGAGATTGTTAAAAATGTCTTTGAATTCTTGAAGCTTCAAATTTGGCCATTTCTCTGTCTTTGATGTTTTGTCTTTGTTTTGTTGGAATTAATGTTTGTTTTTATGTTGCATGAAACAATAATCCATGTTTAGAATAATGTTTCTAAATCCCAGATTGATTAAACTTTGAGTTTTCAGGAGAGTTAAGAAGCAGCTTGTTTCTGAGGTAGGTATGTTAACAGTTTTGCAGTTTAAGGTTCACTAAGATAGGTTGGAATGAAGAAACTGTGGATTCCGCCCATAGGCTGCCAATCAGAGGTTAATTCTGCCTGACTCCGCCCACCTACCAGGTTGGTTCATGCCTTTGCTGTCATGGTAACGCTCAGCACCTCCCTTCCTGAGTTTTAATACTGTTTAAGAGACAATAGAATCAAAATGCTTGTAGTGATTGTTGCCTTGAAAACATGGTTTTTTGTATAATAATTAAGGATGTAGCATGACATTTAGATTTATGTGTTTTACTATTAAAAGATTAGTGAAATAGTTTAAACTAGTTTGAAGAATTAGTTTTGCATACAGAATCATTGGTGATTTATTAGATTGAAAGTTTTCCCTGGTGCCATTAAGCTAACTGACAGTTCAAGATATGCCAAAAGTAAGGAATATATTTTTGATAAAGAATCAGAGTTATGATTTCATACTTGACAGGAATTATTTATTAGATTTAATTTGTAGAGTGTATGCATCAGAATTACATTAGATTTCCATTGATCTAAAACTTATCTTCATGCAAGACAAATCAGGAAGATGTGTGACTTATTTCTAAGTGAAATATTGATGAACTGTATAACGACTGAAGTTTGTGTTATGTTGTTAATGGAACTGAGTTGCAGTTAAAAACATCTGGATTTTATTTCTGTTGTTTTCATTAAATTCATAGAGACACATAGTTATGTCAGAATTCATTTCTTTGGTTCTATGTAATGTGATCTTGGTTACTAGAACATTCTTGTTTAAACTTTTTGCTGGATTGTCGCAGGGGTTGGACCCTGCGCCAGAAGGGGGGGGAGTGTCAGAATAAAGTAACATGGAGTTATTGCCAAGATCATTTTCTTCCACATGTTTGTGTGAAGATAGGATGTTGTTTTACTGTCAAAACCTGCCCACTGTGTTTTCTCAAGTTTCTCAAGTTTCACAGACGGTGAAGGCTGCATTACCAGAAACAGCCACTTGCACCCTCCAGTCCTTTATCCCTGGCGACTGGATTTTGATCAGATAATCTAGGAGGAAACACTGGAAGTCCAGGCACTGGAAAGGCCCATATCAGATCCTACTAGATACCCAGGAAAGCTGCAGGAAAGCTCCAGCTTCCCCAGCTTCATCCGGCTTCCAGGACACAAGTCATCTCCCAACTTGATTATCCACGGCCTGAAAGGTGTGAGGACAGTGGACCACCACAAGACAAAGAACTGTAAGCTGATCACTGGCGAGTGATTGAAGAGGTGGTTGAAGAACACAATAATCTCTTGGGCAGTGCAACGCTATTTCAGAATCTACTTAAGACCATCGCATTGCCTGAAAGTTAGAAATCATAAGGTAATTTGCCTCATTGCACACACACCACAGTGAGAGACACATAGGAAACATACAGGGAAGACCTCTACACATTTGCACATAACCTTTCCCTGGATGATGGACTGGCGACGTCTGCAACAGAGACAGTCAAACATGCGCCATGATGCTTATTCTCCTTAATTTCTTAACATTTGGTGGCTTCTAGGCTCCTTTGCCTGGACAGCAAGGGTCAGCCAAATTGTTTTCTCCCACTTTGACAGCAAAACTGACTCTGAGAAGGAAATCTCAGATGCTTTTATCTAACTTTCATGTTTATTGCTTGATATCTATCATTATGGTACAAATTTGAAATGTATGACCTTTAGGTTACCTCTCTTTCTTCAGAACATCTGTGTTAGTGGAGGAAGTTGTCAAAACCAAGAGCAGATGGGTCTGCTCATAGATAACGTTGTTACCCCTGACCTGAGGACGGTTCAGGGCCGTAAAGCACAAACTCTTTTAAGTTGAGATAACACCCACATACTCTTTAAATACTGTGTGTAAATGTTGACACCACACTGAACCCAAAGACAGAAGAAGAGGCGGAATGATTGAGTTTCTCTCATTGGGAGTGGTGGAGCTTCCCTCCCACCCCAGAAGACACCGTTTGGTGGACATTTTATATTTTATGTTACATTTTGATGTTTCTGTATCTTTTTCAGGTTATGATTTAACTTTGTGTGGATGAGGACTCAGAGTGTGAATTCATGGACGCATAATATGATGTATGCATGTTTTTTAATGATTTTCTCTTTTACAGGTGGTACAGTAATATTTTTACTTATTTCTACTTATTTTTAGAAGGACATTTTAGATTGTGAACTCTTTTATGAGAGTTCAAAAGAGGGATTGTAGAATATAAACTATTTATGTGTGTAATATAAACCATCTATGTGTGTAACTGGCATGTGTACATAGAGAAGAAGGGGTCAAGCTTAGGGAGTGAAGCATAGAGTCCAAAGTTATAAATTAGTGAAGGACAAGGAATCACCGATGGGGGAGAAGAAGACAGGGGAGAACAGGGCACAGAAAGGGCAAGGTCATAAATTGGGAAGGAGACAAGGCGGGAGCCAGACAGGACATGAGGTTATATTGTTGCTGGGGAGATATTTACAGACAGGATGATTGTGTATGTGTACTGCATAGCAGCGAAGGGTATATAAAGGTATTGTGGCCCCTCCAAAACGGACAACACACAGACGTTTCCAGGTACCAGTGTAAGTGTGATGTCCCCTCTCTGAATTCAGATTGGTTTTAATAAACTTGTGGAAACTTACAACTGATCTCTGACTGAGGATTGTCCTTTGGGTGCCAAATAAAAAGAGACAGGGAGAGGTGAGGAGTCATGTAAGAGTTAACTGACGGCCAGTAAGGTTTTCCTACCTCAACACTTTTGCTAGCTTAGCCGCCCTATGTTGTTAATGAGTCGGTTAGCCTTGTTGCTAATTAGCCCCCCTAGCTAATCAGCCTATTGAATACTATGGGCAGAGTAGCATGCGGTATTTGTATTGCCTGTTCTCGTTCCATTGCATGAAATGACTGTGAAATTCATTTCGTTTGTACAACAAATTCTTGTTGAATACTCTTGAAGAGTAAGTCAAGAGTATTTAATTTTCTTTTTGTTTATTGTTGACTGATTTCAATATTGTTTAAATGAGTGAAATAGTCAGTCATTTTCTACCACTTATTCCATAGTGGGTCACAGGGGAGCTGGTGCCTATCTCCAGCAGTCTATGGGCAGTAGGTGGGGTACACCCTGGACAGGTTGCCAGTCCATCACAGGGCAACACACATACAACCATGCACACACTCATTCATACACCTAAGGGCAATTTAGAGTTACCAATTAACCTAACAGGCATGTCTTTGGACTGTGGGAGGAAGCTGGAGTACCCGGTGAGAACCCACACATGCACAGGGAGAACATGCAAACTCCATGCAGAAAGACCCCAGGCTGGGAATCGAACCCAGGACCTTCTTGCTGCAAGGCAACAGTGCTACCAACTGCACCACCGTGCAGCCTGAGTGAAATATATTTATTGATATTCTAGTGATTTTTGACATATTTAATACTGTTAGTATTATTTATTTGAATTTTGATGTGTGCACACGGATTTGTATTTATATGAATTCATTGAATGCTGGACCTGTGTGTTATACAGGCCAGGTTCTATAAAGATGGCGAGCTACAGAAAAGAGCCCTGAGCCTAGGACAAAGAATTGCCTCATCCAACAATGGGGATCTGTCATTCCTAGTCTGGCGGAAATCGTTGGATCCATTTGCTCTGTTTGGGCTGGTAGGAGGTTTCTGCAGCCAGTTGAACTCTTTTTCCCTTGGTTTTGGACAGTTTCAAATCTACATGCTCCTGTTGTCAGGTTTACCCAACCTTTAAAGGCATCAACAAGAATTATTGACTTTTGCCTTCCACAAATCCACTTCATAATACACATCAAAGGCCAAATACTTAACTTTATAGATTGTTTTAACTTCATGTTGGTTTTAACAGAAGCTGATGAAACAGAAGATTATAAGGGGAATGTTGTAACTCTGCCTAAGAAATGCTGTTGGGGCAGTTTTCCACATTCTGATTGGTTTTAGAAGTGCTTTTTTGAAGACGACCTCTAGTCTGAATGATTCATTAATTGTAGCAGAGTGTGATCCAACTCTCCTCAACAGCCATTATCTTTATGCCTTTATGCTAAATCAAACTGAAACTAGGTAGCCCTCAGGAAAATTACCATTATATGTCAACATTTATAAACTGAAAAGTACTGAATAGATCACCATGACCTGGACTGAAATGGTCTTGGAGATGCGTGTGAAGCTCAACATGCATTAATATCAGCACAAATAGAACCAATTGAATCATTTCTCTCAAGTGCGGTTCTATTCTCACCGTAGTAGTCTTTACTCGGCCTCCTGGTTGTGTACAGGTCCAGCCTGACTGATTGACCAGGAGGTTACAACTCTCATCATCCAAACATGGAGTCATCCCGCACCACTGTCGACTGCTGATGATGTGAACTGGGGAAAAACAGACAGGTGATCATTTTCATTTTTACTCCTTGTTTTCAATGTTTTTCTTTAGGTGTAATCTTTTCACACTGTCTAAAAATTAATGACACAGGCCATTTTGGAATTATGTTAAATTTGTCACCTCAGAATAAAGATCAAACACAGAACACTGCGTCAAAACATCACTAAGTCACAAATATTGAGCTCGAGCCAATAATACTTTGTTCTAGTACTAATATCTCTAAAAAGATACTAAAACAACTTAAAGGATTTTTAGAAATTATTTGTTTTTACTCACATTTTATTAAAATGGCATGGTGAAAAGAAATGTATAGCTCTCTCTACAATCTGTGGAAAAATCTTTACTGGCATTACAGTAATCAAACACTTCCTATAAATGCAGAGCAGCTTTATGCATGTTTTTGCTGGTATTCTGATAATATATCTCTGGTGAGGAACACCAAGTCTTTGGGTTGGACAGCCTCCATGCCACCACCCTAATCTTTGTCTCCTTCCACAGATTCTCTATTAGATTCAAGTCTGGGCTCTGGCTGGGGCACTTCAGAATAATAGTTATTATTACTTCCAGTCAGAAGAAACATCCATCCATCCATCCATTTCCTATACCCACTTCTTCTATACAGGGTCACAGGGGAGCTGGTGTCTATCTCTAATGTTCTACAGACGAGAAGCGAGGTACACCCTGGACAGGTCACCAGTCCATCACAGGGCGACACAGAGAAAAACAAGACTAACAACCATGCACACCTAAGAGCAATTAAGAGAGACCAATTAACCTGATGGTCATGTTTTTGGACTGTGAGAGGAAGTCGGAGTACCAAGAGAGAACCCACAAATTCAAGGGGAGAACATGCAAACTCCATGCAGAAAGACCTCTGGCCAGGAGGAGTGATCTCAGAGTTCTACTGGGAACATGCCTGTGAAAGATCTCCGATAAGTAAGGAGGCGCCTGACCATTCAAGCATTTTAAAACCAAAAGTAAAATCTTCAAAACAATCCTAAAATGTACAGGCACCCAGCACAGGAAGGACAATATAGGAGTTATATACTCATGTCTGCTATTAAAACCATTAGACGACACGACTGGTATGAATGGTCTCTAATTAATAATACAAAAAACCTCAGCCATGAGAGTGGCGAGTATTTCTCAGGTCAAATTAGAAAAACTTGCATGAGCATCAATCAATGATGCACCTTTTAATCCTAATCATGCACTCCCAAGCAGCCCCCAAGTAAGATAAGTGAGGTGGGTAAAAAAAACCAGGAGGATCTCTACTCAAGTTGGCTATCTTCCATTCTATCTTTTCCTGCAACTAAAATAAGTTCTTTGACTGCTCCATCGAAGTTGGTCTTGCAGTGTGACCTTAACTGATTAACAGGTACACGAACAACATAAAAGCAGTGCAAGGCACTGATCTAACTAGAAGAACTAATGGTCTCAATGACCTCTATGTGACCACACTGGTGGACATACAGTTAAACAAGATCATCTCTTGGGTTTAGTCTTACACCCTCCTGTGCAACATGTCCTGATCTCCCAGGGACCAAAAACATCCAGTTCAACGTAGCAGAAAGGCGGAGACCTTCAACAGGTAAGTCTGCCAATTCTGGTGCTCCACTTTTCCTTGCAGTTTTTTTACAGGTAACACATTTATGGATGATGTTGCTTATACACCTCTTGGCTGCCACAGTCAATAAACCATTCATCCGGATAGCGCCTTCTGTTAAGTGTCTTTTCTTGATGCACAACTCCCTTGTTGTGATGACAAGCAAAACATCAATATGATGTTTTCCTGGGATGAAAAGTGGGTTAGCTTCATCAGTTTACACTTAGAACTGACACCATGGTCGGTAGAATTATTTTTTGTCTGAATGTAATTTTATTTATCTGGTTGAGTAGACTGTCTAATTCTCTATGCACAGTTGTTTACATACATGTAAAGTCTTCCACTCTGATTGTAGATGTATGCCAGCACAATTTGGCCATCAGTATAGAATGTGACATGATCAAGCTTCAGACCCAGTTTTCCCACAATAAGGTCAGAAATCTCTACGGCTATGACAGCAGCAATGAGCTTAAACTTTGGCACTGTGAGCTCAGGCACAGGAACCAGTTTGGCTTTTCCTAAAACAAACCCTACTGCCATATGGTCATATTTGTCTGTGATTTTCAGATAAGCCACTGCTGCTATTGCTTTCACCGAGGCATCTGAAAGAATGCACCGTTCAATCATCTTGCCTTGTGAGACAGAGGAGCCATAAGTCTGAGGTATACGAGAGACAGGAGTTGAGGCTGAGTCTTGACCTGGTGACCTGATGTTGTACCATTTGTTTGTGAATCAGCTGTTTTGTTGACTGATGTGTATTTCATGAGATAAATCAGGCTGGTTAACCTTGAGGGGAATAACCCTTTAAAGTTCTATAGATTTAATTTGAAGAGAGAAGCAAAAACATTAACGCAGTTCATTTCTCCGATAGGACAAGACATTATGTTATGGGAGAAGAATTGGTTTCCTTGTTTCCTGAAACATTTTGACCAATGAAAATGAAGAATTAATGAAAGTGTTTGAAAATTGTCAAATATAGTAGCCAGAGGTACTACTCTTTTCATAAAAGAGATGCAGTGGATTAATCACCGGTTTCAGTAAACACCTTAACACCTGCAAAATCTGCATCACCGCCCACCGCTCACCACTGATCATTTATCCAAATGTGTGGAGGCCATTTTGTAATGGCTTCATTCATCAAAGACAGCATCCAGAAGGAGGGCTGCTGCTTTGTCCCTTGAGGATGACCCAGTCGGATGAAGAAATGATGGAACAAAGTAGAGAGGAAGTGAGTAAGAAAAAAGAGATTTCAACAGGAAATGCTCCAAGAAACTAGTAATTTTTTCTTTGTGGAGACAAAATATTTCTTGGTCTAATCAGGCAACATGTTCATGCATATTACTGACCACAAAAAGCATTGATTGCTTTGACTGCACAGCATTTAGTATCCCTGGTAATTCATAAGACATCAGGCTTGGAGGATGTTCAGTCACTTTCAGTCATTTTTTAGCAAATGAATGAATAAATAAATGAACAAATGAATAAATAAAAGTCAGATATGGGAAAAACAAATTCTGATTTGACTTCAAAAAATAAAAAATAAAATAAAAAACTGCATAAAAAAATTAAATATTGTTGCAGTAATTATTGATTAGATGTAGTTTTGTCAGTGTGTGTCACCTTTTGGACTCTGTGTTGGCTTTGTGTTTTGTTTTCTCCTCAGTTATTTTGAGTGTTAGGTTGTGTTTCTCTCCCTCCTCGTTCATAGCTCCTTTAGTTAGTGTTATCCTTCTTAGTTATGACTTAGTATGGTTTTCTCTTTGTTGTCATTATTGCTATTATTATGATGTTTATTATTATTGTGCTCCGTTTATCTTATTTATCCAGCCCTCTGGTTAGGTTGTGTTTACTTATTGTTTACATTTTGTTTGTTTACATCCTAGTCCTCATGTTCTCTGCTTCCCTTCCTGTCAGTTCAGTCTGTGTGGTGTTAGGTTTTGTTACTATGTAATCTGGTTTGCTTTATGGGTTCCTTGTTCGTTCTTAGGTTATGGTGTTTCTTATGTTCCCCCTAGTTTCTCGGTTCATGATTATTCTTTACTCTCATGCTTCATTTGGTTATTTGTTTATAGCTTCGTTTCGGTATTGTTTATTAGTCCCTCGTCATGTTTTAATCTATGTATTGTTTTCACCTGTTCCCTCTGCCGTCCTGCCTCTTTGTCAAACCTGTTCTTAGTTCCTTGATTACCTGCCTTTGTTGTCGCTCTGTATATTAGTTGGTTTTGTTTCATTGTCCTTTGCTGGTTCCTCATTTTACACCCGATCACAACCCTTGATTAAGTTCAGCCTTTGCTACGTTCCTGCAGTGATACTCGAGTAAGTTTTGGACTATTTTCATGCTTGTACCTGCATTAAGTTTTGTTACGTTTTGCTTTGCCTTGAAACCTGCGAATAAAACTGAAGACGATTCACAATGCTGCTGCCAAGTTCTTGTCTGCGCTTTGGTACACCCCAAAACCACAATGTGACAGGTTTTTGATATAGGTGATGTGGTTTCCTGCCCAGGACAGCACAGAAGGTGGGAGCGCTCACCAAAGGGGTGTGCAGTGTTTGCCTTGTAAGAAAATACTGCTCTTCACCACATGCACATTAAAAGGCTATTTAGGTGGTTTCTAGGAAGTCTGGATTGCACATCTCTGGCTTAAGATGTTAAATATTCAGACTATTCAGAACTCATCCTCACTATTCTATACTAAACAGAGATTTTTTAAAGAAAATGTATGAAACCTTTATTTTACTAATGAAAAACAAAAACTAGCCTTTTCCATGCTTCTTTGGCATTAGGACCTACATTGAAACACACATGAAATGTATTAAATATAGACTTAAAGTTTTGACTTTTTAATATTTCTGAGAAGTTACAGAGTAACAGGGTTTTTTGCAGAATGGGCTTTATCAGAAGTGTGAAATTGGTTGTGTGCCATGCATCAATGTTTTCTAAGATCAATGAATGAAAAACATGGTAAACCTAAAAATCATTACAGTTAGTTCTATGTTTCAACTACTCTATAATTTAAATAAAAAATAATACTGTTCATCAGGCTACGGCTCCTTTACTTGACATGCAACTACTTATCACCAGTGACTGTAGAAATGTTCTGGTTTTCTTCAGGCTGGGTTGGCACCAAACAACCAGTCCAGATTCAGAACCATGTCATCCAGTTATCTATACTCCATAACTGTTTGTCTTCAGTCCCCCAGAAACTTTTTATTTTTTTTGCTATTTAAGAATTAATGATGCTTCTAGTTTGGCTTTTTTGGGTTTTACTTACAGTTGGCACAGAAGCCCATGTTTTTGCAAACATATATTTCATTTCATATTGCTTTGAGCTTTCTGTCCTGATGCTTCCCAGCTGACTGACAACAACTAGCAACATTTGCCTCACTCTATGTTGATTCATCTTGAATCCTACCCCTGGGATTATTTTAGGTTAAAGTAATCATTTTATTGGACTAACATGTTTCTTCTGACTTGAAGAAATATTCATGTTTTGGAGTGGCCCAGGTGGAGTCCAGACTGGTGTCTGACATAGGGTCTTTGGAGGGAGCTAAAGTTTAGGGTGATGGTAGGGAGGTCTTCCAACCTCAAAGACTTGGAGCTCATCACTAAAGACAAATAATCAAAAAATACCTGCTGAAAGCTGCTCAATAATTATAGGAGGTTGTTGATTGCTGAGATATTAACTTTGATTATTGAGAAAGTATCAATAATTTACAACCTGCCACCTTTGAAATTAAGGTCTCTGTTAACTGCAAAATAATTTCAACATTAATATAACCTTGTACTGGTATTTGTTTTAGAAATGCCCATTTTAAGGGGATTGTATATCTATTCTATGTCTAAATAAAAGAGATGTAGTTAATTTGGGCAAAGTGATCCATGTTTCTTGTGATATTTTCATTCAGAAAAGAGCTTTTATAAACTGCATTATATGTACTAATATAAGTATCATTGTACACACGTCTTAGAGGCGTATACCTTCGCATCCAGGAATTGCACACATTTTTACAATTTTTACAAAGTAACAGTGTATTTCATTAAAATTCCTATAATAGTATGGCTGATATTTAATGCTGTTTGGTACAATATAAATAGAGCCTGGTGTTTCAGTTGAACTGTGGCACCTTCCTGGAGGGGACATCAACTGAGCTTCTGCTGCCACCAACTTAGTGTTCTCCTACTACAGATGACACACTCAGCCCTGTCTAGTGTTTAACCCTGTCTCTCTCTTAGAAATAGCTATTGAGCTTCTAATATGACTAACTGTATGTGCTCTCTTTCATACTCTAGACTTTGAAACTGGCGAATACCTTATCTGCTTAGCTGTCTTTCTCTCTTAGATGAAACCACTAAAGGAGCTACAACTGCCTTAAACATTTTACTTTTCTTTCACATAGAAAGTACTCCTGAACCAGTGCTTCTGCATTTTTCTTGTGTGTGTATGCTCAGTCTTCTCAAATCCCCAGTCAGTCGTGCCAGATGGCTGCTCACACTGAGTCTGGTTCTGGTTCTACTGGAGATTTCAGCCTGTTAAAGGAGAGTTTTCCTTAACACTGTAGCTACATGCATGGTCGGTATGAGGGATTGCTGGAAAGCAACTGTCCACACTTGCTACATGGTCATCTAGGGGGCGTGGATGCTGCAAATCAGTGACTCTGTGCAGTCTGCTGGGTTTCCTTAGATAGAAAACTTTTTAACCAATTTGAATAATAAACCGAATTTGACTGCATTTTTTGATAACTAGGATTGATTTGGAATGGATGTACTTGACTTGGAATCTGTATGATTTGATGGAATTGACTTTTTTTTCGAAGGTATCTTGAGATGACATTTATTGTGAATTGGCGATAAAGAAATAAACTGAACTGAAATGAAGTGAATTTAACTGAATTATGTAGTTTTTAAAACTAGTCCCATACAAAGCCATTTTCACTTATCTAAAGGTCTTAGACATACTTGGTTAAATGTTGAATTTTAGTACTTCAGAAAGTGAAACTTTAAATTTTAATTTGCAGTATAATACAAAGCAGGTCTTGTTTTTGCCAGACAGTTTTTCAATGCAAAGCTCCTGAAGGGTCTGTAAGCTCAATTAAAAAAGTACACAATCAGTAAATGTATATGTGTAATTCAGTGTAAAAGTGAAACTTTTATATTGAATTTTTCACTCAGAGCAACATATTTCAAGTGTTAATTCTGTTAATTTAGGTGATTGCTCACCATTAATAAAAACCTAAAATTTTGTTTCTCTGACTAATAATGGATTTTAATGCCATGGGTTTTTGTCAAGAGGAACAAAGGAGACACCAGAGTCCACAAAACATACAAGCTGAAGGCCTTTATTAAAGTTTCCATTAATTCAATTCTATTCAATTCAGTTTATTTATCTAGCACCAATTCACAACACATGTCATCTCAAGGCACTTCACAAAATCAGCTACATACATTCCAATTAATACTAACCATCGAACAGTGCAGTCAGATTCAGTTATTTATTCAAATTGCATAAAACGTTTTTCTATCTAAGGAAACCCAGCAGATTGAATCGAATCAGAGATTTGTAGCAGTCACTCCTCCTGGATGGGCAAGTCATCCAAGTTTTTATGTCTTCAAGACAAGCTTGTAGTCTATCTAACTGGTTGGGCTCATCAGGATTTATGGATAAGTAAAGCCGAGTATAATCAGTGTAACAGTGAAAATTTATCCTATACTACCTAATAATTTTACGTATTGGAAGCATATATATATAGTGAAGAGAATTGGCCCAAGCAGTGAACCTTGAGGTACTCCACAATTAACCCTGGAGTTTGAAGATAATTTATCATTTACATGAACAGACTGGAATCTGTCACACAAATAAGATTTAAACCAGCCTAGTGCTGTTCCCCTGATCCCTACAGCATATTCCAGCCTTTCTAAGAGAATATTGTGATCGACTGTATCAAATGCAGCATTGAGATCTAACAGGACAAGTACAGACACAAGTCCATTATCTGAGGCAATAAGAATATCATTAGTGCCTTTCAGCAGAGCTGTTTCAGTGCTATGATGAGCTCTGAAGCCTGACTGAAACTCTTCAAACAGGTCATTGCTGTATAAATGCTCACACATTTGATTTGATTTGATTTTGCTCAAGAATTCTAGATAAGAATGGGAAATTGGATATAGGTCTGTAATTTTTCAAGATGACTTGAAAAATTACAGACCAAGTAATTTCTTCAAGCGAAGGTTTCTTAAGTAAAGGTTTAATTACAGCTACCTTAAAAGCCTGTGGTACATATCCATTTACTAAGGATGGGTTAATCATACCTAAAATGGGGCTGGTAAGTCTACAGCGGAGAGAAGTCAGCCAAAGTAAATTTGTTCGTTATGTGTTATTATTTTGATACTTTTCTAGTTTGGGCAGGGTAAAGAGTAGGAAATTAAGGTGACCCTTTGTGGGCTAAGAAACAAGCTACTGTGCACTTTACAGTGTCCAATTTGTTCTGGTTCTACCATTCTGTCAGCTGATGGCTGCTAGATGGGACGCATCACCTGAAGATCTATTCCCACTCAGTCCATAAACTGCTGGTTTGATCTCCATCTACACTCAGTGCAAATTCTTAATATTTTGTTATCATTAATTTACCTCTTTGTAGAATAGTGCATGCTTAATTAGGTGAAAGTGGTTGTACCAGAATAGTTGATTGTTTGAGGGACATTTGGTTTAATGCATTTTCACAAAGGTAAAGAGACAGCGTTTGTGTTTAGTTTGTGTAACAGTGATTATCTGTCAACTAAGGTTAGTGTTCTACATCATTCAGTAAAACGGTTGACAACACAGAGACATTTAGCCTGGTTTTGGTTAATAATGATCAATTATTAATGACAATTAAATAATTGTAATTAAGTTCTGTTAGCCCAATAATGACACCATCTCTGATATCTTTTCGTAAGAAATGATTTTTGTTTAGAATTTATGACTTATGATTTTTAATTATTATTTTGATAAATATTTATAATCAGTTATAATAAATCCTTACAAATCATCAGTTGTAGTCTATATTAAGTAAAACTGCAATACTTTGGTCTAAATTCCTTGTTATTGTAGCTCCACAGGCCCTTCTTTACCCCTGTACTAAGGGGCGTCTGAGAGCAACTTGTTTTGGTGCAGTCTCTTTAAATGCTAGTGATGCACTTCACACCCCGCCCCCCTACAGGTCAAAAAGCGAGCCACTTCACCCCATTGGGCAAAGATACAATTATCTAGCGTCGCAGAAACAAAACTAAAATGGCAAAATCAATGTAAAGCTGTTCATGTAATAATAATAATAATCAAAACACCAAGTTTGAATATGTCTTCAAGGAGCTAAAAGCAGCACACAGCGCTAACATAAGCAGAAGGCACAATGCTACTGCTATCAAAACAATGGCCAGGACGTCATATCAACACACAATAAATTCATGTTTAAAAAAAGGTCTGTTGTCATTTTAGTGTTATTTCCAGCATACCGCTTTGCTGATTAGGGGTCCACTGACCCCTAATCAGATGAAGTGTTTCAGCAAATCCTTCTTGATACTGGAGAAGGTTGCTGAAGTTGCCTTGAAGTGCTTCATGCAAACAAAGAAGAATTCCACACTGAAATGTTTCCACGGTGTGGGAACATTTCTGTGAAAAATAAAACTTAACCAGACACTTTGAAGAGGTTCTGATGCTGGGGGACGATGGTATGAATTGTGGAGGGTAATACACCCAACAATTGAACATTTAGACTTATCCTCCCACACTTTGGCATACTTGAGCTTAAACTCTAAAATCACAGTGAGAAATAAAAATGGAGGATACGGAATTGGTATCAGAAGGTCCGTGACCTTGTTTAGCAGTTCCGCAGAAAATATGAGGTACCAGTTCAAAAAAAGTACTAGATTATAGAGAAGACTAAAATAAACTTTTCTGCACTCCTACAGACTCCAAGTACACAACAAGATGTATTTAATGGTTCAATTCAATTCAGTTTTATTTATATAGCACCAATTCACAACACATGTTGTCTCAAGACACTTCACAACAGTCAGATACATACATTCCAATTAGTCCAAACCATTGAACAGTGCAGTCAGAGTTAGTTATTTATTCAAATTGGATTAAACGTTTTTCTGTCTAAGGAAACCCAGCAGATTGCATCCAGTCAGTGACTTGCAGCATTCCCTCCTCCTAGATGAGCATGTAGAGACAGTGGACAGTCACTGGCGTTGACTTTGCAGCAATCCCTCATACTTAGCATGCATGTAGCGACAGTGGAGAAGAAAAACTCCCTTTTAACAGGAACAAACCTCCAGCAGAACCAGGCTCAGTGTGAGTGGCCATCTGCCACGACCGACTAGGGGTTTGAGAGAAAGAACAGAGCAGAGACACAAAGAGATCAAAGAAGCACTGATCCAGGAGTCCTTTCTATGGGAAGGAGAAGTAAATGTTAGTGCATGTAGCTCCTTTAGTCATTTCACCTAGAAAGAATGAACAGATAAACTCTGAGCCAGTTTTCAAGGTTAGAGTCTGAAAAAGAGCACATATAATTAGTTACAGTAAAGCTCAGTCAATCGCCATGTCTAGGAGAGAGAAAGGGTTAAACACTAAAAGATAGGGCCATGTGGATCATCGGTAGAGGGTGAGCATTAAGTTGTTGCCAGCAAAAGATCGGACGATGCCCTCTCCAGAAAGGTGTCACAGGTAGACACAGAGCCAGGCCAGGTGTAGCTTCTAGGAAGAGAAAAGAGAGAACAAAGTTAAAAGCTGTAATAACAGCAAATAATGCAAAATTGGAGAGTAGTGTGAGAATGTAGTGCAGAGGGTGAAAGTGGTCATTATGTCCTCCAACAGCCTAAGCCTTTAGCAACATAACTACACAGATAGTTTCAGTACAGATTGTTTAGTTAAACGGCACTTATTTACAACAATGTCGTCACAAGGCACCCCACAATGGGTCCCTCTGATGGTCATTGTTATACTAAAAACAACAATGATTGGGATACCTCCCTCTGCCAGACTGATTATAACCATTGGAAAAGAGATGGGGTCATACAGGTAGCAGAAATGGAGGGTGTGTTTGCACCTCAACCATAACTGAGCCGGTTTGCGCTAAACCTGACTCCCATTACTCCATCCAACAGGGACGGAGGAAGGCTCCCTCCCTGATAAACTAAGCCCCTCTAACTATAACCTTTATCAAAAAGGAAGGTTTTAAGCCTAGCCTTAAAAGTAGACATGGTGTCTGCCTCACAGACTAAATCTGGGAGCTAGTTCCACAGGAGAAGAGCCTGATAACTAAAGGATCTGCCTCCCATTCTACTTCTAGAGACTCTAGGAACCACCAGTAAACCTGCAGTCTGAGAACGAAGTGCCCTGTTAGGAACGTATGGAACAATCAGATCTCTGATGTATGATGGAGCTAGATCATTAAGGGCTTTATATGTGAGGAGGAGAATTTTAAATTCTATTCTGGATCTAACAGGAGCCAATGAAGGAAGCTAAAATAGGAGAAATATGATCTCTCTTTTTAATTTTAATCAGAACTCTTGCTGCAGCATTTTGTATCAGCTGAAGGCTTTTAACTGCATTTTGTGGACATCCTGATAGTAACGAATTACAATAGTCCAGCCTTGAAGTAACAAATGCAGGGACTAGTTTTTCAGCGTCATTCCTGGATACAATATTTCTAATTTTGGCAATGTTCCGGAGATGAAAGAAGGAAATCCTAGAAACCTGTTTAATAAGGGATTTAAATGACATGTCCTGGTCAAAAGTAACACCAATGTTTTTTACTTTATCACCGGAGGCTAATTTAATGCCATCCAGGTTAAGTGATTGACTAAGCAGTTTTTTTTTAAAGACTCCGGACCAAAGATGACAACTTCTGTCTTGTCTGAATTTAGAAGCAAAAAATGTAAAGTCATCCAAGTTTTTATATCTTCAAGACATGCTTGTAGTCTATCTAACTGGTTGGGTTCATCAGGATTTATGGATAAGGAAAGCTGAGTATCATCAGCGTAACAGTGAAAATGTATCCTATGCTGCCTGATAATTTTACCTATTGGAAGCATATATATAGTAAAGAGAATTGGCCCAAGTACTGAACCCTGTGGTACTCCATAATTAATCTTGGAGTTTAAAGATGATTTATCATTTATGTGAACAAACTGGAAACTGTCAGACAGATAAGATTTAAACCAGCCTAGCGCTGTTCCCCTGATCCCTACAGCATATTCCAGCCTTTTTAAGAGAATATTATGATCGACTGTATCAAATGCAGCACTGAGATCTAAGAGGACAAGTACAGACACAAGTCCATTATCTGAGGCCATAAAAGAGGATTTTGCATTATATGTCCCTTTCAAGGAACTCTTGCTAGATTTGAATGTTTAGTTAAGGAAACTACATCAGCATATTTCTCCTCTTTAAAGAAACCCCTATTTATTATAATTGACAATACTGTGTTCCCTCCTGTGGTAGCAACATTTTCTCACAGTAACTGTAAGCTTCTGTCATTTCGGGAAAACAAGGGAATCACCCTTCGTTCTATTATTCAGCCAGGCCCACATTTGCTCAGAGGCAGCCTTTTTTAATTAGGCCTACTATCCTTTCAACCTATTCATTTCCATAACCTGCTAAGAATAACAGAGACAATCTCAATTAAAGCTGCAAGCAGCATTGAAGGCCCTCGCACCTCAGCGCAACTCGGCCTGCGCAGCGACCGTGGGAGCCAGGCATCGCCGGCAACACACCTCCATCGAGGCCGCCGTTCAATTTCAAATGTTGCCTCTTGGTGGCCCTGTGAGCGTCATGTCATGATCTTCACTCATGCAGAATTCTGGTCTGGTGAGAAGTATTCAAAATTTGGGGGAAATCCGACCTTTCACATAGAAGCTGCAGTCAATTTATTAGTGGGTGGGCCTGAAATGATGTCATAAACTGACAGTTTTGATCCCTGATGATGTATACTACATTTGAAGTGGATCTGATGTATGAGGGAGACAGAGCACTTGAAATGTCCTAGGGGGCGGTGTTGATCCAAATTCCAATGTAATCCAATAGAGCTGTTTGGGGGCTGACAAAGATCAACCATAATCAGTTTGGAGTAAATCGGACATTCCTAATGGAAGCTGCACTAACTTGTTTGTTTGTGGGCAGGGCTAAAATAATGTAATCAGTTGATTGTGTCAACATGTACATCGTTAACTCATAATCATGTATACTATATTTCAAGTGGATCCGATGATGTATGAGGGAGATATAGCCCTTGAAGTGTCCTAGTGGGCGCTATTAATCCAAATTTCAATGTAGTCCAATAGAGCTGTTTGGGGGTTGTCAAAGATCAATCATATTCAGTTTGGAATAAATCAGACCATTCATGTGTAATTTAGAGCCAAACATATGGCCGTGGCGTGACATCAGAATTCGCCACGCCGCCACAACCACACCCTGAAGCTAAACCAGTCAGTACTGGAGACTGTGGGCGTGACCAAACCACTTAGGCACGCCCCCAAACGTGAGATAAGCCAAATTGTAAGTTGTAGAGATCTGAAATTTGGCACACTGGTAGAGCTCCTCAAACCAAGAAAAAAAGTATTTAGGGGGTATGCCCTGAAACGCACAGGAAGTCGGCCATTTTGGGTCAAGGGCCAATTTTTGGCCATTTTTCATTTTTACTCATCTCAAACTTTAATGAACTCCTCCTAGGGATTTTGAGCTATCGGCTTCATATTTGGTCAATATGCAAGTAAGGCATGGGGGATTAAAAGTTATCAAAATCATGAGTTTTCAGCCATGTTTAGGGGGCGTGGCCAGGGCACGAAAATGGCATTCCTGCCAAAAGTGAAAAAATGCAATAACTTTCCCAAAGAAACGCCAAATCACACCAAAGATGGCATGAAGGAGGACCTACGGGTTCCCGACGATCCTATGGGGTCATATGCTGACATCATCAAAGCCACACCCCCTGAGAATAGGAAGTCACTATTTTTACTGGGAAAGGTCGCTATCTGGCTGTCTACACTCAATCAACTTAAAACTGTCAGGTGACTGATAACTAGTGGGTCTAACTTCGTTTGAAGCGCAGTGACTTTTCATAAAAGGGCGTGGCTGTGCACCAAATTCAATGTGATTGATCCTTGTCCAGTCCCCAACAGAGATCTGATGACATATATGATGGGCGTGGCCTAATTCGTCCACAGCGCCCCCTAGAAAATTTAAAAAAATTTGCCCCAAGCCATGCTTTGACCGAGGATTGTGAAATTTGGTACACATATGTAACTTATCAGGACCTACAAAAAAGTCTCTTGGAGCATTCATCCAAACCCAACAGGAAGTCGGCCATCTTGGATTGAAGTTGTCATTTTCACCCCGGTTTGGCCGTTTCTAGCAAACTCCTCCTACAGCTTTTGACTTAGAGACTTGAATATCACAGAGTTAACTCTTAAGGCACTGGGGATCAAAAGTTATCAAAATCTTTTTGGTAAATAAAAGCGTGTGGGCGTGGCCACGGCTCAAAATATGACTTCTCGCCATAAAAGATTAAATTGATATAGCTCTTACAAGGAAAGTCACAGAGACCTAAAACCTTCTAAGATTGATCTGCCTCTGGCCCTGAACAATATTCACTGATCAGATGCTGACATCATCGAAGCCCCGCGCCCTGAGAACAGGAAGTGTCATGTTTTCCTTTAGAGAGTCACATTTTGATGTTCTTCACCTAATCAATGTGAAACTGTCCGAAGTAACAGATAACATGATGGTCTTAGACAGTCGCCAGTACTGATTGCTTTAGCTGGAGGGTGTGGCTATGATGGCCTGGCAATTTCTGATGTCATGGCCATACGTTTGGCTCTAAATTACACATCCATGATCGGATTCACTCCAAAATAAATATGGTTGATCTTTGACAACCCCCAAACACCTCTATTGGATTATATTGGAAGTTGGATCAACAGCGCCCCCTAGGACACTTCAAGGGCTATATCTCCCTCATACATCATAGGATCCACTTGAAATGTAGTATACATGATCATAGACCAATGCCGAACATGTTGACACAGTCAATTGATGACATCACTTTAGCCCCACCCACTGAGAAACAATGAGTGTAGCTTCCATATGGAAGGTCCGATTTACTCCAAACTGAATATGGTTCATGTTTGTCAATCCCCTAACAGCTCTATTGGATTACATTGTAATTTGGATCAACAGCGCCCCCTAGGACATTTCAAGTGCTCTATCTCCCTCATACATAATCGGATCCACTTGAGATTTAGTGTACATCATCAGGGATCAATGCTGAACATGTTGCCACAGTCAATTCATGACATCATTTCAACTCCGCCCACTAATCAAAAACTCAGCAACTTACATCTGGAAAGTTGGATTTCCCCCAAATTTTAAATGCTTCTCACCAGATGAGAACTCTGCATGTCCGAACATCATATGACATGTCGCTCACAGTCCCTCCTGATGTGTGGAAATGAATGTCAGCGTCGTCTGTCATGCGCAGGCGGCGATGCCAGGCTCCCGCGGTCGCATCACGGGCCAAGTTGCGCTGAGGTGCGAGGGCCTTCAATGCTGCTTGCAGCTTTAATTGCTCCGTTTATTATTATTATTCAGGTGACAAATGAATTGCCGTTTTAGGGCCTAAACATATTCAAAAACTCACCAAACCTTACCCAAAATTGTCCCCCTAGTGAAATTTAAGGATTTGAATGGAATTGAAAATGGCCGTGGCCAAACGGCTCTACAGCGCCCCCTAAAGGGAGATAAGCCAACTGGTAAGTTCTAGAGAGTTGAAATTTGGTACATAGCTAGATCTCCCCAAATCACGAAAAAAAGTCTCTTGGGGGTATGCCCTAAAACCAACAGGAAGTCGGCCATTTTGGGTCAAAGGGTCATTTTTGGACATTTTCCACTTTTTATACATGTCGACCTTTAACGAACTCCTCCTAGGGATTTTGAGCTACCGGCTTCATATTTGGTCAGTATGTAGTGAAGGCATTGGGGATTAAAAGTTATCAAAATTGTGAGTTTTTGAGCATGATGAAGGAGAGGGACCAGGCCTCAAAGTTAGCCTTCTCGCCGCAAATTTTGAACAGCAATAACTTTCACATAAATTGGCTGAAATACACCAAACCTGGTATTATTGATCCCTCTCAGGTCAACAACAATCCTATCTGGTCAAATGATGATATCATCAAAGCCACGCCCCCTGACAACAGGAAGTAACTTTTTTCACTTAGAAAGGTGCCTCTCTGACCCTCTTGACCCAATCAACTTGAAACTGTGTTAGAAGACAGATAACTAGTGGGTCTAACTTCATTTGAAGCACAGTGACTGTTCATAAAAGGGCGTGGCCGTGATGGTGCGGCAAAGTGTGACGTCACGCCATTGCCATACGTTTGGCTTTAATTTCTACATACATCATCTGATCTGCACCAACTTCAATGTGATTGATCTTGTCCAGTCCCCAACAGAGATCTGATGACATATTTGGTGGGCATGGCCTAATTCATCCACAGCGCCCCCTAGAAAAGTTTAAAAAATCAGCCCCAAGCCATGCTTTGACCGAGGATTGTGAAATTTGGTACACATATGTAACTTGTCAAGACCTACAAAAAAGTCTCTTGGAGCATTCGTCCAAACCCAACAAGAAGTCGGCCATCTTGGATTGAAGTTGCCATTTTGACCCCATTTGTGCTGTTTCTAGCCCACGTATCTGAGCAAAGTCCTCCTACAGACTTCGAAATCAATGAGTATAGTCTTAAGGCATTGGGGATTAAAAGTTTTCAAAAAGCTTTTTGCTACATGAAAGTATGTGGGCGTGGCTAAGCCTCAAAACCTTCTTGCCATGAAACATCAAACTATTATAGTTTCTACAAGGAAAGTCACAGAGATATGTAACCTTCTGAGATTGTTCTGCCTCTGGGCCTTAACAGTATTCAGTGATCAGATGCAGACATCATTAAAGCCCCTCCCCCTGAGAACTGGAAGTGTAATGTTTTACTTAGAGTGGGGCATATGTGATCTCCTTCACCTAATCAACATGAAACTGTCTCCAATGACAGATAACATGATGGTATAAGTTGGTCTCATGTACTGACAGTTTTGGCAACAGGGTGTGGCTGTGGCGGCGTGGCGAAGTCTGGTGTCACGCCATGGCCATACGTTTGGCTCTAAATTACACATGCATGATCCGATTCACTCCAAAATAAATATGGTTGATCTTTGTCAGCCCCCAAACAGCTCTATTGGATTACATTGGAATTTGGATCAACTGCACCCCCTAGGATATTTCCAGTGCTCTGTCTCCTTCATACATCATCAAATCCACTTCAAATGTAGTATATATGATCATGGGTCATTGCCGAACATGTTCAGACAGTCAATTCATGACATCACTTTAGCCCCGACCACTAACAAAGAAGTGAGTGCAGCTTCCATCTGGAATGTCCAATTTACTCCAAATTTTGAATGCTTCTCGCCAGACCACATCTCTGCATGACCGAAGATCATTTCACATGTTGTTCACAGTCCCCCTTAGTGGCAACATTTGGAATTGAACAGCGGCCAAATTGGTGGCATGCAGGCAGGGATGCCAGGCTTCCGCGGTCGCTGCACAGGCCAAGTTGCGCTGAGGTGTGAGGGCCTTCAATGCTGCTTGCAGCTTTAATTAATATATTGTCTTAAGGTACAAAAAAAAAAGGAATTTCAACCCAGTCATACAGACATATTCCAAGTAAATTACATAATGAGCATGCATGCAGCCACAGCTGACCTAATATGCCTCATATTTTACATAATCTGTTATAGTTCACATCTCTGGTTATTTACTGCTTTCTTGTTTTATGAAGAAAAACAAGATAGAGACACATACGAAATTTTATGTAAACTGTAAAGCCATACACATTCTAGTCTGTATATTGATTTTAACAGTTTGGCTTGTACTTTTGTATCCATTGAATGGCTTACAAGAAATTTACATGTCTCTATCTAAAGTTACAGTTAGGGCGACCAGATGTCCTGATTTGTGCGGGACTGTACCGCATTTTTCACTCCTGTCCTTACGGTGGCTGGGGGGTGCAAAACACTTTTACAAGTACCAAAACAAATTTACATTTCAGAAAACAACTTTACATTTCAGAAAACAAATTTACATTTCAGAAAACAGATTTACATTTCAGAAAACAATTTAACAAGATGCAAAAAAAATGTACATTTCAGAAAACAAATTTACATTTCAGAAAACAAATTTACATTTCAAAAACACTTTTACATTTCAGAAAACAAGTTTACATTTCAGAAAACACTTTTACATTTCAGAAAACAAATTTACATTTCAGAAAATCAACCGGAAAGGGAATGTACCAACGCCGAGGCTGACCCGGAAGTCAGCCTCAGGAGCTGCATCCTTCGAAGGCCGTATTTGTAGGCCGATTACGTTACAGCGCGGCAACGAAGGCTGTCCCAATTCATGAATCATTCCGAGACTCCCTCAAATGCAGCCGACAAATGTGTCCTTCTTTTGCCCGATTTGAAGGATGGGTCGTGAGTATCCTTCGCGGCCCATCATTTCCCATCATTCATTGCGGGTCGAAGCGGATTGGTCAAGCAGGGGAAGCCATGGCGGACCATAGCAGCAAAAGCTGTGAGTAAATTGTGGAAAATTACACTTTCTGTGACACAAATTAACTTCTACAATGTTTTTAGTGCGGGAATATAACTATGTAGACGTGAAATATCTGCTTGATTTATCTAGACATCGCTTAATTTCAAACATGCTCCGACGTGTTCGGAGTTTTCCGTTCCCGGCGTAGTAACTGGCTCTCCTCGCTAGCCCTACCGGCGGTGAGGCGAGCTAAACTTGGAGAAATTCGACCGGACTCCCGGCACTGAGCTTCCGCTGGCAGTCATCACAGTGAACGTTTAACACAAGTGATTTCTAACAGTTTATGTTATTATTTTAATGGTTACTGAAAATCGATTTAAACTTTCAGGTGATATTAAGGTTAACCAGAATAAATGGACAGTTTTATGTAATCCAACTGTATCGCTGGAGAGTGTGATTGAGAATAAATAAGCTTTTCAATATTCATTTTTAATGAAGAAATGTGCTACATGTTTTAAAAGTTTTTTATAATTCAGTTAGCATTATAATTTCTGATTCCAGGTACAATCCAGAGACAATCATGTTCAGGTAATAAAGATGTTTGATTTAACTAGCCAATAAACAAAGAGATAGCAACTTTATGGCTAATGTATGTCGACATATTTTATATATATATATATATATATATATATATAAAACTCCGAGCACGTTTGAAATTAAGCGATGTCTAGATAAATCAAGCAGATATTTCACGTCTACATAGTTATATTCCGGCACTAAAAACATTGTAGAAGTTAATTTGTGTCACAGAAAGTGTAATTTTCCACAATTTACTCACAGCTTTTGCTGCTATGGTCCGCCATGGCTTCCCCTGCTTGACCAATCCGCTTCGACCCGCAATGAATGATGGGAAATGATGGGCTGCGAAGGATACTCACGACCCATCCTTCAAATCGGGCAAAAGAAGGACACAAAAAGAAGGACACATTTGTCGGCTGCATTTGAGGGAGTCTCGGAATGATTCATGAATTGGGACAGCCTTCGTCGCCACGCTGTAACGTAATCGGCCTACAAATACGGCCTTCGAAGGATGCAGCCACTGAGGCTGACTTCCGGGTCAGCCTCGGCGTTGGTACATTCCCTTTCCGGTTGATTTTCTGAAATGTAAATTTGTTTTCTGAAATGTAAATTTGTTTTCTGAAATGTAATTTTGTTTTCTGAAATGTAAAAGTGTTTTGTGAAATGTAAATTTGTTTTCTGAAATGTAAATTTGTTTTCTGAAATGTAAAAGTGTTTTCTGAAATGTAAATTTGTTTTCTGAAATGTAAATTTGTTTTCTGAAATGTAAATTTGCTTTCTGAAATGTAAATTTGGTTCGGTACTTATAAAAGTGTTTTGCATCTTGTTAATTTGTTTTCTGAAATGTAAATTTGTTTTCTGAAATGTAAATTTGTTTTCTGAAATGTAAATTTGTTTTCTGAAATGTAAATTTGTTTCGGTACTTGTAAAAGTGTTTTGCACCCCCCGGCCACCGTATGTCCCAGTGTCCCTGAAACAGAAACAATGTCCCACATTTGACTGGGTGATTTGGCTGGAGCTCTTCTGAAATGTAAATACAGGTCCTTCTCAAAATATTAGCATATTGTGATAAAGTTCATTATTTTCCATAATGTAATGATGAAAATTTAACATTCATATATTTTAGATTCATTGCACACTAACTGAAATATTTCAGGTCTTTTATTGTCTTAATACGGATGATTTTGGCATACAGCTCATGAAAACCCAAAATTCCTATCTCACAAAATTTGCATATTTCATCCGACCAATAAAAGAAAACTGTTTTTAATACAAAAAACGTCAACCTTCAAATAATCATGTACAGTTATGCACTCAATACTTGGTCGGGAATCCTTTGGCAGAAATGACTGCTTCAATGCGTCGTGGCATGGAGGCAATCAGCCTGTGGCACTGCTGAGGTCTTATGAAGGCCCAGAATGCTTCGATAGCGGCCTTTAGCTCATCCAGAGTGTGGGGTCTTGAGTCTTTCAACATTCTCTTCACAATATCCCACAGATTCTCTATGGGGTTCAGGTCAAGAGAGTTGGCAGGCCAATTGAGCACAGTGATACCATGGTCAGTAAACCATTTACCAGTGGTTTTGGCACTGTGAGCAGGTGCCAGGTCGTGCTGAAAAATGAAATCTTCATCTCCATAAAGCTTTTTAGCAGATGGAAGCATGAAGTGCTCCAAAATCTCCTGATAGATAGCTGCATTGACCCTGCCCTTGATAAAACACAGTGGACCAACACCAGCAGCTGACACGGCACCCCAGACCATCACTGACTGTGGGTACTTGACACTGGACTTCTGGCATTTTGGCATTTCCTTCTCCCCAGTCTTCCTCCAGACTCTGGCACCTTGATTTCCGAATGACATGCAGAATTTGCTTTCATCCGAAAAACGTACTTTGGACCACTGAGCAACAGTCCAGTGCTGCTTCTCTGTAGCCCACGTCAGGCGCTTCTGCCGCTGTTTCTGGTTCTAAAGTGGCTTGACCTGGGGAATGCGGCACCTGTAGCCCATTTCCTGCACACGCCTGTGTACGGTGGCTCTGGATGTTTCTACTCCAGACTCAGTCCACTGCTTCCGCAGGTCCCCCAAGGTCTGGAATCGGCCCTTCTCCACAATCTTCCTCAGGGTCCGGTCACCTCTTCTCGTTGTGCAGCGTTTTCTGCCACGCTTTTTCCTTCCCACAGACTTCCCACTGAGGTGCCTTGATACAGCACTCTGGGAACAGCCTATTCGTTCAGAAATGTCTTTCTGTGTCTTACCCTCTTGCTTGAGGGTGTCAATAGTGGCCTTCTGGACAGCAGTCAGGTCGGCAGTCTTACCCATGATTGGGGTTTTGAGTGATGAACCAGGCTGGGAGTTTTAAAGGCCTCAGGAATCTTTTGCAGGTGTTTAGAGTTAACTCGATTCAGATGATTAGGTTCATAGCTCGTTTAGAGACCCTTTTAATGATATGCTAATTTTGTGAGATAGGAATTTTGGGTTTTCATGAGCTGTATGCCACAATCATCCGTATTAAGACAATAAAAGACCTGAAATATTTCAGTTAGTGTGCAATGAATCTAAAATATATGAATGTTAAATTTTCATCATTACATTATGGAAAATAATTAACTTTATCACAATATGCTAATATTTTGAGAAGGACCTGTAAAGCAGAGCTGCATTCATCATCACAGAGTGATCACTTCATCAGCTGTCAATCAAAATACACATCAGCGTCCCACGTCATGAATAACCAGCGTGCCACGATGCTAGTAAAATACAACAGAACAAGAAAATTATTTTCTTGAATAGCTTACATCAGTAGACTACAGAATATAATGGAAATTATGTCATGGAAAAGATAATGCAGCTACAACAAAGACTGGGAAACGGTTTTTAACTGGGTGAGGACAGTGATAGGTGACCTCTGAGGGACCTTTAAGACGTTTGCCAAATTAATTTTTTCATTTTACACAGAGGGAAGCACGATGTGAAGCGAAACAAAAAAAGTGAGTCACACAAGAAATGCACAGCTGAAAAAGCCACTTGCTGAACTATGGACTCATTTTTACTCAAACCAAGAGATCACTGCCATACAGACAAGGTAGCAGCAGCCGAGATTACCAGGGTAAAACCTCAGTCATTATTTCCAGGAAAATCTTGGACCCCTGATAGGAGAGCACTGTAAAATCTCTGAGTTAATACATAACCGAAAAAAGAAAACTAATAAGATAAAAAAGAAACAATAGACAGCAATTGATATTGAAATCTATTTCTTGTCAAGCGTAACTTGCCACAGAAAAAATAGCAGCCACTATACTGGCTCTCTTAAACATTCGTTTTAGAGCTCAGACAGAAGCAGTTACAGTGAGCCAAGGTGGTATATTTGCCAGAGATTACACTGAAATAGAGAGAGCAATCCTTAGAACAGAATCCTTAGTGCAGAAGGACAGTTTCCCTGAGTGGTTCAGCCGTTTGAGTTCTTGTCAGCCAAGGCAAACAAACAGCAGACTACTGTCCCTGGCACCAGAATATGATGACAAAATGAAGCCCATCTGTGGCTTTCATGCAGTGAGAGGTTATAGAGACCGAGCCCATGCATCTAATAATTCTGGGCCCTTGACACAAAATGGTACAGCTTATCATTTGCGACAAGAGCCTTTGTAATCCAGGGTCGGATCACCTATTTGCAGAACCTCACCCAAAAACTGAAAACTGTGTGGCCGTGAACCTATCAGGAACATATTATCAGCATTCATGCTCCAAATGCCAGAGGTGGAGTCACCCCAACTGTTCCACAGATTGCAGGCCAGACTAAGGCTGATAAAGCCTCCTTTCTTTTCAGCAGGCGTGGATTGTTTCAGGCCTTTCACCGTGAAGCTGTGGCATTGCCATGAAAGGCATCCTGTTTGTGCCTGACAACACTTACAGTACATTTAGATGTACGGTCTCGTGTAGACCCTGACACATTTCTGATGCCACTCTGCGTCTGTCTGACCAGAGTATCAATTTCAAACTAGGAATGTGGTCACTTCAGAAAGCTTTTAATAAATTGCCCCCCCTCAACTTAGGCAAAGTTGGCTAAACACCAAAATCAACTTACAGTTCAACCTCTTAGGTACACTACACTTTGGAGGCATTTGGGAGAAAGAATATTAGGTTAGTGAAAGCTGCATTGTATACCACTATTCAGACTCAGGTAGTTTCTGAAAAGGTTCTGAGGACAAGACATATTAATGTAAAAGAGTGTTTGCAATAGGTTACATATTGTCTGACATAGCAGATGCAGATCCAATTACTCCCAGCATGCTCCACCGTTTTCTATCACAAGTTATGTCCCAACTCTCGTTAGGAGGTAGACTCATTTCAAGGGGAGAAAGGATCCTTATCAACTGCTGCTCTGTACAATAGTCATGATAGCAGATCCTCAGCTGCCAAAAGCACGTTGGCCACTGGGTTTCGCAACTGAAGCTACAGCCTGGAGCGAATGGGAGAGTCAAGACTGCAGCAATGCGAGTTAAAACTAGAACCTACACTAGAACAGTTTATTGTCATGGTGATCTTCCAGCTTAACCAGAATCTGAAATGGTTAACCCTTCATAATATAACTAGAAGCTACACCTGGCCTGGCTCTGTGTCTACCTGTGACATCTTTCTGGAGAGGGGAATCGTCCGAGCTTCTGCTTGCAACAACTTAATGCTCACCCCCTGTCTTTTAGTGTTTAACCCTTTCTCTCTCCTAGACATGGCGATTGACTGAGCTTAACTGTAACACACTCTATGTGCTCTCTTTCAGACTCTAACCTTGAAAACTGGCTCAGAGTTTATCTGTTCTTTCTTTCTAGGTGAAACGACTAAAGGAGCTACATCCATTAACATTTACTTTTCCTTCCCATAGAAAGTACTCCTGGATCAGTGCTTCTGTGTTCTTTTTGTGTCTCTGCTCTGTTCTCTCAAACCCCCAGTCGGTCGTGGCAGATGGCTACTCACACTGAGCCTGGTTCTGCTGGAGGTTTCTTCCTGTTAAAAGAAAGTTTTTCCTCTCCGCTGTCGCTACATGCATGCTCAGTATGAGGTATTGCTGCAAAGTCAATGCCAGTGACTGTCCACTGTCTCTACATGCTCATCTAGGAGGAGTGACTGCTACAAGTCACTGACTGGATGCAATCTGCTGGGTTTCCTTAGATAGAAAAACGTTTTATCCAATTTGAATAAAAAGCTAACTCCGACTGCACTGTTCAATTGTTAGGATTAATTGGAATGTATGTACCTGACTGTTGTGAAGTGCCTTGAGACAACATGTGTTGTGAATTGGCGCTATATAAATAAACTGAATTGAATTGAATAACTAGTTTAATGACATAAATTTGGGTGCAGCTGTTTGGAAGGATGACTGAGCTCTGCACACTGAGTAAATGAGCAGTTAATTGCATGATCAGTCAGAGAAGTGCCCTCAATATTGCCAAGAAGATACAGGAAGGAGACAGAGCAGAAGAGCAGTTTGGAGGAACCTCATGAACAAAGGATGGACTTTGTGGAAATTTTAAAAAGTGCCAGCTAATGTTGAAGTCTGTTGAGGAATTGTGTCTGTGCAAGCTACCAAACTACACATGTATAAGCAGATGCAAACTCTTGTTCATGGAAACCCACCAAAAGCACAACTTAAAAAGAACTAAAGGAACTTAATTTTTAGGTTAACTAGTGAAATAAGGATTTTTACTCTGACTACACAACAGCAACTTCGAAACTAACCAATCATAGTTGCTAAAGATTCTATCCCAGCCTTTTCAGAGGGTGTTTGCTTAACGACTAATTAGCTTGGCAACTTGTCACATAATGTGCAAACTTGTTACTTTAGCTCCAAGCATTCACACAAATGCTGTGGGGGCGCAACTTTACACAGGTCTAAAACCTCCATTCATTGTCATTACTGGACTACATTGCTTTTATGGTGATAGTAAAAAGCATATTTATGTGAACAGAAATGTTATTTGCAGATGATTGAAATACAATTAAAACAAAAGGCATTCAGCAGTAAATACTAAAAGCTACACAGAACATATTTCAAATTATTCTGGCCCATCAGTGCATTCCCACAGTGATGGCATTATGAAATAAAATAGACTGAGCAGTTGAGTTCTTACACATCTCAGCTTTACCTTTGCAGTTTCTCACAATGTGTTTTAAAGTGTGTCCAGAAGAAAAAAAATCATTGAGCAAAGTTTTCCGAGAGCAATAACAGTTTTTTCCATACAACTTGACTGAGATGTACTCTGTATAATCCATGCGTGTTGAAAGACAATTCAATGATAGGACAGACTGCCTGGATTGGCTGAGCCCCCACCTCAAAACGAATTGGACAAATTTGAGGAAAAAATGTGGATCTAGATTACCGTTTTCTCAGCTGCTCCTTCTTTGAACTCACTGTTTAGAATATCTCAATCAGTGCAGCCTTTAGAGAAAAGCAAGCAACATACCATCAACGCAGGCTGGTTTGGTTCGTGTCGTTCCAGCGATCTGTCCTTTTCTGCAGGCACAACGGGCTGTCTGACGAGCGATAGTCCTCTTGGGCTGGCTACTGTCTCGGTCCAGAGTTACAATCTCACAGGTTCCTGCCACCAGCTGACCTCCTGGATGGACGCATTTAAAAAGGAGAAATGATCTAAATAGAAGACATTTCTGTGGGTGTGACTTGATTTGTTCACTAAGCAACAGACCTGACTTCAACATTGAAGCTAAATACAGGTTTATTTTACACGAGTCAATATTAATACGTGATCCTGATTTAGATGTAGATTTTTTTTGTCTAGATTTGTACTATAGGCACTACACTAAGCAGTTTCAACCCTATAAATAAAGTGAAACATCTTACCTAATCAAACAAAAATTCACGAGGAGTGTAAACAATTGTATACATCATGCAGCGATGGCAGAAAACAAATATAAACTCAACTGACTTCATTTTTGGTAATACTACAGTAATAATAGTAGTGTACATAAAAACATTTGTGCTGTACAGGCTGTGTGCTAACGCTATTACAGTTTTAAGATGTCAGAACTCAAGTTAGTTTTCACATAAGCAAAGTGTAAGTTCAGTAAAATATGTCACTGGAAAACATCTTCTACATTACCAAGAGGAGAGAAGTCCAAGGGAAGCATGACCAATTCTAATGCTAAGCTAGAGCCAAGATCACAAAGCAGCGCCAGCCTGTGATGCAAAACGCAGTCCAGGAGCCTTGCGCTGCGTTCGGCCAACAGAATACAGGCTTTAGTCAACTCAGATGTTCAAAAAATGTATGACAATACCGGCAAAATGCTGGACACCAAACTGGAAAATGTTATTAAACTTGTTATAGAGATTTCTTAGAAGTTTGACTCGATTATGGAAAGACTGGAGACTGTTGAAGTACGAGTGCCCGATTTGGTGAATATGCTGGCAGTGAGTAACTTGAGGATAATTATGATGCAGACAACAGTCAAAAAAACACTAGAAACACTGGATAACTATGAAAATCAGTTGTTGGCAAAATGTTAGAATACTTGGACTGTAAGAAGGCACAGAGAGCAGGAACCCAGTTTCCTTTATTGAGAAATAGATCCCATAGATCCTCTGAATGTGGGAGAAACAGATGAAGATAGTGTGCACACCGCATGAGTCCGCCATTCCGACCCAATGGTGGGCACAGCGCAATGGGCAGTTTTGGCAAGGCTGCATAGCTACGTAGACAGACAGAGGATTCTGGATGCGGCAAGAGACAAACCCAAAGTGAAGCTGGTGAACCATTAAGCGTCTTATTTTCAGGACTTTTACACTGAAGTTGTAAAGCAGAGGCAGACATTGGCAAGTGCGCGAAGGAGGTTGTGTAATGCGGGGATTGAATATGTTTTCCTGTATCTTAATAATAAATAAAACAAGGCTGATTTCTGTCTCTCTCTACAATGAAAAAGGTTAATGACTATATCAAGACACTCCATGCTACTTCGTGAATAGACTCAGCTCACCTTAGTATTCAGGTAAACATTGATCACAATTTAAGGGACAGCTGCTCGATCTGTCTAAAGGCTTGACAGCCAAATTCTATTATTATAACACTTTTCACGTTATACTTGAGCACAAGTGGATACATTTATCTAGTTTTATACTGTAGGTTTAAAACTTGCCTAAAAACTAGTCTTGTGATAAATATCACATCCAGACAATTGTATGGACTAACATTGTATATACAGCAAACACTAACTCCACATAATTACGTATGAGTATTAAGTTTTTTTCATGGAATATTAAGGGCTCTAATAATGCCACAAAGAGAAAGCACCAAAAGGGATAAAGTTCAGATTGCTTTTTGTCAAGAAGCACATTTAAGCGATGCGGAGCATAGAAAGTATCTTCCAGAATAGGTTGGTCAGGTTTACTTCTCATCATACTCTACAAGCAGAAGGGGGGTAATCATTTGATTATGGAAACGTTGCCATTTACTGTGAAAGATTGTTATGAAGAACCAAAAGGTAAAATTGTATTATTAAAAGGAGAATTACATGGTGAAATATTTATGCACCTAATGTTCACCATGAGAACCTTTTTGCGTCCCTTCTCGGCAAAAAGAGATTGAAAAAGGGGTTAAAAAGCTAGAAGACTTCCATAGATCAAAGTCAGATGACATTTAGAAAGAGCTGAAGGAGGCAAGAATAGGGTTAACTAACTTAAGAACAAGGACGGCGGAATCATATATATATATATATATATATATATATATATATATATATATATATATATGTATGACTATCAGCTGTGTACTGTATCCACCTCTTGCACAACACAACTGATGGTCCAAACCCCATTCATAAGGCTTGAAATCCCACCTGACAGGGCACACCTGTGAAGTGAAAACCATTTCAGGTGACTACCTCTTGAAGCTCATCAACAGAATGCCAAGAGTGTGCGTAGTAGTAATCAAAGCAAAAGGTGGCTACTTTGAAGAACCTAGAATATAAGACATATTTTCAGTTGTTTCACACTTCTTTGTTCAATATATAATTCCACATGTGTTAATTCATAGTTTTGATGCCTTCAGTGTGAAGCTACAATATTCATAGTCATGAAAATAAAGACAACTCTTTGAATGAGAAGGTGTGTCCAAACTTTTGGTCTGTACTGTATATATATATATATATATATATATATATATATATATATATTTATCTTTTATTTTTTTTGCCAGACATAGAACGTCTAAATTTGGAAATAAGCCAAAAATGCTTCTGGCTCAATTGGCTAGAAACTCTCCCAGAAAATCATTTATATCAGCGATATGAGGTGAGAATCATCTGGATCAGACAAGCAATGTTAAGAGGTTAGCGTTTCAAAACATTTTGCAAAAAGCTGTATGGGTTAGTAATGGATACTGACAAACTCACTCAAGGTCACTTCTTGAATAACTTGGAGATACCACAGTTATCAGATGCATGAGCCAAACTGCTTGAAGGCCCTAAGTCTTTACCTGAAATAAATGATGCAAGATCCTCACTGCAGTCAGAAACATTATATTGCCAAAAGTATTCCTCTACTTTTACATGTGCAAGAACTTTGGTAACCTTCTGTTCTTAATCTAAAAGGTACAGTTTGTTGATGGATCCAACATTACCAGCAATAGCAACTTTAACTATTCGGTAAACGTCTTCCACAAATTTAGGAGTGTGTTCATAGTTAGATGAGAAAACCACAATTGCAGCCTCCCCTCTAACTCATCCCAAAGGTGTTCAAGAAGGTTGAAGTCAGGACTCTGCACAGACCAGTCAAGTTTCTCCACACTTGCAACCATGGAAGTGATTGGAACACCGGAATTCATTCATTTGGTGGTGTGACACCAATACTTTTGGCAATATAGTGTATATCCCCAGGCACTGATGGATTCCGTGTAGAGTTCTATAAAACTCTAAAAGGCAAAAATGACACACTATAACTTTAGGGTATAGTTTGTAAATTCCATATTTTTCAGTAGTTGTCAATAGTTTGTTGAAATCCTTTGAAGAGGATGAACTCCCCAACTCTATGTATGTTGCACATATTATAGTAATTCGTTAAAAAGACCCTGAACAATTTAGCTTGTATAGGCCTATCAGCTTGATTGGGAGTTGATACAAAAATACTTTCCAAAAATATTTCCAGAGCGGGTAACGACTGACAATGCTAATGCTGATCAGACTGGTTTTATAAAAGGCTGTACTTCTTCTAACAACACTATATAGTATAATTCACTATCTCAAATTTTTGTAGCCATTGTGAGGATGGTGATAGGAACCACACAACATAAAATCTTATGCAGATGATATTGTCTTAACAGTAACTGTCATAATCTGCCTGTGTTAGGCTTTTGGGTTTGTGTTGTGTTTACTTTCTCTGCACAGCAAGGTTCTTCCCTTGCTTTATTTCTGTTCATTCAGGTTTGTTAGATTCTTTTTGTTTAGTTTTGTTACTTTCTGGATTCCAGTGTTAGATATGTAAGTTTATATTTTCCTTATAGATCTAGTTCCTCCCTGTTTATGTTCATTTTGCAGTCTCATTGTTTACTTATTTCAGTTCATCTAGATGTGTCCTGTTGCCTCCCTGCTAATTAGTGATAATTAGTCACTCTCCCTCGGGATTCCTCATTCTCTCTACCACCAGCTGCACCTGATTCTCTCCCTGATTATCCTCCTCAGTCCATACTCCACTTCCCTCATTATTTAAACTCTCTGTATTTCATTGTTTGCCACCAGTTCCTCCTGATATCTACATGAAAATTACTCTGCTTGCTACCCTGTTTTCTCCCTGATTCCATGCATTCTGTTCCTATGCACCTTATTGTCTTGCTCATTTCACTCACCTGCCTGTGTTCCTGTACCTGGTCAAATTGTAAGTTTGTTTATTATTAGATAATTTTCATCTACTCCACAACGGTCTGCATTTGGGTCCTACCTTAACACAACACGACAGTAACTAATCCCACAAAATCAATACCAGCGCTAATCTATTGTATTAAATAATTTGGACAGATTTCTTGATATCAGGCTAACCTTTCCTAATCTAAGATAATGCCTGTGGCAGCTTAAAGAGAATGTGAGCCAGATTTTGTGAAATTACTTCGATGGGTAGCTGGTGGGTTCACATATCTGGAGGTTAAGGTTATGCCTAAGATCAGACACTTTTACGCTGAAAATATTAACCTGTTTATGAAACATATGAAACACAAAGTGACTAGTTGGATGAAGCTCCACATATCTTTCCTAGGCAGGATTAGTCCAATAAAAATAATAATACTTCTTAAAATAACATCTTTATAATTCTACAAATACTCTGACTTTCTTTGGGCTGCTTTTTAACCTAAAATTAAATTAGACATCCTTCCTAAAAAACAACAGGGGTAGGGCCTACCTAATATAGTACATTATATAACATCAGTGCAAGCTGGAATTATTTTGGTATGGGCTGTTCGACAGCCAAAGCCATCTGTGTAAACCTTTCTCTCCTGTAAACTTATTGATTATGCCTAGACACGAATTATCTTTTATGGTAATGGACAACTTTGTAATTAAATATTTAAATAGTCTAAAGAAGTTATTTGGGACAAAGCATATATTGTGCTGTTTAAAATCACTTGTAAATAATCCAGATCTAAATGTGGGTGCACTGGAGCCAATTAAAAAAAAAGAATTTGCATAAATACTTCCCAGTTAGACAGTATGCACACTCCAAAATGAATACTGTTAGTCTTCCAGACTTCAATTTACTCAAAAAAACACTTCTGATTTAAGTCAAATCGATAGCATCTCACTGAGGACAAGCTATCTTAGGAACATCTTGGGCAACACTCTTGAAAACAACAATAGACCCCAAAGCATGGAGAATGTTTTACTATTGCCTTCTAAGATATCAATATGCAACAGATACAAGTACAGGGGTTGGACAATGAAACTGAAACACCTGTCATTTTAGTGTGGAAGGTTTCATGGCTAAATTGGACCAGCCTGGTAGCCAGTCTTCATTGATTGCACATTGCACCAGTAAGAGCAGAGTGTGAAGGTTCAATTAGCAGGGTAAGAGCACAGTTTTGCTCAAAATATTGAAATGCACACAACATTATGGGTGACATACCAGAGTTCAAAAGAGGACAAATTGTTGGTGCACGTCTTGCTGGCGCATCTGTGACCAAAACAGCAAGTCTTTGTGAAGTATCAAGAGCCATGGTATCCAGGGTAATGTCAGCATACCACCAAGAAGGACAGACCACATCCAACAGGATTAATTGTGGATGCAAGAGGAAGCTGTCTGAAAGGGATGTTCGGGTGCTAACCCGGATTGTATCCAAAAAACAAAACCACGGCTGCCCAAATCACTGCAGAATTAAATGTGCACCTCTACTCTCCTGTTTCCACCAGAACTGTCTGTTGGGAGCTCCACAGGGTCATTATACATGGCCAGGCTGCTATAGCCAAACCTTTGGTCACTCGTGCAATGCCAAACGTCGGTTTCAATGGTGCAAGGAGCGCAAATCTTGGGCTATGGACAATGTGAAACATGTACTGTTCTCTGATGAGTCCACCTTTACTGTTTTCCCCACATCCGGGAGAGTTACGGTGTGGGGAAGCCCCAAAGAAGCGTACCACCCAGACTGTTGCATGCCCTGAGTGAAGCATGGGGGTGGATCAGCGATGCTTTGGGCTGCCATATCATGGTATTCCCTTGGCCCAATACTTGTGCTAGATGGGCGCGTCACTGCCAAGGACTACCGAACCATTCTTGAGGACCATGTGCATCCAGTGGTTCAAACATTGTATCCTGAAGGCGGTGCCGTGTATCAGGATGACAATGCACCAATACACACAGCAAGACTGGTGAAAGATAGGTTTAATGGACATGAAAGTGAAGTTGAACATCTCCCATGGCCTGCACTGTCACCAGATCTAAATATTATTGAGCCACTTTGTGGTGTTTTGGAGGAGCGAGTCAGGAAACGTTTTCCTCAACCAGTATCACGTAGTGACCTGGCCACTATCCTGCAAGAAGAATGGCTTAAAATCCCTCTGACCACTGTGCAGGACTTGTGTATGTCATTCCCAAGACGAATTGACGCTGTATTGGCCGCAGAAGGAGGCCCTACACCATACTAATAAATTATTGTGGTCAAAAACCAGGTGTTTCAGTTTCATTGTCCAACCCCTGTACATTTCATATGGTCCAAGTGATCTAACAATGCAGTCAAATCCAGGTCAAATTGGTTAAAAGGCTTTCCATCCAAGGAAACGCAGCATATTACTTCAAGTCACTGACTTGCAGCATTCATACCACTTGGGAATTGCTAAAGTGTGTGGAAAAATTACCAGTGCAGCCTTAAATAAACTGACTAAATTGTACAGGGTGAGGTGATTCTTAGCTAATCATTGTCACCAGTGGCGACTGGTCATTAGAGGATGCTAGGGTGCTGCCCCACCTCACTTACTAAATTACACTGAAAGACAAAAAAAATCTTATTTTAATAAAATACTAAAATAAAAATATTTTTGAAATATTAGATATATATTTTCGATTATGAGATAGATATGTTATAGTCAAGGAGTAAACTTAAGTTGCGTTTATGGATATTGTCTTGTTGGGACCCCAGCCATGGATTTCAACATGGATGAGCATGGACTCTGAACTGTACATAATTGAAGGCTGGTATGAACATTTCTACACCTTTCAGTGTCACACTAACTTGCGCCCAACCCAGCCAAGGAAGAGGAGTCATAGCTGACTCCCCGTGACGTCACTGTTTGAACAAAAATGCCTGTTCCAACATGGCGGCCTCTTTCCACGCGGGTCTCAGACGAGAACCGGACAGGAGAGGCACAACCCGCAAATGTCACCTTGCCGGCACGCAGACATAATTCGTCAACTTGGATCCAAAAGTAACTATGATTACGCCGATTGTATGAACAAAGCTAAGTAATGATTTGCTGTTTGAGTACCTAGCCTTCATTCATAAAAAGGGTGTATTAAGACAAGCGTGGCTTCACTTTCCTTGTGAGGCTTCCAGAAGCAGCCCTAATTGAATACACACAGAAACATGCCTGCAGGTCAGATGAATGAGGTGGTTATCTTAGGAAAAAAATCCATGCTGATCTTAGACATAGGGAAGCCTCAGCTGAAGGCTTCTCAAAACAGTATGTAATGTCAATATTACAAAGGAATGCCCGCAGTCTGATAGCAAATGGTCAGGAGTTCATAGAATACATTAGCAAATTAAATACAAAACCACATATAATATGCATTCAAGAAACATGGCTCAACTATTATTGGATTTTAGCATTCATGAATATTAAATTTTACATTAATATAGGGTGAATGGGAATGGAGGAGGATGTGCAATATTCATAAAACAGAAGTTGAATTATATACAGCTCTATACAATACAGGATTTAGAAGTCATTACTCTAGAAGTATGGGCCAATGACGACAGTATTACAATAATAAATTGTTATAACCAATGTAATCAGATAGAAAAGGAAAAACTAGAATCATTCCTAGATCACTGGAGGGGAAAAAGCTTTGTGTGGGGTGTGGGGACTTTAAATCACACAACACTTTATGGGGAGACATGATGACAGCAATAGGGCATTAGTATAAGAAATAAATGAAATTAAGTTGCATTTGTAGTTTTAAATAATGGCTCAGGTACTCTGTTGGATTTTGTGAGGGATACTGAATCAACAATTGATCTTACATTAGTGTCACAAACTCTGGCTGGTATTTGCAGCTGGAGAGTTTTCAAAGATTGCACAGTAGGTATTGATCACCATCCAGTATGTGTTAGCATAGGAATAGACTCAGAGAGAACACATGTGGAAAGAGAAGGGAAGCGTAAATTTGATAAGGTAAACTGGAATACGTTTAAGTTTCTGAGTGAGGGTAATTTGAAAAATCTTAAACAAACCTATAAATGAATTAAACCCAGACAGCAGGAATAGTATAATTAATGGAGCCATGGTTTGGTGCACAATAAAATAACATCTTCTAATTCAAAAGATTATTTCCAATAATGGAAATATTATAGTAGATAATAAAAGTAAATCTGAACTATTAGCTAAAACATTTGCAAGGGTATATAGTACAGAGAACCTAATAAAGAAAAAAAGGATGGGAAACCACATTACAGAGAAATACCGAAATACTTCAGGATAAAGAAGATAATGAGGATGTTATTAATATGAAGTTTTTTTGATAGAATAAAATAGTGGCAAGGTTTAAATCAGTTTTTGAATGTTGAAAAATCTTAGTTATATAAGTAAAAAAAAGCATTGGAATTATACAGCAAGGTATGGGAAAAAAACTATAGAGCAAATGGAAAGAAGCAATTATTCTAATTTGTAAACCTGGCACAGATCCTAGTTTAGCTCTTACATCTTGCTAAGGAAAAATAATAGAAAAAAATTGTCAATGATATACTAATGTACTTCTTAGAATCTTTGGAGAGGATTACATGTTATTAGTTTAGATTTAGAAAAGGTAGAAGTACTTTAGATCCAGCTTTATGTTTAAAGCATGAAATTAGATGCGCTCATGCAACTTCATGAATAATGGAAAGAATTAATCAAGTATATAACTCTAAATTAAACTATTATTTATTAATTGAAACAAAAAAGTTGTTTATTAGCTAAGACTCTTTCAAAGAGAGTAAAGAAATAATGCCATCCACTGGACTGAAGCTGTATTGCAGTTTTCTTCACAACTTCCCCATACAACATTAGGTTGATTTATTTATTTTACTTGTTCTGTCTGGCAGAGCAGCACTCAGAATTGTTTTCTGAGTGCCAAGAAGAAGCCCAACAGATTTACGTTCACATGTGGTGCATTACAGCTAATGCTATAATGCTCTGCTTTATATATATATGTATACAGGTCCTTCTCAAAATATTAGCATATTGTGATAAAGTTCATTATTTTCCATAATGTAATGATGAAAATTTAACATTCATATATTTTAGATTCATTGCACACTAACTGAAATATTTCAGGTCTTTTATTGTCTTAATACGGATGATTTTGGCATACAGCTCATGAAAACCTAAAATTCCTATCTCACAAAATTAGCATATCTTTAATAGTGTCTCTAAACGAGCTATGAACCTAATCATCTGAATCAACGAGTTAACTCTAAACACCTGCAAAAGACTCCTGAGGCCTTTAAAACTCCCAGCCTGGTTCATCACTCAAAACCCCAATCATGGGTAAGACTGCCGACCTGACTGCTGTCCAGAAGGCCACTATTGACACTCTCAAGCAAGAGGGTAAGACACAGAAAGAAATTTCTGAACAAATAGGCTGTTCCCAGAGTGCTGTATCAAGGCACCTCAGTGGGAAGTCTGTGGGAAGGAAAAGGTGTGGCAGAAAACGCTGCACAACGAGAAGAGGTGACCGGACCCTGAGGAAGATTGTGGAGAAGGGCCGATTCCAGACCTTGGGGGACCTGCAGAAGCAGTGGACTGAGTCTGGAGTAGAAACATCCAGAGCCACCATGCACAGGCGTGTGCAGGAAATGGGCTACAGGTGCCGCATTCCCCAGACCTGGGCTACAGAGAAGCAGCACTGGACTGTTGCTCAGTGGTCCAAAGTACTTTTTTCGGATGAAAGCAAATTCTGCATGTCATTCGGAAATCAAGGTGCCAGAGTCTGGAGGAAGACTGGGGAGAAGGAAATGCCAAAATGCCAGAAGTCCAGTGTCAAGTACCCACAGTCAGTGATGGTCTGGGGTGCTGTGTCAGCTGCTGGTGTTGGTCCACTGTGTTTTATCAAGGGCAGGGTCAATGCAGCTAGCTATCAGGAGATTTTGGAGCACTTCATGCTTCCATCTGCTGAAAAGCTTTATGGAGATGAAGATTTCATTTTTCAGCACGACCTGGCACCTGCTCACAGTGCCAAAACCACTGGTAAATGGTTTACTGACCATGGTATCACTGTTCTCAATTGGCCTGCCAACTCTCCTGACCTGAACCCCATAGAGAATCTGTGGGATATTGTGAAGAGAACGTTGAGAGACTCAAGACCCAACACTCTGGATGAGCTAAAGGCCGCTATCGAAGCATCCTGGGCCTCCATAAGACCTCAGCAGTGCCACAGGCTGATTGCCTCCATGCCACGCCGCATTGAAGCAGTCATTTCTGCAAAAGGATTCCCGACCAAGTATTGAGTGCATAACTGTACATGATTATTTGAAGGTTAATGTTTTTTGTATTAAAAACACTTTTCTTTTATTGGTCGGATGAAATATGCTAATTTTGTGAGATAGGAATTTTGGGTTTTCATGAGCTGTATGCCAAAATCATCTATATTAAGACAATAAAAGACCTGAAATATTTCAGTTAGTGTGCAATGAATCTAAAATATATAAATGTTAAATTTTCATCATGACATTATGGAAAATAATTAACTTTATCACAATATGCTAATATTTTGAGAAGGACCTGTATATATATATAAAAACTTTATCAGAAACTGCTTTGGCATTATTCCAATTGCAATGGACCCAAAGACAGAAGTGAAATGAAAAGAAGCAAGAAAGAGAGAGAAGTGGGGCAAAAAGGAGTGAGAGAAGGAGAAAAGAATAGAAGAGAGAAAAAAGGATGAGATTACAAGATACTAGAAGATTGCTTCTACACCTGTCGAAACATATATAACAATAGCAGTTACCGAAAAGTGCACAGCCTAATGAATGCAAGATGTATTTAGTGACAACTGTAGCTCAGTATAGAACATCTGCGTACCTGAATCCAAACACATGTGTGTGTGTGTGAGCGCACTTGTGTGTATAAGGCTTCACCATAAAAATATGCAATATGCTGTGAGGAGCCACAGACCTCCCCCCAAGAAGCCGAGACAGGAACAGAGGAGATCTAAGCCACAGACATCCAAAGGCCCCCCAGAGCATGGGAACCCCGAGAACGGGGCCCCACCATGGCCCAGAGACCCGGGGCCCCAGGGCACATTAACCCTCAGCAGACGCCCTGAAGAGCCAGGGGGTCGAGGCCCCGCCAAGCAGCCACCGGGACACAATAACATTAGGGTGATTTAAATAAATGGTCGTTGGCCTTTTTGAGCTCTGGAAACAGAAGACACCCATATCCCCAAGATTCCATTTACCCGGGTAAAACAAATCATTGGCCTTTCATTGGAAAAGAGGCTTGTATCTAGAAAAACAAAAGAAGCAGCTCAGTTGGTTTGATTGGATAATTCAGGATGAGGTCTCAATAGTGATTGGCTATATTTTTCCTAATAATGTTTACAGATCCTAAATTTAAAGGGTGAAAACATTCAATAAAATGTTCCCAAGAAACATCAAAGGCTTAAATTGATTGAGTAAAAGCTGCCAAAAAGGACCACAGCAAACAGATTTAGCCTCAGGAAATAGTAGCTGTTTTTAGTTGTCGTGGTGATGAGTGACACCCCCCCTGCATGCTGATGAACAGCTATCAATAGGGCCATGGATAGTACATAATTGTGTGAAAGCTGAATTCTATTTAAAATATTCAGCTTTTTATGGTTTTTTTGCTCCCATTGAAATGAATGGAAAATGCCAGAAATTCCACTAAAACTTCACTGTTGTTGCCATGTAACTACTTACGCATATATTCAGCTAGTAACACCATTCAACTTTTAAAATACTTCCACAACCTTCTGCTATTTTTGTATTATTTAACTTTTTGATATCTTTTACAGTTTTTCTACAATTTTGGTCTAAACTTTATTACAGTTTTTTCAGATTTTCAGTTTTATAATGTAATCCAATGACGGAATTCGTCAGTTGGTAGAGTGTACACTAAGTTTTTGAATAACCTGAGAAAGAACAAACAAACTCTCCTCAATCGCTCAATTTTTACTCTACCAATACAAATTATACATCAAAACGTAGGATGCTCTTTTGCGATTAAGAAAATGTCAACCTCATTGACGTGGGACAAACAGTTTTCTGGAAACAAGCCCAAAGCAGTGCGAAGTCAACACACCCTGAATGGGAAACCTATAGGAATTTCAGAAAAAATCAGAGTAAAAAATTAGTTTTCGAATGACTGCCTCTCGTAAATCGTTCGAGGTAGAGACATGAGCCTTGCTGGCGCTCATAGTGAAGGAATTATTTTGATACCTTTTATCGTTTTGTCATAAAAAAGGGTTTGTTTATGAGTACCAAATCTGTCCTTACCAAAATCGCTTGAAATTGAAAAATTTCAACATTATCCACTTTTCTACACTGTCATATCTCCTACACAGATTTATGTAGACACACGGAAATCTCCAGAATTGTTTACTGTTCCCTGCTGATACCTATGGTCCAAACATTCTCTGGATACCTTTAATTTTTTTCTTGTGAAGTAGGTTTGTTTGAGAGTGAAAAATGTGCCTTCACTCAGGTTAAAAATGGTAAAAATGGTCCACTTTTTCACAGGGTCACACCTCCCAGAGAGATTTTTGTAGAAACTTGAAATGCTCCATGATTTTTCAGCAAGGCCTGTTGATTAATATGGTGCATGAATCAAATCGATAGAGTTATTAGACATTGTTCCAGAGCATGTTCAGGCAGTTTTGTGTTTTTCTTTTCCATTTTTCCCTTTCTTTTCACCTAGTGTTGTGCCTTTAATATTATATTTTCAACAAAAACAGATTAATATTCTCGTTCCCCTGTCCGTTCTGAGAAAAACGGTCCAAGAATGACATCGATAGCCCTTACGGCTTGCGAGTTATGGGCGGTAGTTCGGGAGCATGCGCCTCCATGTTAAAAGCCTAGGCAAGGTGGAGACAATAGTGAGGTGCTGCGTTATGGTGCGTTCACACCAAACGCGATTTCTGTGAATTTTTCGCCTCATTTGTGTGCTTTTGCCCGCTTCACATTCCGCGTAAACTCCGCGATGGTATTCGGCAACAAGCCGCAACGCTTCGCCGCGTCATCAAATAGGAGGAGCTTCCATCAACCTAATGTTGTCATCTCCATCAGAACAGGTTAGGGACCCTCCACCAGAACGAGGTCCAAATCGCCTTCAGAACCCGGAGGAACCTTCTATAAGAACCAGGTCCAAACTCGATCAGAACCTGGCAAAAAGCTCCATCAGTACCAGAAAAAAACTTCCATCAGAACCAGTTATGAACATGTATCAGAACCAGGTACAAACCTGGATCAGAACCAGGTCCAAATTCTATCAGAGCCAAGGAGAAACATCCATCAGAATCAGGTACAGACGTCCACCAGAACCAGATACAGATCTCCATCAGAACCAGATCCAAACTCCATCAGAACCAGTTCATACTTTTTCAGAATTTTCTGCCATTTTTTATATATTCTAGCACTGAATTCAACTTCTTAAGCTATATTTTTGCTTCAGTCGATGCTTTTTCAGCTCATCTATGGGCAGCTCTTTCCTGCTTTTTTAATGTTTTTGTCAGTTCTTACATTTCAACAACTATTTCAAGTAGTTTTGAGATAGCTTCACCTTGTTACATTGTTTTACAGCTAATAGTCGTCTTGCTTAAACAGATCAGATGACAGTTTTTCTTTGCTGTTTCTGCTATTTCTACTAATTTCACATTTCAGCTGATATTCTGCTGTCCTTAGCCACTTTCTGCCAGCTTTCAACAAGAGTTTAGCATTTCTGTTATCTTCTAATTTATTACATTTCATCAGATTATCTGCAGTCTATTTCAGCTTGTTTCTGCCAGCTAAAAAAAAAATCAGTTTACCGCATTCACACTGCATTTTCGCAGGAAATGCAAATTTGTCTAGTTACATAATGTCTCCTCAAACAAAACATGAAACTGGCCCTTCATGCACCCACTATTTGCTGATTATCAGAATCTGATTTATAAAGTAGTTGGCAATGACTGAATGCAAGAAAGGTGATCAATTATAGCAGTCTCAGTTTTGAGCAGTTTGCACTCTCTTTGTATCATGTCTCAAATATCATTGCTTTGACAGTCTAATTACAAACAACATGCACAAAGGTGACAGAGAGAAAGAAAAACAAATTTCTAATAAATTAAGTATAATTGTACTCAAACTGCAGGCATAGCCAAAAGCAGTGAAATGAAAAGAAGAGTTTTAATGAGGAGACTTACAAAACAGGTGCCAGGACGGCTGGACTTTTAATTGAAAATAACGGAAAAATCCAGCACGAAACAATAAAATCCAGAAGCTTAAATAATGAGACAGAAATAAAAAATGACAAATGAATCCGGGGAGCTAATCAGGGAATGTAGAACAGCTGTGGCATAAAGAGAGCAGGAAAATTGAGACAGGAAGATTAATTAACACAAAGGGAGTTGAAGTAAGACTCGAAAGAATGTACTAACCAAAAGGGAAAAAACAGTCTCACCTTGCAGTCTCACCATCGGTCACGGGAGGAGCCAGTTCTGCATCACCGCTGCCAATAATATCCCTCATAAAGAGACTATAGTGTTTGTGATACTGTTTGTCAGCTTTTAGCCTTTTCTTTAGGTGTTGAAGTCTAACTGTGGCTAGCCTCTGATTGTTGGGTAGAGCTGGTGGGTTTTTGTCTTTGAAGGGAAGAGGCATTTCAAAGTGCCCATCCACTCTTTGCTTTATTGTGTCACTGAGGAGGGGTAGGAAACGAACACCATCCTGGGACACATACTTATCCTCATAGTCTCTTTCATTAAAGTCCGACTTGAGGACTTTGAGCACATCGGTTGCTGATGGAGTGTGCACTTCCTTGACTGTGATTCGGTGCACAAAACTCTGATTTCCCTGTCTAAGTGGGGATTACCAGACCCAATGATACTCCAACCTAACATTGATTTTTGTGCAAAAGGTTTGTTTACTTTACCTGTAACAATTTCTAGGAGAGCTAGTGGCTGATGGACAGTCGTAGCCGATTAACAGACCCACTTAACAGTCCTGTAGTGGCTTTAACTTGTTGGCTATGCCTTTAAGGTGTGGCCACTGAAGCGCAGTTTCTCTGGTGGGGATACGTCTGACGTCACAGGAGGTAATATAGGAAGGCGAACGTTTGAAAGAAGCGCTTTCACGTTGGATACCGGACCAACATCTGAAGCATCTATCTCTGGAGAAGAAGAGATGCCACGTGGATTCTTCATTTATTCTCCTTCGTTGGCCAACGAACCAACATCAATGGCTCACATCTTGCTGCTTTAGGTTGTTGTCTTCTTCAGCAGGGTACAACATTGTGTTGGTTTAATGTGTGTGTTTGCTCTTTATAGTTAAGTCTGAACTTAGATTTGTGAGTGTTGATTTAACTTTAAGACAATTTGGGAAACAAGGTTTGTATCAGACATTTAAACCATATAGCTGTACAAGTTAGCGACCACACATAACAAAATTATTTTGAATGTAAATATTGCTGACATACCACAATGTTACCTTGGAGGAGCACCAACCCATACAATTTAAGAGACAGCAATTACCTAGGGTTGTCATAATTTGAGGGTGTTTGGGTCTTTGCTTGGGTTAAAGATATTCTTATTTCCAGTTTACGTTTTGGATCTTGTTTCTGTTTATTATTTTCCATGCTGTGCTTTAGTTTCTTATTGTGTTCCAGTTCATGTTCTGTATGTTTATGTTTAACCGATTAGTTAGTATCCTTGAATTTCTGTTTTGCTCCAGCCACATTTTGTTCTCTCCTGTCTGTTAAGTAATCAGCTTCATTTGGCCCACCTGCCCTATGTTAATCAGTTTTGTTTTTCATCTGTGTCTTGCCATTCATATACAACCTCATCCTGTTCATTTTTCATGGAAACATTCTGGATCACGTCATCTCTTTTCATGTCATGTCCTTTGCTCATGTCCTTTGCTCATATAGAAACATTTACACTGAGCGACCGTGCTCCTAATATTTTTCACTTGGACTTATATAAGGAATCTTTTAGTAAATACTCATCGTGTTCCGCTTTATTCGGAACCGGGTCACAGGGGCAGCAGACACTGTAGAGACACCCAGACTTCCCTCTCCCCAGACACCTCCTCCAGCTCCTCCAGGCCAGCTGAGAGACATAGTCCCTCCAGCATGACCTGAGCCATCCCCTGGACCTCCTCCCATGGGGACGTGGCTAGAACACTTCCCGAGGGCGTTGTCCAGGAGGCATCTGACCGAAAGGTTCATGGCCATTGGTGAGGATAGGAACGTAGACCGACTTGTAAATCAAGAGCTTCGCTTTTCGGCTCAGCTCTCTCTTCACCACAGCGGACCGGCACAGTGTCCCCATTACTGCGGCAGCCGCAGCGATCCGGCTGTCGATCTCCCGTTACATTCTCCCCTTGTGAACAAGACCCCAAGATACTCCTAACCCCTGAGGCCCTGACCCTCCAACCTGAAGAGGACAAGCCACTTTTCCTCTCAAGAACAATGGCCTCGGACTTGGAGAGGCTGATCCTCATCCCAGCCGCTTAACACTCGGCTGCAAACCGCCCCAGCACATGCTCTAGGTCTTGGCTAGAGGGGGCCAGCAGGACCACGTCATCTGCAAAAAGAAGAGACAAAATCCTCTGGTCCCCAAACCAGACCCCCTCTGGCCCTTGGCTGCGCCTAGAAATCCTGTCCATAAAAGTCATGAACAGGACCGGTGACAAAGGGCAGCCCTGCCGGAGTCCAACATGCACCGGGAACAGGTCCAACTTAGTGCCGGCAATGCGGATCAAACTCCTGCTCCGCTTGTAGAGACTGGATGGACCCCCACTGGGCACCACGAGGACACAGACAAATGCCTTCTCCAGGTCCACGAAACACATGTGGACTGGTTGGGCAAACTTCCATTAACCCTCCGTTGAAGTCTCCCAACGGAATAACAGAGTCCGCGAGGGGGGTACTATGCAGCACCCCCGACAGGGACGCCAAAAAAGCCGGTTACTCCGCACTACCGCTTGGCCCTTAGACTGAAACGTCAGTCGGCAACCGGCACTCGACCCGAAGGCGCAGGGATGCGACCCTCTCATCCATCGGGGTAAACCCCAACACGAGACGGCTGAGCTGGGGTGAAACAAGCAAACCCACCCCAGCCCACCGCCTCTTCTTGCGGGCCACTCCAGACTAGAAGAGAGTCCAACCTCTCTAGAGGAGGTGGGTTCCAGAGCCCATGCTGTGCGTGGAGGCAAGCCCGACTATTTCTAGTCGTTATATCTCGACCTCCCGCACAAGCTCAGGCTCCTTTCCCCCCAGCGATGTGTTGTGACTATGAATCTGAATACATTATTTAACATTTAATAATAATACTTTTATATTTTATCAAATAATGTTTTGGTCTGTTAAAGGTTGTCCTGTGAATACCAACCCAGTAAGGCGGTGGTATTAAGACAAAATCGAAAAGGGTGAGCCAAGCTCTGACATTATTGAACAGCAAAACTCTGCACACAAATGGAATGAATTCACACAATTTCTTAAAATACAAGAATTTATTAACAAAAATAAGTCAACTCAAAGTCAAACATATTTCAATCAACAACTCTTTACTATGCTAAAACAATCCAACTAAACTACCAAGCAAAATTAAAGAATAGGGAAGACTAATGGGCTATGTACAAAATAAACAACTGAATTAAAGATGGTTGAAACTGTTGGAAAAATTTATATAAGTTATCATTGCTTAGTTTAAATCATGTTTATGTTTGAAGTTCTACTATAGTTAAGATTATTCCTGTGATTGTTTTTAGTGTGGAAAAAGGGTTTGTGGAAGGTTAAGGAATGTGGTCTGGAGTGGATCAATCCTTGGACATGACATGCTTATACCATATATGGGAATGACCACTCTTCTAAGTTGAAATCTCTGTAAGAATTGGCTGAACCAATTCCTGCTTTTTGCTTGTTGGAATGTGAGTTGTAAATAAAAGGCTGGCGCAAGGATTTTTCACTTTGTGAGAAGGAAGTCACTGTTCCGGCAGAGGACTGTCTCACCCTTGCAAGTCAAACTTACTTGGTTCACTTGTATCTTATTTTACACTTGTCTGTATTTATCAGCTTTCTAACTGTAACATTTCTTGGTCCTTCGAGCCGGATCGCTAGAAATCTACCGCCCGGGGCCCAGCGGTGCATATGGGGTTTCAGTCTGCGCAGTCTCCAGAACGTCTGGAGAACGAACATCCTGCACAGTAAATTCTGTGTTGGTAACCACCAAATCGACCGAGGGGCACCAGGAGAGGGTGGATCAACGTGTTCCGACAGACAGTGCGAACGAACACACAGGTAAGACAGAACCAACTAAGTATATAAAAAGAAATACGCGAGCTGGTATTTAACATAACTGCAGTTTTAAACAAATAAAAAAATAAATAGGAGTTATGAGTTTAGAGGTACTCGCAATTTCCCCTAAGGAGATTCAAAAGCAACCAACTCTATGGAAAAATAAAAATAAATAGGAGTCTTGAGTTTAGAGGTACTCGTAATTTCCCCTAAGGAGAGTCAAAAGCAATCGACTCCATGGAAAAATCCTGAGTTTAAAAAGAAATAGTGCATAAAATATGGAAAACCTAGTCTAGGTGATTTAGGCCTTTAAGTGATTGTGTGTTGCATGTGTGTGTGTGTGTCTGCAGAATCATATGGCACTATCAGTGAGACAACCTGAAACCTTGCTGGTGTTAACATAAAGTTGTTGACAGCTGAGAGGTGTCGTAAGGTATTCTGATTTGGATATTAGGTGCCATCAAATCTCAGTCTAAAACCCCTGCATTCTCCGAGAGTAGAACTCAATGCAGAAAACCGGATCAAATCTAGGTGTTTGATCTAGAAGCCTGTTTTACGGGAGCTGTTGGGGGCCCGTTTGAGGAATTCTGTTTTGATTTGATGGTACAAGATATGTATAATAAATACACCTCTGTTATATATACAGTACAGACAAAAAGTTTGGACACACCTTCTCATTCAAAGAGTTTTCTTTATTTTCATGACTATGAATATTGTAGCTTCACACTGAAGGCATCAAAACTATGAATTAACACATGTGGAATTATATACTGAACAAAAAAGTGTGAAACAACTGAAAATATGTCTTATATTCTAGGTTCTCCAAAGTAGCCACCTTTTGCTTTGATTACTGCTCCGCACACCCTTGGCATTCTGTTGATGAGCTTCAAGAGGTAGTCACCTGAAATGGTTTTCCAACAGTCTTGAAGGAGTTCCCAGAGATGCTTAGCACTTGTTGGCCCTTTTGCCTACACTCTGCGGTCCATCTCACCCCAAACCATCTCGATTGGGTTTAGGTCCGGTGACTGTGGAGGCCAGGTCATCTGGCGCAGCACCCCATAACTCTCCTTCTTGGTTAAATAGCCCTTACACAGCTTGGAGGTGTGTTTGGGGTTATTGTCCTGTTGAAAAATAAATGATGGTCCAACTAAACGCAAACCGGATGGAATAGCATGCCGCTGCAAGATGCTGTGGTAGCCATGTTGGTTCAGTATGCCTTCAATTTTGAATAAATCCCCAACAGTGCCACCAGCAAAGCACCCCCACACCATCACACCTCCTCATCCATGCTTCACGGTGGGAGCCAGGCATGTAGAGTCCATCTGTTCACCTCTTCTGCGCTGCACAAAGACACGGTGGTTGGAACCAAAGATCTCAAACTTGGACTCAGACCAAAGCACAGATTTCCACTGGTCTAATGTCCATTCCTTGTGTTCTTTAGCCCAAAAAAAGTCTTCTCTGCTTGTTGCCTGTCCACAGCAGTGGTTCCTAGCAGCTATTTTACCATGCAGCTATTTTACCATTAAGGCCTGATTCACACAGTCTCCTCTTAATGGTGCATTCACACTGAACGCGGATTCTGCAAATATTTCGCCTCGTTTGTGTGCTTTTGCCCGCTTGACATTCCGCGTGAACTCCGCGTTGGCATTTGGCAACAAGCGGCAACGCTTCGCCGCATCATCAAGTAGGAGGAGCTTCCATCTGCTGCTTGCTGGTTTCAACTGAAAATGGCCGACATGGATTTCACGGATAATTACGGTGTTTTACCTGTGGAGAGCTGAAAAACGCCGCCGACCTCGACATTCCTGGGTTCACCACATTCTTCAGGGACGGGAACAGTTCAGAGAGTACCACCACCTACTCCAGGAGCTGCGTCTGGATGATGGTCAATTTCAGCGGTACTTCCGTCTATCCAGGACCCAGTTCGAAGATCTGCTGTCCTGCGTTGGGAGACGAATCGGCCTCCGGGACACCAACTACCGGCACTATATCCCCGCTGCTGAACGCCTGTGCATCTGTCTTCGGTGAGTAAATACAGGTCCTTCTCAAAAAATTAGCATATTGTGATAAAGTTCATTATTTTCCATAATGTCATGATGAAAATTTAACATTCATATATTTTAGATTCATTGCACACTAACTGAAATATTTCAGGTCTTTCATTGTCTTAATACGGATGATTTTGGGATACAGCTCATGAAAACCCAAAATTCCTATCTCACAAAATTAGCATATCATTAAAAGGGTCTCTAAACGAGCTATGAACCTCATCATCTGAATCAACGAGTTAACTCTAAACACCTGCAAAAGATTCCTGAGGCCTTTAAAACTCCCAGCCTGGTTCATCACTCAAAACCCCAATCATGGGTAAGACTGCCGACCTGACTGCTGTCCAGAAGGCCACTATTGACACCCTCAAGCAAGAGGGTAAGACACAGAAAGACATTTCTGAACGAATAGGCTGTTCCCAGAGTGCTGTATCAAGGCACCTCAGTGGGAAGTCTGTGGGAAGGAAAAAGTGTGGCAGAAAACGCTGCACAATGAGAAGAGGTGACCGGACCCTGAGGAAGATTGTGGAGAAGGGCCGATTCCAGACCTTGGGGGACCTGCGGAAGCAGTGGACTGAGTCTGGAGTAGAAACATCCAGAGCCACCGTGCACAGGCGTGTGCAGGAAATGGGCTACAGGTGCCGCATTCCCCAGTCCTGGGCTACAGAGAAGCAGCACTGGACTGTTGCTCAGTGGTCCAAAGTACTTTTTTCGGATGAAAGCAAATTCTGCATGTCATTCGGAAATCAAGGTGCCAGAGTCTGGAGGAAGACTGGGGAGAAGGAAATGCCAAAATGCCAGAAGTCCAGTGTCAAGTACCCACAGTCAGTGATGGTCTGGGGTGCTGTGTCAGCTGCTGGTGTTGGTCCACTGTGTTTTATCAAGGGCAGGGTCAATGCAGCTAGCTATCAGGAGATTTTGGAGCACTTCATGCTTCCATCTGCTGAAAAGCTTTATGGAGATGAAGATTTCATTTTTCAGCACGACCTGGCACCTGCTCACAGTGCCAAAACCACTGGTAAATGGTTTACTGACCATGGTATCACTGTGCTCAATTGGCCTGCCAACTCTCCTGACCTGAACCCCATAGAGAATCTGTGGGATATTGTAAAGAGAACGTTGAGAGACTCAAGACCCAACACTCTGGATGAGCTAAAGGCCACTATCGAAGCATCCTGGGCCTCCATAAGACCTCAGCAGTGCCACAGGCTGATTGCCTCCATGCCACGCCACATTGAAGCAGTCATTTCTGCAAAAGGATTCCCGACCAAGTATTGAGTGCATAACTGTACATAATTATTTGAAGGTTGACGTTTTTTTGTATTAAAAACACTTTTCTTTTATTGGTCGGATGAAATATGCTAATTTTGTGAGATAGGAATTTTGGGTTTTCATGAGCTTTATGCCAAAATCATCCATATTAAGACAATAAAAGACCTGAAATATTTCAGTTAGTGTGCAATGAATCTAAAATATGTGAATGTTAAATTTTCATCATTACATTATAGAAAATAATGAACTTTATCACAATATGCTAATTTTTTGAGAAGGACCTGTAAATGTCCACATCTCCTAAATATAAGATATTTGTGCCTAAACATAAGCAGGCCAGGTCCTTTTTGTACTTGTCTCGGTAAAAGTAACTAGTTGAGTCATACAACTCTGGCTTGCCGTGCACCGCCACTATGATCTGGTCCTTCATCTTCACTGACAACCGCTTCTTCTCCGCTGCGGTCTTTCACCCTACGTCACAGCCACATCCAGTCCCTGATTGGTTGACGCGACGCGAATTTAGGAAATAGTTCAGATTTTTCAACTCGTCCATCGCTCTCGCTCCGCTCCCGCTTCGCGCGCCTTCCGGCTCCTTTGCCCTGCGCTGCGCCACTCCGCTCCTGAACGCGCCTCTACATAGGGATAACATGTAAATCGGCCGCTCCTTTCGCGGAAACCGCGTTTGGTGTGAACGCACCATAACAGTTGTTCTAGAGATGTGTCTGCTGCTAGAACTCTGTGTGCCATTGATCTGTTCTCTAATATGAGCTGCTGTTAACCTGTGATTTCTGAGGCTGGTGACTCGGATGAACTTAACGTCCGCAGCAGAGGTGACTCTTGGTCTTCCTTTCCTGGGGCGGTCCTCATGTGAGCCAGTTTCTTTGTAACGCCTGATGGTTTTTGCGATTGCACTTGGGGACACTTTCAAAGTTTTCCCAATTGTTCGGACTGACTGGCCTTAATTTCTTAAAGTAATGATGGCCACTTGTTTTTCTTTACTTAACTGCTTTTTTCTTGCCATAATACAAATTCTAACAGTCTATTCAGTAGGACTATCAGCTGTGTACTGTATCCACCTCCTGCACAACACAACTGATGGTCCCAACCCCATTTATAAGGCTTGAAATCCCACCTGACAGGGCACATCGGTGAAGTGAAAACCATTTCAGGTGACTACCTCTTGAAGCTCATCAACAGAATGCCAAGAGTGTGCGTAGCAGTAAAGCAAAAGGTGGCTACTTTGAAGAACCTAGAATATAAGTCATATTTTCTGTTGTTTTACACTTTTTTGTTCAGTATATAATTCCACGTGTTAATTCATAGTTTTGATGCCTTCAGTGTGAAGCTACAATATTCATAGTCATGAAAATAAAGACAACTCTTTGAATGAGAAAGTGTGTCCAAACTTTTGGTCTGTGCTGTATATATATAAAAAGAGCGGAGTCTGAATAATAATAAAAAACTAGAGTAAATAAGACAAAAGTATATATAAAAAAGCACAGAGAATACAATAAATAGCGCTAATAATAAATTAATAGAAGTGGAACTCAGTTCTAAACAATAGTTTTAATAGATAAAAAAAAAATCTTAAAATGGGGAACTGCGTCCGGAAGCAGCCCTGGAAGAAGATGCAAAGTTTATGCACTCAAAAGATCCAGATACGGTAAAAAAAATAAAAAAAAACCTCACAAAATGGTAGAAAGATTATTATTTTATAGGACATCTTTCGGTTCCTGCTTGTACCCATTTGGTGCAGAGATTACAACAGAAAGACAAACTTAGGAAAAGGAAAAAAACCTAGCCAAGAATTAATAAGGGCAAAACAAAATTGGCTTGCTGAAGCTTATAAACGAAAAGCAGGAAACAATAAAAAAAAAGCAAGGAGGTTTATATAGCAGTTGCCAGAGAAGACGATAATGATACTTGTGTACTAAGGGGGAGGGGCAGGCAGCCCATTTATTAACAATACATTTTTCTTCAACAGGTGGAAGCTGGAGAAATAACATCACACTGTGTGGACGTTTTGTTGACTAATAATTGGTTGGATCCATAAGACATTATGTGCACAGACCAAATGACCAAGGTTCTGACTGACTTATGAACCTCGCTGACATGACAATGACAACCTGATACTTCTCCAGACTGAATGGACCCAAAAGACAACACGTTCAAGGTGGACCCCACTAACACGACCTTATTGATCCTTGGTGGATAGAAAAGAATTGAAGCATTCAAAACAGACCTAGTGAAAACAAAAGGGGTTATGAAAACAATGTGCATTTTAAAAATATAAAAAGGAAGTTATATTGGAATTTTTGTAAATGAAATTTCTCTGATAGAGAAGTAACTAAGTAAAATGTATTTGTACAGCACATTGCATGCAGGGCAATTCAAAGTGCTTTACATTATAAAAATACAAAATCCTAAAAACCATCAAGTGGATGTTCATGACAGTCATGGGGGAAAGGTTGTCTGTGTGAATGTGTGTGAATGGGAATGACTGATTTCATTAAAGAGCGTCTTTGAGGGACTCTAAAAGCGCTAAAAAAGGTCTGATGTTCTGATGATCATTGCCAAACGTTTACCTCAATAAGGTTTCCAGAATTTTTCCAAAATCATATAAAGATAGCAAAGATTCTACCTGTATTGAAATACTGATAAACATAAGAAAGCTAATAGACCTGTCTTCAATTTTTCGAAATTCTTTTACAAACAGAGTAATTACATTTTTATGTGGCCAATGTCTGTCCATTTTGTCTGTTTGTTTTTGTGAAAAGTCTGTTTTATGTTATGTAAAAATTAGGGTATATGTGCACGATAATAATTAAAGCCTACAAGAGCAAGTCTGATCCTCAACAGTACAATGATAATATTAGGTCAGTTCTTTATGGTAAAACAAAAGGATTTTAACAGATGTTTGGACTTTTTTCCAGTCAGGTTCAGAATGATCAAATTTGACTCAAAATTTTACATAAAACAGAATTACTGGACTGGACTGAAATTGAGAAAACTGTAGTTACTTGAAATAAATACAAAGTGTAATTATAAAGGGAAGAACTATATATGACTAAAATTGTACAGGTGTGTTTATAAAACTGGGTAAGACAAACTAAGATTATAAAACATAACAAGCTCTTCATTTTTGCATTCATCAATTTTATTAAGCCTTCTAAACTGACGAGAGAGCCAACAGGTCTGTAGATGATGCAGTCAACCTAGCCCTTCACTTCATCCTCCGGCACCTGGACTCCACAGGAACCTATGCCAGGATCCTGTTTGTGGATTTCAGTTCTGCCTTCAACACCATCGTCCCAGTTCTGCTACAGGAGAAGCTCTCCCAGCTGAGTGTGCCCGACTCCACCTGCAGGTGGATCACTGACTTCCTGTCTGACAGGAAGCAGCGCGTGAGGCTGGGGAAGCACGTCTCTGACTCCCTGACCATCAGCACTGGTTCCCCCCAAGGCTGTGTTCTCTCTCCTCTGCTCTTCTCCCTGTACACCAACAGCTGCACCTCCAGTCACCAGTCTGTCAAGCTTCTGAAGTTTGCGGACGACACCACCCTGATCGGACTCATCTCTGATGGCGACGAGTCCGCGTACAGATGGGAGGTGGACCATCTGTTGGACTGGTGCAGCCAGAACAACCTTGAGCTCAACGCTCTAAAGACAGTGGAGATGGTTGTGGACTTCAGGCAGAACCCAGCCCTACCTGCCCCCATACACCCTCTGTGACTCCACAATTGACACTGTGGAATCTTTCCGCTTCCTGGGAACCATCATCTCCCAGGATCTCAAGTGGGAGCCAAACATCAGCTCCCTCATCAAGAAAGCCCAGCAGAGGATGTTCTTCCTGCGGCAGCTGAAGAAATTCAACTTGCCAAAGACTATGATGGTGCACTTCTACACAGTCATCATTGAGTCCATCCTCACCTCCTCCATCACCATCTGGTACGCCGCTGCTACAGCCAAGGATAAGGGCAGGCTGCAGCGTGTCATTCGGTCTGCTGAGAAGGTGATTGGCTGCAGTCTACTGTCGCTCCAGGAACTGTACCCTCCAGGACCCTGAAGCGGGCAGGGAAGATTCTGGCTGATCCCTCCCACCCCGGTCACAGACTCTTTGAGACTCTCCCCTCTGGCAGGAGGCTGCGGTCCATCCGGAACAAAACCTCACGCCACAAGAACAGTTTTTTCCCATCTGCCACCAGCCTGGTTAACAAAGTCCGGAAACCACCCTGACACTCTCCCTTTCCCCCCCTTTTTTTTGCTGACAGGACACCTGTAACCTGTAACTCTATGCGTTACATTAACGCTCAGCATGGACTCCTGCTTTACTTGCACTGCTATACTTGCACAATGATCACCTGCACTGTTGTATTGCTCTTGCATCTTATACTGCTCTATATTTACTCTCACTCACTTAAAACTGTGCACATATATTTATATTATATTGTAGATATGTTTATACTGTTTAATTTGTACTGTATTTTTTTTTACATGTCTAAAATGGTTTGTTTTGACATATTATTTTTTACTTACCCACATTAAATTTTCATTTTTAATAAAACACGGAGGAACTGCTCTCTTTCCAGCTGTATGTTCACTGACCATCAGCTTTACCCAGAGCAATAACTTGAGTTTGGTTGGTACGAATTGCAAAAATGATCCCACCTTTTCATTCGTAGAGCCTGTACAATCAGGTTCCTTTCACGCCAGTCCCATTAATCACCAGATGTAGAAAGACGAAGTTGTGTGACACAGACTGATTGACTTGTACCTTCATTGAATCAGCCTCTAGTTTTTTCAGACCCGGAAGCAGAAGTTCAAGGTAAATCGATTACAAAGCACACTGGGAGTGGTAGTTACCCAATAAATATGACAAACAACAAAGGATTTAAGAAATGGGGAAGAAAAAGACAAAGGTAGAAATGTTTTTAGATTATGTTTTTCAATTGTGAGTGATAATTCTGGACTTCTTTTGCTGCTGGTTGAGTAAATCCTGGGCGGATTGTGACAAAACTTATATTTTCGGAATCTGGGAGCTCTCTGCGTCTGAAGACATGCTGTTTGTGTGTATACAAGTTGCGGCGGGAGCAGCTGAGACCGAGATAGGCGGCTATGGCATTTTGTAGAGTCTACAGGTCCTTCTCAAAAAATTAGCATATTGTGATAAAGTTCATTATTTTCTATAATGTAATGATGAAAATTTAACATTCACATATTTTAGATTCATTGCACACTAACTGAAATATTTCAGGTCTTTTATTGTCTTAATATGGATGATTTTGGCATAAAGCTCATGAAAACCCAAAATTCCTATCTCACAAAATTAGCATATTTCATCCGACCAATAAAAGAAAAGTGTTTTTAATACAAAAAAACGTCAACCTTCAAATAATTATGTACAGTTATGCACTCAATACTTGGTCGGGAATCCTTTTGCAGAAATGACTGCTTCAATGCGGCGTGGCATGGAGGCAATCAGCCTGTGGCACTGCTGAGGTCTTATGGAGGCCCAGGATGCTTCGATAGCGGCCTTTAGCTCATCCAGAGTGTTGGGTCTTGAGTCTCTCAACGTTCTCTTTACAATATCCCACAGATTCTCTATGGGGTTCAGGTCAGGAGAGTTGGCAGGCCAATTGAGCACAGTGATACCATGGTCAGTAAACCATTTACCAGTGGTTTTGGCACTGTGAGCAGGTGCCAGGTCGTGCTGAAAAATGAAATCTTCATCTCCATAAAGCTTTTCAGCAGATGGAAGCATGAAGTGCTCCAAAATCTCCTGATAGCTAGCTGCATTGACCCTGCCCTTGATAAAACACAGTGGACCAACACCAGCAGCTGACACAGCACCCCAGACCATCACTGACTGTGGGTACTTGACACTGGACTTCTGGCATTTTGGCATTTCCTTCTCCCCAGTCTTCCTCCAGACTCTGGCACCTTGATTTCCGAATGACATGCAGAATTTGCTTTCATCCGAAAAAAGTACTTTGGACCACTGAGCAACAGTCCAGTGCTGCTTCTCTGTAGCCCAGGACTGGGGAATGCGGCACCTGTAGCCCATTTCCTGCACACGCCTGTGCACGGTGGCTCTGGATGTTTCTACTCCAGACTCAGTCCACTGCTTCCGCAGGTCCCCCAAGGTCTGGAATCGGCCCTTCTCCACAATCTTCCTCAGGGTCCGGTCACCTCTTCTCATTGTGCAGTGTTTTCTGCCACACTTTTTCCTTCCCACAGACTTCCCACTGAGGTGCCTTGATACAGCACTCTGGGAACAGCCTATTCGTTCAGAAATGTCTTTCTGTGTCTTACCCTCTTGCTTGAGGGTGTCAATAGTGGCCTTCTGGACAGCAGTCAGGTCGGCAGTCTTACCCATGATTGGGGTTTTGAGTGATGAACCAGGCTGGGAGTTTTAAAGGCCTCAGGAATCTTTTGCAGGTGTTTAGAGTTAACTCGTTGATTCAGATGATGAGGTTCATAGCTCGTTTAGAGACCCTTTTAATGATATGCTAATTTTGTGAGATAGGAATTTTGGGTTTTCATGAGCTGTATGCCAAAATCATCCGTATTAAGACAATGAAAGACCTGAAATATTTCAGTTAGTGTGCAATGAATCTAAAATATATGAATGTTAAATTTTCATCATGACATTATGGAAAATAATGAACTTTATCACAATATGCTAATTTTTTGAGAAGGACCTGTACTTTCTGATTCAAGTGCTTGTAGTTTTAACTGTGTTTTGTGTTCATAGAAGTTTGGTTCGGTTTGTATCAGCTTTTAGCCAAGAGTCTGACGTTTTAAAGCACACCACACTTGCCTTTGTTTAACTAAGGGAACGCAGAGCAATGAACGTAAAAAAAAAAAAATCCGCCTAAGAAGGCCTAAGAAGTTTTAAAGCAAAGCCAACTTATCCTAGAACATCTACTGCGACAGTGGAAACATTTGACACTTCCATACTGGCCACAGTATGGGTGGTTGAATAACTGTGGTAGCTCATCCTTTGCTGGTGGCTAGTACCCAGTGAGAATCCAATAGTCCTGAAATTATTTGTATGTCAGGCAGCTTGCTAGAAGAAGACATGTCTCTTTTCAAATCTCATAGTTCAAACACCAGCAGGGGGACCAGAACATCTGATTAAGTGTGGACAATGTTCTAGACAACTGTGTTTGGGTTAAAGTGGTACTGCCTGATTCTCACATCTGTTAAAGCCAGATGTGAGAATCAGGCAGTACCACAGTTGAGGTCTTGGAAATACCTTGTCTGACAGACAAAACCTTGTCTATGAAGTATTCTAGGAATGCATTGCAGGTGTGTTCAGAAACATCACTTAAAACAGCAGGACGTTGGCTATTACTAGAGATGATGGTAGATAAGTATTGGGACTTTGTTTCCTTTACAGATCTTTGGTAGGTGGCAATACTATCTTTTAGAATGCTCAGTGTCACATGCAGTCTGTCTTTCTTCTATCTACTCTCGTTCTGCCTGCCTGCCTCAGAATACGGGTAGAGTCAGTACGCCATGAATCAGGATTAGGCCTACATTTGGCAGTTTCATGCCTGAAAGGGGCAACTGAAGCCAAGATCTGAGAGCATGTAGCATGGAAAAAAGATGGAAAAGTGTCTAGGTACATAACAGATGCTAGACAGGTTTTAGAGAAAATTTCAGAAGCTGACAAAGCTGAAGCAAAGTCACTGGCTGTTGTGGAGGAGATTCTACAGTGGTGATGAGTAGTGAGATTCTTTGGTGGACTTCAAACAGAAAAGGAAGTTATCGGAGATAGGAATATCCACTACTTCATTTGCAGACACAGCGAGTCCATGGGAGATGACCAGCGTGTGTCCAAGCTAATGAGTGGGACAGGTGATTGAGTTAGATCCAGGGATTCCAAAAAGGTAATAAAGTCAGTGGTCATCTGGTCAGACGGGCAGCGAACATGGATGTTAAAGTCCCTGCAAATCAGAAGATTGTCAAATTTTGGAAAAGACTCTGCCAAAAACTCAGAGTGTTATGATTCTGGCACGTCTGCTCTACCCTGTCTCCCTGGCTGCAATCAGCATATTAGATGCACCTGGTGGCTGCTGCGGTGTAGTGCAATCTGTGGAATGCCAAGCACCTGTGTCTTCCCTGATATATACTGACTCTGACAAGCAGACGGTGCCAGATTTTTGAAAGCCATCGTGAGTAGATATCCAGCGTTCCTTCCTGTCTGATCATTGTTCTTGACCTTGCCTTGTCTTTTGGATTTATGCCTCTGCCTGCTCCCTGTCAGACTATTTGGATTTTGGTTGTCGACCTTGTTTCCTGCATCTGGTTTATGCCTCTGCCTGCCCCTGCTTGACGCCTCTTGTTCCAATTGTTGACCCTGTTTCTGTCCTTGGATTATTGAGCCAGCCTAGCCCTCGGATTATTCAGCCTGGAGTCACTTCTTATCTGTGCTGTGGAGATCACCGCCTGCCGCCCACTGAGGTTTCCCCTCTGGGTTTCAAGTTCCACCCAAGACAAAAGCAGGTTAGTGACTTTTCTGATCCCTGCAAAATCTGGAGAGACTACAAGTCACTAATCCCTCTTTCTGCCTCAGTGATTCCTGGAAGCTGTGAGGAGTGTTACCTGTGTGATGTTTTCCTGTGGCTGAATAAACCTTTTAAACTTTCAGTACTGTGTCTGGCTGAATATTGGGTCCGCCTTTTTCTGATTCATAGCAGACAAATCTGGCCAAAAATGGACCCATCGCCAGCACAACAGTGGTGTACCCACGTTGATGAGACCCTTTCCTGGTTGGGTTCCGGCATGGAGGAAATAATTTCCACATTACATTCTGGCAATCTTGTCTCTGAGCCGCCACCGTCACAAAGAAACCATGCCCAAGTAACACGGACGACAGCAGAGGTAAGGGAGCCACGCCTCTCTCTGCCTGAGATGTTCAGGGGAGACTCAGACCAATGTCGAGCTTTTCTAACTCACTAGTGTGAAATTAATTTTGAGCTTCAGCCGTCATCCTTTCCCACTGAACGTTCCAAGGTGGCGTTTGTTATATCTCTGCTGGCAGGAAAGGCAAAACAGTGGGGAACTGCTGAATGGCATAACAGGTCTGCATCTTGTGATCTTTATTAAACTTTTTCCAAGGAACTCATTCGAGTTTTTGACCCGGTCATTCCATGTCGTGAGGCCGCAAGAGGATTATTGTCCCTAAAACAGGGTGATCAACCTGTCTCGACCTATATAATTGACTTTCATTTGTTGGCTGCAGAGAGCCGTTGGAATGAGGCAGCACAAATGGATGCATTCATGATAGGATTAAACGAAGACATCAAGGATGAGCTAGCGACCCGTGACTATCCTTCTTCCCTGAAACAACTCGAGGATTTGGCTGCTCGCATTGATATTCGGCTGGCAGAGAGAAGGAAGGAGAAGCGCCATGAGAAGGGTCGCTCATCATTAACTCAGGTTTCTGCACACCGGTATGAGAGAAGGAGTCGGTCACCTCTCACTGAGGAAAATGATAATTGTGAGCCCATGCAATTGGTCAGAACCAAGATTACCCCTGAGGAGAAAGATCATCAGAGAAGATTCAAGCTCTGTTTTTATTGTGGAGAGAAGGGACATTTAGCACTCAGGTGTCCACTAAAAGGACAGGCTCAGCAGAGGAAGGGAGGTCTCTACTGAACCGAAGTCAACTATCTGCCTCCTCCTTCTTGTTTCCTGCCCATTTTCAAACCTCTTCTTTATCTCTCCAGGGGGTCGTGTTTATTGATTCAGGAGCAGATACTGAAGCCATGGACGAAACATTTGCAAATAAGAGCGGCATAAAACTTATTCCGTCAGCTGACACAAGAAACGTGCCAGCTTTGGATGGTCACAGCATGAACAATTCACATCTCAGGACGGAGGAGATTACTTTAACAGTTGGAGGTAATCATCAAGAAAAAGTAACTTTCATGATCATTAATTCACCTGAACTTCCTATAGTCCTAGGGGACTCCTGGTTGCAGAAACACAACCCTCACATCGACTGAAAGAAAAAATAAGTTTTGGGTTGGTCTGAGTCATGTTCCGCTGACTGTCTTTTGTCTGCTGCTACGGAGGTCAGTGTGGAGAATGAGGTTGAGGAGACCTATCCGGATTTATCCAAGGTACCGCAAGAATACCATGATTTAAAGGGTTTTTAAAATAAAATCAAGGCCACAGCTCTGCCACCCCATAGACCTTATGATTGTGCTATTGATTTGCTTCCTGGCAGATCACCCCCTAAAGGCAGAACCTATTCATTGTCTGGTCCAGAGCACAGAGCCATGAAGAGTTATGTTGATGAGGCATTAAAGGCAGGGCACATTCAACCATCTTCCTCTCCTGCAGGTGCTGGTTTCTTTTTTGTTGGGAAGAAGGATGGTTCATTGAGACCATGCATTGATTAAAGAAGCCTTAATGAGATAACAGTTAAAAATAGATATCCCTTACCACTCATGAACACAGCTTTTGATCAGATCCTGGGAGCCAAGATATTTTCTAAGCTGGATCTAAGGAATGCATATCATCTGGTACGAATCAGAGAAGGAGATGAGTGGAAAACAGCTTTAAACACGCCTATGGGTCATTATGAATACAAGGTCATGCCATTTGGACTTACTAACGCTCCAGCAGTTTTTCAGTCATTGGTAAATGACGTTCTATGAGACATGGTGTGCCAATTCGTATCTGTTTATCTTGATGACATACTGATTTATTCTCAAGATCTGGAAACACACAGAAAACATGTCAGAGCTGTTCTCCTGCGTCTTCTCCAAAACCAGTTGTTCGTCAAGGCAGAGAAATGTGAGTTCCACATAACTACCACTTCCTTTTTGGGCTTCATCATTTCGCCAGATCAAGTGCTTGTCGACCCCTCCAAGGTTAAGGCCGTATTGGAATGGCCTGTTCCAACTGATTGCAAGCAGCTTCAAAGATTTCTGGACTTCGCAAACTTCTATAGGAGGTTTATTAGAAATTACAGCCTGGTTGCTACTCCCCTAAACGCTCTTACCTCTTCCAAGGTGAAATTTGTGTGGAATAATGATGCAGAGAAGGCCTTCAATAGGTTAAAGAAACTCTTCACGTCAGCTCCAGTGTTACGGTCTCCTGACCCAGAGAGACAGTTTATCGTGGAGGTGGATGCCTCAAGCACTGGCGTCGGAGCTGTATTAAGCCAAAGAGATGAGGATGATCGTGTTTACCCATGTGCCTTCTTTTCAAGGACTCTGTCACAGGCTGAGTGGAATTACGAATTTTTTTACTTGAGCACCTGCCCCCCAAAATGTATGTGCATGGCACTGGCTGTGTGATTGTTATACTTAACAAGTTGGGACAATCAAGTTGCTGCTACAAATATTGTAGTAATGGAATATATTAAACGGACCTGCTTTTTTGTCTAAATTAAACCTAACTGGTTCCACAACTTTTAACAATTTTTTAAAATATTGTTCCCTCTTGTAAGATGTTGCAAAAGTGCTTTTATTTCGTATTGCTTTTACTAGCGGATTAGATTTGCGCAATAAATTTGCAAACTCTCCAAAATACCGATTAAAATTAAAATGAGCTCCTAGCAGTAACACTATTGCTCAACAATCTTGCAAATTAACTTAGAAAATGGCAGATTCAACATATCATCTATGATGCTCATGCTGAATAGCATTGAGGTTTCTGGCTGCAGGCAGTGTTTCAGTAGACGGCAGGCACTGCGGACTGTTAAGTAAGATGACAGCTCTCGGTTTCTGATTGCGGAGTAAAAGGTTGGGTCACCCGCTACTTTGGTCAAGTAAACAAACTTTTAACCTCCGCTTCCAGCCATAATGTGCCAATACTATGCTCGGAGGCGATCTCTGGAGAATCAGTAGCTCACAGGTGGGTTTTCACTCCATTCTCCATCACTGGCCAACCTCATGAGAAGCTTGACAGAGCTAGAAATATTGCTGGGATAAGAAGACCAGAAGATTTACTTTACCAATCGAAGGTGTGTCTGTAACGTGCAAATAAAGAAAAAAACACAGAGGTTTTCCAAAGGAGACAAATGTTTCCTCTTTTGTTGTATTCCAGTCGACTGTGAACCCTCCATCATTTTTCCCCTTTTTTTGCCGTAATTGGAGAAGTTGACCGTTTTTGAGTTTTTTACGGACACATGACAAATGAAGCCCTTACTTGCTGCTCCAGAAGACGAAACCAAATAATCCCGTTTCTCTTTGTTGGTACTATAGAAATTGCCTGGGCAGGATAAAGTAGGATAGTTAGGGTGATTTTAAAATCGCCATGCATTTAACTCAATGTGCTTTAAGTTGTATATTGCATGCAATGCTTTATTGAAGTTGTTGACCAGAATAACTGGTTGTACGAGGGATAATTGGTTTTCACATCGATAAAGAGACAGCGTTTGTGTTTATTGTGGTTTTGGTTAATAATTATCAGTTATTAATGATAATTAATTGTAATTAAATAAAAATAATAATACAAAACATTAATTGTAATTATTAAGTGCTGTGAGCCCAATAATAATACCACCAGAGTGTATCTCTGATCTTTATTTGTAAGAAATTATTTTTGGTTAGAATTTATTTCTTTTAAATTATGGTTTTGGTGATAAATATTTATAATCAATAATCATAATCCCTTACAAAAACAATTACATGTATGTAAATGGCACAAGCAATTTAAAAGTTATCACTAGTGGCTTTTATTTTTTATTTTTTTTTCGAAAGTAGGCAGGCAGAAGATGTGGTGGAGAGAAGGGTAAGACATGCAGCAGCACATGCCTCCAGGTTCGGGACATGAATCTGGGACAACTGTGTCAAGGCTGACGCCTCCGTATAGGAGTCGTGTGTTCTACCAACATGCTACGCCTCTACTTTTAATATATTTATTTTGTCCTTTGATTTTGTGCTTGACCAACAAGTGGAAACTTTGATGTACAGTGGTAATTTTAAAATTAAAAAATAAATACGTCATTGAGTGCATGCAAGGGCTTCTCTGTTTATCTGTCCCAAGTGTTTGTCCTTGTAATACCTTGCTCTGCCATCAGGGTGCTGGAATAAAACCACCAGCCTTCACTAACAGCTGTGTTGTTCAAATGGATGGTTTCCAAGAACCAATGTCCCATTTTCTAAATGAAAAAAGTAATATTATAATATAACATTAATATTAATTATATATGTATTTTTGTTCCACTTGTAAAAAAACTGTTAATATTTCCCGAGGAGTTTTTTTATTTAGCTGTTGTCACCAAAATATAAATTCATAAACAAATAAATCCATATATAAATCATTAAAGGGTTCATATTTGAATTTTTGTCTGGTGACTTATCATACACCTTTCAAACTGATTGTAAGAAGTTATGATAAGCATGTAATGACAACAAGTTTTACGGCCATTTGCAAGATACAGTCTTGGTCTCAAGAAAGAGCAGTCAAGAAAGAGCAGTAATGGTGGGCAATTGTCCTTTGTCCTACAGATATACTTGGTCAATACTGTGGTTAATTCTATATCGCACATGAATATACAAGCTTGGTATGATAACAACATAGCAAGCATGGCCAACAAACACACTATTTGTGTGCTTTTACTGTATTTTCTTTTACTTTACAACAATCTCACTTAAAAAATGGGACACTGATTCTTGGAAACCATCCATTTGAACAACACAGCTGTTAGTGCAGGCTGGTGGTTTTATTCTAGCGCCTCTAGTGGCAGAGCAAAGTATTACATAGATAAACATAAGCCTCTCAAAAATATTTTTTCTCACTTGCCTTTCAGGGCTTCCGTATATGACAGTGTCAGTAGAAATAAAAAGCAACTGGAATCATCCTACATTGTCCCAGAGTGGGAAATTTCAGTTGTGTCAGTGGCAAAGCAAAAAGACAAATGGAAATATAAAGGTTCACACGTCACAAAAAATTGTTACAAGACTAAAGACTGTAATCTGAACCAAAAACTGGAATCAAAATTAGAATACATTCTATAGTAAAGGAAAACCCACATCACAAAAGAGAAATACTGTGCAGTTACCAAAATGGCATACACGTTATATTTAATAAAATTTAATAAAAATCTTTAATTTTAAGTAGTCGGGTGACGATAAACCCACAAAAAGCGCATCTCTGGCCATGCATGAGAAAAGAACTGACCATTCACAGAAAAAAAAAAAAAAACAGAAAACAAGTGTGCAAGTATCAGCATGGATGTAAACACATACAAAGCAGACAGAGACTGTTCAATAAATGTTTACATCCAGTAAAGAACCCCCTCAGGAATAGCCAGATTTGGATTAGAATCTGCTGATTACATCCTTAATAGGGGTGTGTCAAAAAATCGATTTACATAACAGTCACGATTCCAATTTACTATGATTCAGAGTCAATTTAACATGTCCCAAAAACCAATTTAAAAAAATTAAACAAATCCACTGGCTGTCGGTCTCCATTTTGTAACTTCGTGGGAGGTCCTGAAATCATCTATCAGCCGGTTCTGGAACGTATGCATGTGCGGAAAGCACCAAAACAAAGAGGAAACTACAAAAATGGAGGAAAGAGAGATTCAACCAGCCCTGTCTTCACTGAAGGCAAAGATTTGGACTCAATTTGGTTTTTGGTCTGATTCAGAACAGAGATGAGGCTGGAGCTAACTATGAAGACCGTGGAGATTATGTTGTACTCTCCCCCCACCATCTTTAACAACACTGTCCATTTCTAAATACATATATTAAATATAAAAGAAAAAAAAAGGAAGTAACTTAGCTCGGAGAGTTTTTTTTTAACCCACTTTAGGTCTTCCCTATCAAATTATTCCTCTGTCTTATAGTGTCCATTACAATTGCATGCACATGGCCAGTCATGGAAAGTCTCAGCTAAGGCTCAACAGACAGAGATCTAAACTAAGCACAGCACACTGCTATAACACTGTTAATTACAAAATTACAATATTTAAACCAAAGTGTTTAGTTTGTTGAAACTTTTTCTTGGAGGTTTGTCAGAATGCCAAGCATATCAACACAGAGAGGAAAGAAACAAATATTAGCCTAGCACCTTAGCAAATTTGACTATGTGCTAAACCAGAGTGAGAAGCACAGTACTGAAGTCTTTTTATAGCTGTATGTGCTGAGTCAGACAGTTCATTAAAAATAAAGTTGTAAAGCTATGCGGCGACTTTGGGAAGTGTTGCTACAGCAGAGTACTAAAACCCACATAAACCCTGTGTCAGAGCAAGGAAGGCACTACAGAAACTCTGTGAAGACAAAATATTCCACAAAAGCAACCTGAACATGATTATTGGTGGCTAAGATAGAGTACAGTTACAGTTCTACTGCAGACTTTGCAATACAGATAAAATATTGTAAGAATATTAAGTCAATATCTATTTTTTTATTTTAACCGAACATTTCTGAAAACTGCTGCCCTTATCTCCCTCATACATCATCGAATCCACACCAAATGTTTTGTGCATAATCATAAATAAATGCTAAACACAATGGCACAGTCAATTGATGATATCACGTTAGCCCTGCCCACTGACAACCAAATCACAGGTTTCTTAGGTAATTAACCTTCCTTGACAGTTTCCAGAAGTTTCAAACCTTCTCCTATGGTGCATTACAACCGAATATGAATGACGCAACAGGAGCAAGTGATTTACATGTTAACCCTATGTAAAGGCGTGTTAAAGAGCAAAGCATTCTGAAGGACACGGCGCAAACAGTGCAATTAGCGCGAATAGAGCGAAGTGAGAGCAAAGCGAAACTCATGATGGACGAATTTCGCTGAAGTTAAAAAATCTGAACTTTTCTGTCAATTCGCATCACTTCTGTAGCCCTCTTTTCAGCACAAAAGTTGTCAGCCGTTATTACATAAGTATTCAATACTTATGGCTACCATGCTACATTCTGTTGCTATATTAGTTCTTGCCTCTTGTATTCTGGCAGTCCTCATCCGTATGTTTTGGCACAAAAATATTTATTATAATTAAAATATTTGGAAAGTACAATTTGGCTGTTTTTCTATTGAGCTGAGATTTTTTTTCTCACTGAAGACAGCTGGACAGGCGTTCTGCCACCAGGCTGATTCGTCCCCCAGTGCGGGACACAAGTTCCTCAAACTGGGTCCTGGATTGACGGAAGTACCGCTGAAAGCGACCGTCATCCAGACGCAGCTCCTGGAGTAGGTGGTGGTACTCTCCAAACTGGTTCCGTCTCTGGTGAACCCAGGGACATCAACAGCGTTGTTGTGGCTTTCGATAAATAAACCACCGTGACTTGCTCCATGTTGAGTTGAAACCGGCAAGCAGGAGATAGAAGCTCCTCCTGTTTGTTTATGCAGTGAAGCGAGTGTAGTGTTGTCGCCCGTTGGCCACGCAAATTCCTAGTGAAATGTCACGTGAGCAACAGCACGGGAATGAAGCGAAAAATTAGCTGGAATCGCAGTGGGTCTGAACGCAACAAAATAAGGCATAATAATTTTAGACGACATTTTCAAAGCATGACAGGAAGTTCTCGTTAATCCTTCGATAATCCTTCACCATCAAACAGGAAGTGAGACCAGAACTCAGCATGACCGAAGATCATATGAAAGCTTGTTTACAGTACCATGTAGTGGCAACGTGCAGAATGAAGCAGCGGGCTCGACAGTGGCAAGGAGACAGCAATGCCAGGCTACCGCAGTGGCTACGCAGGCCAAGTGGCACTAAGCTGCAAGGGCCGTCCAATGCTGCTTGCAGCTTTAAATGAATTGGCTGTTTCTGCATTTAGCGTGGTAATCAGGCCTACAATCACTTCACTAAACAAAATCTGCTTAACCAAATGTCATTCCTGGAAGAAAAGAGACAAAGGACAACATTATCTTAAAACTGCCCACTGTCAAACTCAATCTTTGGATGTGCTCATCTCAACCTGGACTCGTCTCATCTCAGTTGAAAGAAATGATCCTCCACCTGTTATATGTACCACAATTCATCATTGAATATTTAAAACAATAACATTTCCTTCTCCCTCCCAGTCTTGAACCAGGATCTCATTAGGGGACCCAGACGACCTAGTTCCCGTACATTGTTTCAATAAACCATTTGATCTTATCGTTTGTGTTCATAATTACTACCAGCGCTTGAGTAAGGTCTAACTTAAACTTGACAAGTCTCTGAAGACCTGAAGGGTCTACAGGTACTTGACAAACGACTCAAAAATGTTTTTCAGCCCAAGAACATTATGTGCTTTATAAACCAGATGTCAGGCCACGGAGCTAAGTGCAGGTTTGTTGTGCTGTGTGAGTATTGTTTCTCTATTCCTCCACCAGGGTGTGACAGGCAGATGCAGCCGCAGAGCTGTTCCGCATCAAGAGCAATCACAGACGAGCTTCTTAAGCAGTTGAGACCTTGGAGGAGTTGTCGGATTGTTTACTCTGCCGAGTGGTAGACAGACCAACAAACCCTGCTCTGTGTTTCCCTTTGTGCTTTCCTGCCATTTGTTAACCCCAGCTCTGTTCCTCCTTAAAGGTAGCTGTCAGCAGAACCCTGCTCTGAATAAGCCCTTAGTGGTTCTGGCTCTGACCCTGTTGGCTGTCAGCAAAACATGCTTCCTGGAAAAACCCGTCGTGGTTCAGTCTTCTGCCAAGTGGTAAATACTTCAATGAATTTACCTACCTCAGCCCGAGGACTGCTCAGGATCCACAGGATCAGATTGTAAAATCGCTTCTCGTTTCACCAGCTCTGCCTGTCCACCCTCCAACTCATGTCACCACCTGGAGGAACCCACTTGCACAGCACGCTCGCCTGTCAGCCTCAGTCTCCGTGGCTTGCTCACTTCTCCCCAGAACCAACATACTCATCCATAAGTAAGCCCTGCATTCAAACCTTCAACATTCAGAACCATCTTCCTGTCAATAACCATCCCCTCTCTCATGAGCTGATCCTTGAAGCCCGACGTCTACAGAGTCCCGACACTGCCAAAAAAACAAATTTCAATAAACTTTTTAAAATCTTTCCTGTTTCTCTGGTGTGCTGCTCTAAAGTCTCCTGGTTCAGAACTCATCATGACACCAATAGCATAATTTTAAAATCTATTATTTGAACAACAGAAAGCCAGTCCAGTGGTTTAAGAACCAGAGTTATTAGGTCCATTTTCCTGGTGTCAGTCAGGGCTTTGGCAGCAGCATTTTGGATGAACTGTAGCTGCCTGCTTGAGTTTTTGCAGAGACCAAAAAAGACACTGTTGCAATAATCTAACCTACTGAAAATATTGCACCAGTTTTTCTGTGTCCTGCTTTTACAGAAAACACTTTATGCTGACAATGTTTTAAGATGATAGTAGGCTTATGTAATAACAGATTTCATGTAGTTTTTAAAATTTAGGTCCAAGTCCTAAACAACACAATTTTTTCTTGCATACTCTTTGCTCTTTAGTCCCATTAAGTATAGTTGAAATGATCTCTAACCTTGAATTTTTGGGAACACAAACAATTACTTCTGTCATCTGCATTAAACCAGAAGAAATCTCGACCCATCCACTCATTGATATTATGGATTCAGCGACTGTAGTGGGCTTAATGGACTGAGGTCACAAGGTGCACAGGGATGTACCATGTGTCAGCAGCCTACATATGGTAGAACTCTTTAATTGGAAAAATAAAACAAATTTTTAATTGTCTTTGCCAGAAATGATAGACTGTAAAATGGGCCTGTAATGACTTATTATCGATGCATCTAGATTTTCTAGGTTTCTTTAAGAAGTTTGATTACTGCAGTTTTTAAGTTTTGGTAGCTCACTGAAGACAGGCAATGGCATTTTCACACTGTCACAGTTATACAGGTCCTTCTCAAAATATTAGCAAATTGTGATAAAGTTCATTATTTTCCATAATGTAATGATGAAAATTTAACATTCATATATTTTAGATTCATTGCACACTAACTGAAATATTTCAGGTCTTTTATTGTCTTAATACGGATGATGTTGGCATACAGCTCATGAAAACCCAAAATTCCTATCTCACAAAATTAGCATATCATTAAAAGGGTCTCTAAACGAGCTATGAACCTAATCATCTGAATCAATGAGTTAACTCTAAACACCTGTAAAAGATTCCTGAGGCCTTTAAAACTCCCAGCCTGGTTCATCACTCAAAACCCCAATCAAAGTTGTGTGTCTTTCATGGAGGAGTTGAGAGAGGCTCTGGGTGGCCAGGTGCTTCTAGATGACTGGACAACTACAGCTAATGCTATCAGGGAGATAGGTAGGTTAGTACTTAGTATGTCTTCTCGGACGACAGTTAATTAAGAGAATTGGTGGTGGAAAGAGGAAGTACAGATTTGTGTACGGAGAAGGATATCAGTTAAGGAGAAGTGGAACACTAAGGACTGAAGAAAGTTGCCAGGAGTACAAGGAGACTTAGTAAAGGTAGGCGTATATAGTGACTTGTATGATAGGTTGGACTGTAAGGAGGAAGAGAGGGATTTATACAGGTTGGTGAGGCCAAAGGACAGAGATGGGAAAGATGTTCAGCAGGTTAGGGTGATTAAGGATCGAGATGGAAATGTCCTGACAGGCTCAAGAAGTGTGAAAGAATGATGGAAGGACTACTTGGAAAACTTGATGAATGAGGAAAATGAAAGTGGACAAAGAACAGAAGAAGCAACCATTGTAGCCAGGAAGTTGCAAAGATCACTAAGGATGAAGTAAGGAAAGCATTAAAAAGGATGTAGAGTAAATCGGCAGTTGGCCCTGATGATTTACCTGTGGAGGGATGGAAGAGGTCAGGAGAGACAGCAGTAGAGTTTTTGACTAGGCTGTTCAATGAGATCTTAGAGAGCGAGAAGATGCCTTGTGAATGGAGGAGAGGTGGGCTGGCATAAATTTTCAAGAACAAGGGAGATGTACAGAGTTGTAGTAACTACATAAGAATAAAGCAGATGAATCATACAATGAAGTTATGGGAAAGAGTAGTGGAAGCTAGACTGAGGCCAGGAGTAAATCATTTGTGAGCAGCAGTATGGTTACATGCCATGAAAAAGTACGACAGATGCAATATTTTCTTTAAGGATGTTGATACAGAGTAAAGAGAAGGTCAGAGGGGAGTTTCATTGTGCTTTTGAGAAAGCTTATGACAGGCTGCTGAGAGAGGGGCTGTGGTATTGTATGAGGAGGTCTGGAATAGCAGGGAAGTGGTGCAGGACATGTATGAGAGCTGAATGACAGTGGTGAGGTATGCTGTAGGTGTGACAAAGGAGTTCAAGGTGGAAGTGGGACTGCATCACGGATCAGCTCTGATCCCCTTCGTGTTTGCTGTGGTGATGGACATGTTGACAGATGAGGTTAGACAGAAATCTCTATGGACTATGATGTTTGCAGATGATATGGTGATCTGTGGTGAGAGCAGGGAACAATAAGTGGGGAAAAATAGATTATGACTTGCTCTAAAAAGGAGAGGAATGAAGGTTAGTCGGAACAAGACAGAAAACGTGTGTGAATGAGTGTAGTGAAGTTACAGGGAACTAAGATAAAGAAGGTGGAGGATTTTAAGAGCAAAGTTGAGTGTGGAAAAGAGGTGCAGAAATTTGTCCAAGCAGGTTCAAATGGGTGGAGAAAATGTCAGGTGTGGTGTGTGATAAAAAAGTATCAGCGAAAAGGAAAGGAAAGGTGTACCAGACAGTGGTGAGACCAGCGATGTTGTTTGGTTAAGAGACTGTGGCACTAAGGAAGAGACAGCATTCCACACATGGTTTACTCTTTGCTTAGTGATTCTTAGATCCTTCTCACATTCTGCTCTTTGTGTTTTGGTTTATATTCGTGTTTCAGTGTAACTGTTTAGCTGTTAGATCCCTCTGTGCTCATTTTAGTCTTAATTTGTCCCTCTCCCTCAGCTCCATCTTTCAGTTTCTCACTTAGCTCCTTTGGCTTCTCCTGTTTATTCACACCCTGTCACTCATTCACCTTCCCGGTAGTTAGCAGCCACTCTGTTTGATAACCTCCTGGACAGATTATTCTATTGTTGGTTCCATCCATGTGTTGCTGTTGCTTCATGCTCCAGCCTGATGCTCTCTATTTCCGCTCTGCCTGTTCCTTGTTGGAATTTAAAAAATATTCATCACCAGCATCATGAAATTCATGTTCTCCTACTTGCACTTAGGTTTAAATCAACAAAAATAACAATACAACATATACTGTAAACATTTAGAACTTTTTGAAGAATGTATTTGCAAAATCAGTATCAAACAATATTTAATGAAATACTGGCAGGGTTACACACCAGTGGCACGAGAGATAAATGCCTTTAGGCTTTATTATGACTAGTATTAATCCCTTTCCAGTGTTGTGTTTGTATTTGCCAGGCTAAACTACTAGAAACATTCAGATTTTGTGAGTCAGTAACTGTACCAAAGTGCAGACAGCAACTTGGAAGCAGCATTGTGAGTAGAAATTATTTAATAAATATCAACAAAAAATAAAATAAAATACAAAAATGTACAATCTGACACTAGGAGAACAGAACATGGAGACCAGATCAGGAACTGGGTGGAACAATCAGGAAAAAACAAACATGTTAACAGAATGATCCAGATTGAGAATCAGAGTTTATACACTGCAACAGGGTTGGGGTAGAGCAGCTGTGGCAGAGGGAAAGCAGAGCAGCTGAGGGAGGGAGAGTAATTTACCCAAATAGAACTAAACAGAAATACAAAGAAACCCTGGAGAAATATCTAACTGAGATCTAACAGAAAATTACTCAAAGTACAAAAAAACCCAAGAATAAACTACGAAGCTAAATACAATGAATGAACTAATAGTACAAGGAAATGAATTAAGGCATGGACTAAAGAACATAAAACAAAACAGCAACCAAATGGTCAAAATACACACACAAATGAAATTCAAACCCCAAAAACCACTGGATTGTGACACAGCAGAATACAGACAAATATGAAGAGCTTTTGGGAATACAATCCCGCTTTCATTTGTTAAACTTAAAAAAAATTTTAAAAAGAAAATAAAAGGCCAGACTAACTAGAAACTGTTAAATTATTTTCAAAAGGTACAGGTCCTTCTCAAAATATTAGCATATTGTGATAAAGTTCATTATTTTCCATAATGTCATGATGAAAATTTAACATTCATATATTTTTGATTCATTGCACACTAACTGAAATATTTCAGGTCTTTTATTGTCTTAATACGGATGATTTTGGCATACAGCTCATGAAAACCCAAAATTCCTAACTCACAAAATTAGCATATCATTAAAAGGGTCTCTAAACGAGCTATGAACCTAATCAACTGAATCAACGAGTTAACTCTAAACACCTGCAAAAGATTCCTGAGGCCTTTAAAACTTCCAGCCCGGTTCATCACTCAAAACCCCAATCATGGGTAAGACTGCCGACCTGACTGCTGTCCAAAAGGCCACTATTGACACCCTCAAGCAAGAGGGTAAGACACAGAAAGAAATTTCTGAACGAATAGGCTCTTCCCAGAGTGCTGTATCAAGGCACCTCAGTGGGAAGTCTGTGGGAAGGAAAAAGTGTGGCAGAAAACACTGCACAACGAGAAGAGGTGACCGGACCCTGAGGAAGATTGTGGAGAAGAGCCGATTCCAGACCTTGGGGGACCTGCGGAAGCAGTGGATTGAGTCTGGAGTAGAAACATCCAGAGCCACCGTGCACAGGCGTGTGCAGGAAATGGGCTACAGGTGCCGCATTCCCCAGGTCAAGCCACTTTTGAACCAGAAACAGCGGCAGAAGTGCCTGACCTGGGCTACAGAGAAGCAGCACTGGACTGTTGCTCAGTGGTCCAAAGTACTTTTTTCGGATGAAAGCAAATTCTGCATGTCATTCGGAAATCAAGGTGCCAGAGTCTGGAGGAAGACTGGGGAGAAGGAAATGCCAAAATGCCAGAAGTCCAGTGTCAAGTATCCCCAGTCAGTGATGGTCTGGGGTGCCGTGTCAGCTGCTGGTGTTGGTCCACTGTGTTTTATCAAGGGCAGGGTCAATGCAGCTAGCTATCAGGAGATTTTGGAGCACTTCATGCTTCCATCTGCTGAAAAGCTTTATGGAGATGAAGATTTCCTTTTTCAGCACGACCTGGCACCTGCTCACAGTGCCAAAACCACTGGTAAATGGTTTACTGACCATGGTATCACTGTGCTCAATTGGCCTGCCAACTCTCCTGACCTGAACCCCATAGAGAATCTGTGGGATATTGTGAAGAGAACGTTGAGAGACTCAAGACCCAACACTCTGGATGAGCTAAAGGCTGCTATCGAAGCATCCTGGGCCTCCATAAGACCTCAGCAGTGCCACAGGCTGATTGCCTCCATGCCACGCCGCATTGAAGCAGTCATTTCTGCCAAAGGATTCCCAACCAAGTATTGAGTGCATAACTGTACATGATTATTTGAAGGTTGACGTTTTTTGTATTAAAAACACTTTTCTTTTTTTGGTCGGATGAAATATGCTAATTTTGTGAGATAGGAATTTTTAGTTTTCATGAGCTGTATGCCACAATCATCCGTATTAAGACAATAAAGACCTGAAATATTTCAGTTAGTGTGCAATGAATCTAAAATATATGAATGTTAAATTTTCATCATTACATTATGGAAAATAATGAACTTTATCACAATATGCTAATATTTTGAGAAGGACCTGTATGTATTATATCTGTTAGTGTCTTTTATTTTTGGTATTGTTGTGTTAAGAAAGGCACTGTCATACAATTTAAGTACCCATTATAATTTACAGTCAATAACTAGATTGACTTAGTGTTTCAGACAAACAACTAAAGGCAGCTCATCAGTGCTTTTTTAGCCCTTTCACCTTATCTAATATAATATTTGGACGATTTTTTTGAAGATGAAGTTTGAAAAACATTGACTTATCAGATCATCAGATACCAAACATAATAATAATAGTTATGATGATATAGTATGCATAAATCTGTTGTGAGAGCATTATGAATAATATAAATTTTGCTGAGGAAAGTAAATTATACAGATGGAACGTCAAAGTGTAGGAACATTTTTTAATCCTGCATGCACGGATTGCACAAACCAAGGGCAGATTTTTGAGAATCTTTATTCTATTTTCTTCTACAACTGTTCCAAAAGCCAGTTCAATTTCGATAACACAACCAGTAAAAGTTGACTGCCTGCACTAAGGTCTAAAAAAGTCTGATTTATATTTAAAGGTGCATTCTTTGGTGTTTTGAACTTTGCAAAGTTGCTGCACTCTGTTTTTTCTTTTTCCTTTTATAATTATTTTCTGCATGCAGTTCTCTCTTCAATAACCCTCAGTTCAGTTAAACTGGAATATATGTATGATCTAATGAACCAAAAGCCTGGAAATGCAACATGCTTATGATATGGTCTCACACAGGAGCCGCGTTAACTAAGTATTTTCCGGTTTTGACCTTTTTTTTAAATGGTTACGTAAAAATCTGAAAGCCATCAGTCATTTTGAAAGATTGCAGTTCACACCCCCGACCACTTGGTGGCGAGTTAGCATATTAATTAGCTGTTTGCTACCGTGGGGTCACTTCAGCAGAGTGCTTGCCAGATCAGGAAACCCCCTGTTCGGAGTCTTGTTGACTTCTGAACACTTCAACTGAAAAAAATGTTCCCTGTTTTCAAAACTTTGGCTGAAGTGGCGCTTGTTATTCCAGTCTCTAGTGAGGCGGGAGAGAGTGGATTCAGCCTCCAGAACAACATCAAGCAGCCACTAGAAGTCGTCTCTCCAAGGCAAAAGTCCAAAACCTCATGACATATAGCCCATATAGGAGGAGGTTGTGAAACAGTGGCTTCAGGTCACAGCAGGTCATCTGTTTATATTTGAAGTGCAATTGTTTAATTTCATTATTTATGTGTAGTTACTGGGACCACAGTCAGTGTTTTTTGTCACTGTGGAGAAAAAGATTATGTGTATTCATCTGGTTAATGTGGATTCTCTGTTGTTTGGACTGAATACTAATTAAACAAATGAAAATAAATGTTATTGATTGTTTATTTATTATTAATTTAAAAAATAAAGTGAGGTAAAAATTTATTATGACTGGATTTCTCTTAACCTGTCAGTCAAAATGACAGACAACAAAAAAGTCATCACACGTCTCACATTTATAACGCAGTTGAGAAACAGCACATCCTTCAATTCAGTAATGTGATAGGAGATGAAGATATCAATACCATCTTTCTGTAGAAAAATCTTCACACACATCTGAGTTGCTCAAAGTTGCTGTAGGTTTAAAATTAACAGCTTGTCGACATTGCTCTAAGCTGCTATGATTACCAATCCGAGTGGCAAATTTTGAATAGCCAATGAAACTCCAAATGACGACCATTAAGAAAACAAAATTAGAAACACTCCAATTTCACCAAGAACAAAGACATTGGTTGGATTTTGCATCGGTTCTGCAGCAACATTAAAGATCAGCGGGTAGATGATTGATTAGCCCTGGAATGCGTTGTACTGCACCAGCGTCTGGTTTCTGGAGCGGATCACCCAGGTGCAAACCCATCCCTGGCCATAACTCAGACTAGAGAACTGCACCATGGCACAGTTACAACTCGGCACACTTTATCCGGACCCTGGAGTAGTTCACTTGCTTGTGTGAATGCAAGCAAACCACTCCAGTGTACCAAAAGCAAGAAGAGAGGATGTGACATAGGAGCATTGCATTTGGGTAGAAAAAAAGGAGAGGAGGAAAAACAAACAATGAGAATCCAAAGACCAAATAGTCTGAGTAGTGAAGAGGTGCAGGTGCTTATTAAGATAAGGTCAGAGGACTATATATCTCAGTTATTTGAGTCTCCCCACAAGAAAAATTAGGTGCTTAAAATATTTAGCTAGAGGATGATGGCACAAGGATATAATAGGTCGGCAAAACAATGTTGTACAAAGGTTAAAAAAAAGTGCACTACGGAGAAGTGGTAGCTTGGGGAAAGAGAAGGAAATGTTTGTGTGGTACAATGACCTAGATGGTATCGTCAGGTCTTTAATCATTCCAAGACGAGGTTCTGTGGAGGTCTACACCTTCAGAGCTGGCAAATCTGAGCTCTGTTGGTCAAGAGTTTACTAACAACAGTAAGTAGGCTAGGTTGTCTTGTCTGTGCAAACTCAGCATGCAAGTCTGTGTTGCTTGTTTGTTGTTAACTGACCATGTGTACTGCTGAGGTTTGTGATTTTGTACTTAGTTGTGAGTACCAGTAACCACAATGTTTGCGACATAATCTGGTTAAATGGCGGCAAATGCAGAACATGTCTAATTCGGAAATGTTAGTTTTCATCCTCTATTTGAAATACATTTAAGGGAAAGTATGAGATGTGGACTGTGGTGTTGTAGCAACCTGAGGAAGTTGTAGAACACTAGGCAACTTTTTATATACACAGTCTCCTTTGTGGAGCAGATGTTATAAAATGTTATGATTATGTACAACTGTAAAGTTTACCCCCCATCCATTTGCTAAGAGAGTTGTCTGTTTTGAGTTCAGGTTATCCTTATTTTTGTTACCTGATCAGATTTTACTTTTATGATATGTTCGATTAGTTTTAGCTTAACATTCACATTAGTGCATAAAATAACTTTTTTATGATTCCCACGTCATCACTTATTTATGGTGGCATAATTTGTGGGAACGAAGCAGTGAGGAATTTTCTCAAGAACCATGAAAAATTACCAGCTGCTCCAGCAGTTGCAACTGCCTAAAGGAAGTACAGAAGCTCTGGTGGGCGATTCCAGGTGCCCAATGCTGAAAAAGAAAAAAGCACTGTGATCGCCTAGAAAATCTGTGGATCACTTCATGGAACAGAAAGGTCAAGTAGATGAGGATGGCAGGGCTCAGTATGATGAACAGAGAGAATCATTTGACAATTTAATCAGCATGCAATGAAAAGCAGTGGAGCGGCAGTGGCAAATACTCAAGGAAGAGTGGCAGGCCAACAGACAACTGCTTGCACACATAATGGGTATTTTTGCAAAGGCATTAATCCCCCAATTACAAACCCCACCAGCACAGTTGATGCCGACAACCAATGCAATGGTCCAGTATGGTAGGCTTAACCATAAACACACAAATACCTGGGTTGTTCACTGATTTTGTTAGTTCAAGCAATGTTTTTGGTTGCTCCAATTTTCTGATTGTAGATTCCTCATTGTTTGAGTAGGACCTTTTTTGTCTTTAATTACATAGTTTCATACAACTTTACCACAGTGTACTACTGTTCCACTACTAATACTTATATATATATTGGTTTTAAAATGTCTGACAAATGTTGTAATTCTGTTGAGTAACTTCAGAACTAAATTTAAACTGATTTTAAGTACTTGTACTCCACCATGCTTACTGTACTTGTTTGAGTGTTCTTGTGATGCTTTCGAAAAAGTATGACACATGCACCTTACACCGGTTCAGTACCACCATTTAATGTTTCACTGGGAAAGTTGAAACCCTTTGTTTTAAAATCACTTGATGTTACACCACTCCATTCCAGTTTTTCCTCTTTTTCTTTTTTACTATAGCTTTGTTGCTAGTTAAAAAAGAAAAATGGTACAACACCACCTTGTCTTGTTTACTACTGTCATTTCATATTTTGTTATAAGACTCAAGATAAAAAGGTTTCTGTATGTTATTTTTGTTTATTAGCCCTTGATATTTGGCTGCTCTTGTGTTTTTCTTTTTGTTAAGTATTAAGTCGATGCTGTTAAGAAATTGTAATAGCAGCCCTTTTTGTTTGCTCCCTGCATTTTAATATGTTGTTGAGATCAAGTTAAATATTTTGCCTGATGTCAAGTTCAAAATACAATAAGCTGTTTATAAAATCAGTTTTTCTTTCAATCTGATGCTTGGCTAAGACAAAGTAATAGTACCATACACAGGCTTAGACAGGCCATTAATATTGAGCTGTCCAATAATAGAATATTGCTACAAAAGTGCAACTGATGCTGTGGCAGGTGCATGTGGGTCCAACTGCAGGGATGTGGTTGGACCCACATGCACTCGTAAACCCAAAATCTATCAAAGCGATTAGTGGCTATTACATAGCTTGCCACATACACACATACATATGAACTGTTGCACAAATAAAAACATGTCAACACACAGTTGTTAGATAAGCTGGCAGCAGAATTTTACACAGAATGTTTAGTTTCAATTGACCGACATCGTTTACAGAAATTGAAAAGATAGACCTAAAATACAACATTGTTTCATTCCCTTGTTTTCCAACGACAGAAATACTATGTTTGCTTTAAAAAACCATACAAAAACCGCTGTCCAGTTAACACGTTTCATGAATATCCAGTAGCCTATTCGGTGTTCCATTGCAAAGTGGACAAATTCTGGGAAGAGTAGATGTAAATATGTTTATTCAACATAAGCAGTGAGATTCACTGAAGCTGCAAATAATTGCGCTTATTGTTTGCGTGTCATACTTTTGCATGTCCCAAAGACCGCACAGCGGTGCAGTAGCAAACAGATCCCTTCTGCTAAGGCACAAAATGCACATAGGAGTTGTTGCGTTATAATTAGAGATCATCCAGCTGCTGATTTTTCCTTCTGTTCCCTTCTGCTCTTCTGGACTGTTTCAGTTTGTTAACCTTTGTCGTCACTATTCACAGCAGTAGGTCTGCCCTCTCAGACTCTCTCAATACTTTATGTTTGTGGTCCACATGGACCCAGTGAGGCAAAGACTACATCCTGCTTCGCCTTTAACCCACTATTGATATCCATAAGGGCGAAACATTTACAAAATCAAACATTGTTTGTGTATTATAACCTCAGATTCAGAGTATAGGAACAGGCCTTTAAGCCAGCTCTGGGCCTCACTGTTTCCTAAATAGCTGAAGAAAAAATCATATTTGGGAACCGATCATCTAAACCAGCATAGTTTAAGATGGGAGTGAGGCCCACTCAGCTGGTGGGCATGAAAAGGTTTTTTCACATAGAAATAAACATAGTGGGTAAAATTAATAAATAAATAAATACAGACTGTAAAGGTCACATTTTCATGAGGAAGCAAGGGGAAGGAGGGTTCTGGGCTAATGCCCTCAATGTTTCAAGACCCTAAAAATACCACTTAAGTACGCATCAGCATTATCATTTGACAAAACTGAGTATCTGTGCCTGTATTCAAGTGCAAGGCGATGCAACACCCCCAAGACCCGCGCACCTCTAAAACAAATCCTTTGGCACTAATTGGTAGAAGATTATAACCCCAGAACAAACCAAAATGAGTAACCTGCTGGCTATTAGATATGATTTAATGGAGTGTAGCTATAGAGATTCTAACAGTATGATAACAATGAAGAAAAAAAATGAGACAGTTTTACAGTATTTATAAAAAGATTTGAAGTGAAAAAATGCTTCACATGATCTTTTACGGTTATTTACTGTAAAATGGAAAAGCAACAATAAATAGTGTAACATTATTACAGTTATAATAATGTAATCTGCAATGTTTATTTGTTGTCATTTTGATATATAGATTTAGGAATAAATATAGATTTTAAACCCACTACAAATTTAGTGGTAGTTTTCAAGTGCTAATGTTGCATTTTCTTATAACCCGGTGGCAGTTAAAATTTGGAAATAAGATTTTATTTTATACATTCTGAGGTTTAAGCAGCTCATTAAAAGGCAGACAATCTCATTTATTTCTCGAAATTGGTAGGTTTTACCTAAGTTGTTTTGATGTTACTGATGCCTGAGTCTAGTTTATGTATTTTGTAATTCTGCTGTATAAAGGTGTATATGGCTCGTTTAGTGTCGAGGCATGAAACGTTATGAAGAAGGTAAAAAAAGTTCAAGTTTCTTCTAAAGTCAGAGAGCTCATTGCATTTTATATTCAGAGATTAGAGCAGCTTGGAGTCACTAAACAGAGACATAGAGTAAAATTTGTTTTGCTGTAACTTGTAAGAAATATTTTAGCAAAAGGATTTGGTTCATTCCTACGTGTCTTCCTGCCTTATCCAAACTTACATATAAAGTTTAAGAACTCCTGTTGTCGCAAAGAGCAAAATATAGGAAATTACTTTGTGTTGTCAGATATCAATGCGGCCACAAGATGTCTTTTACAGCGCTGTGGAGGATTTTTGGCCTCTCTGCTTTGCAGAATTGTTGTAATTCAGCCACATTGGAGGGTTTTCGAGCATGAATGGCCTTTTTAAGGTCATGCCATAGCATCTCAATAGGATTCAAGTCAGGACTTTGACTAGGCCAATTCAAATTTCTCATTGTGTTTTTCTTCAGTGGTGGACTTGCTGGTGAGTTTTGGATCATTGTCCTGCTGCACAACCCAAGTTTGTTTCAGCTTGAAGTCACAGATAGCTGGACATTCTCCTTCAGGATATTTTAGTAGACCGCAGACTTCATGGTTTCATTGTTTACAACAGGTCTTTCAGGTCCCGAAGCAGCAAAACAGCCCCAGACCATCACACTGCCACCACATTTTACTGTTGGTCTAAAGTTATTTTTTGGAAATGTGGTGTTATTTTTATGCCAAATATAATGGGACACACACCTTCCAAAAAGTTTAACTTTTGTCTTGTCAGTCCAGAGAGTATTTGGGGATCATTAAGATGTTTTATGGAAGAATTGAGACGAGCTTCAGTGTTCTTTTGCTCAGCAATGGTTTTCATCTTGGAACTCTGCCATGCAAGCCATTTTGCCCACTCTCTTTCTTATGGTGGAGACATAAACTCTGATCTTAACTGAGGCAAGTGAGGCAGTGCAGTTCTTTGGATGTGGGGTCTTTTGTGACCTCTTGGATAAGTCGTCGCTGCGATCTTGGGGTCATTTTGGTCGGCCAGCCACTCCTTGGAAGGTTCACAACTGTTCCATGTTCTCTCCATTTGTGGATAATGGCTCTCACTGTGGTTCGCTTAAGTCCCAAACCTTTTTCCAGACTGATAGATCTCAATTACTTTCTTTCTCATTTGTCCCTGAATTTCTTTGGATCTCAGCATGATGTCTGGCTTTTATGGATCTTTTCATCTACTTCACTTTGTCAGGCAGGTCCTATTTAAGTATTTAGTTCCTTGATTGAGAACAGTAATCAGGCCTGGGTGTGGCTAGAGAAAGTAAACTTAGATGTGATAAACCACATTTAAGTTCTAACACAGGGGGATGATGTAGGTTTGGATTTTTTTTTTCTCCCTTAATAATAAAAACTTTCTTTTAAAACATTGTGTTTACTTGAGTTGTTTTTGACTAATGTCTAAATTTGTTTGATGATCTGAAACACAAATAAGATTTAAGAAGGGGGCAAACGGTTTTTCACACCACTGTATAGGCAGTAAGAGAGAGATTCATCTGCTTTCAGATTTCAGCAAGTGCAAGGATGATCCACCAGTGCAGCCTAATTAAAGGACATTTCCAGCCACATTAATGGGAGACAGGACAAATTCACTTTGTTGGTGCTCCAAATAAATTCACATATTATAATAAACAATTAAATATAAGCACAGCTTACTGAAGTAGGTCACAGTGCTGAGTGCTGGGTGGCAGTGCTGGGAGCTGATCAGAATCAACTGATCAGCTCACGGTCTTGGCAGACTACTTTCTAGAATATTATTACAATACATGTAGACGAACATTATTTATTTACCTGTCACAAAATGTGCACTGCACACTCGGGCGTGAGGTTCAAGCAGTCCCAATCCGCCCTGGATATCTGATTCAGCCAAAGTAATTGGGGTGTTTTTGTTTTTTTACACTGATTTTCTTTCACGGCCGGCAGACGATAGAATGAACATTTTTCACTCCACTCCCACTGTGCTAACAGCCAGCTCGTTTCGACTGCTGTCAGCTCACCGGGGCAGTCGAGGCACGGCAGACCGGGGAAGAACACTGGTCTCCCAGCCCCATCGTTTTCTTACTCCTGCTAGCTTTCACCAATGAGTGGAAGTTAAACACAGATATAATTCAGTCAGATTATATCTGATGTTAATTTTTTTTATTTTTTTTTATTATGCTCTACAATTAAATTGATTTAAAATTGGGTCAGAAAGTTAATATGTTAGTGTTTAAGTTGTTAAAAGCTTTACCAATAAATTAAGTGATATTTGTCATCAATATACTTTATTTAGTATTATTTTTCATATCTATGAACATAGACGTTTTTTTGTTATATGTTAAATGCCTGATAATTGAATGAGAATAAAATTAACAGATAATAAAACAGGAACATTTTGAAGAAAACAAGCTTTTAAGGCATCAGGATTGTGTGCAAATACAAAGAGTGGAAATGTTTAAAATGTTCAGTATTTTTTCAAAAAACATTTCAACATCTCTTCAGGAGAAGTTTATGTACAGCTGTCTTCAGGTTTCTGGAGTCGATGTGTTTTAAACACAATGATTATAATGCAGTGCTGACTAGTTTCTAAGATTTCTGCAACACATGAGCTAAAGTTTATGCAAACCTGAGCATAATTACTCTGCATTTTCTGGTGACTGATGCACACTTCCATGCTCCCCCAGCTAAATTCTGGTCTGTGCGAAAGTTCGAACCCCCCGGGGGTACTTTGATGCGCACTTTGATTGCTGACAGCATGAAGCAGTTTTATATTCAACTCAGCCTACCGAAGGGAACTGTGGGTAGACAACTGTGATGAATGTTTAAACTTATGTTTAAAGTTCTAATCTGTCTCATTTTACTTTTCCGTGGCCCAAACGGGGATCACAAGCAGATGAAAATACGTCTTCAAACAAATTCTATAGAAGTTATAAAAAATATGAGATTGGAGTATTTTTTTTATCTGTGGAGACTCCCGGTTCACAGTGGGACCAGAACCGAGAAGAAAACAGAACCATACCTTCTCTTAGCAGGTGGTTGTGGATGAGCAGGAGGAGCAGGAAGGAGACAGCGGCGGCAATCGGAGCCCAGGCCTGCCGGAGGAGAAGCATGACGGAGACCCGTAGGAGAAACGTCCGAACCGGAATGATTCGATCCGCGCTCTACTGTGTCCTCTTCACGACCATATTCATTGCGATCCGAGCCAAAGGAGGACCGAAACCACTCATGATCGGCAGCTATAGACCGAGTTACTACAGGAATTATTTAAAAGTGATCCCTTTTAATGAAACGAAACAGGTTGTAGTCTCCCAGCAATAGTTCTGGGGGTCAGCAGAGCCCGGTATGCTGCTTGTGGTCCGTTCCACAGTAACACGTTCTTCTAAAAAACACATTTACTGTACAGAATAAGTTTGCCAACACTGCTGACGACCTACACCCCAGTCCATTTCTGATGTGCCAAGGTTCTGGATAGGCGTAAATCCACCGGGAGATCAGGGGAGGCGCTTCTGATGGAAGCTGCTGCTAAAGCGGGCATGTTGCGCTTCTGACAGAGAGCCGTAGCCGCTGCTGCTCTGAGGATTCTCTGTTAACAGACCCTCTCCTCCAGTTCCCTGCGAGCCTCTTGCCATCTCTATGTGCCTATCACGTCACGGACGTGACGGACGTAACACTGGTTGGGTGAAAACTGGCCCATCCTACAGGTACCGGGGCACAATCTGATCTGATGCTGCTGAAATGTGGGATCCAAACGCCAATTTGTGTGTCACAGCTGATTAATAATTTAGAATGGCAACATATATCATTTGATATGATTGATTAAATAGTCAGTCAGTCATTTTCTACCGCTTATTCCATAGTGGGTCACGGGGTAGCTGGTGCCTATTTCCAGCAGTCTATGGGCAAGAGGCAGGGTACACCCTGGACAGGTTGCCAGTCCATCGCAGGGCAACACACAAACAACCATGCACACACTCATTCATACACCTAAGGACAATTTTTAGAGTGACCAATTAACCTAACAGGCATGTCTTTGGACTGTGGGAAGAAGCCAGAGTACCCAGTGAGAACCCACACATGCACAGGGAGAACATGCAAACTCCATGCAGAAAGACCCCTGGTTGGGAATTGAACCCAGGACCTTCTTGCTGCAAGGCAACAGTGCTACCAACTGCACCACCGTGCAGCCCTGATTAAATAGTTTTGAAGGTTTTAAAAAGTTGACCAATCAGCTGCGGAAATTTTCATCTCTTAACACCATAGCCAGGGGCGGGCTGGGACAATAATCCAGGCCGGGAATTTGATACCATCCCATGCACTACCAGCGAGTTTTTTCAAACCACCAAGACTGAGTAAAAATTAAACCAATTAGAATGACGCCCCCACACGTCATCAAATAAATATATACAAAATAAATGTTTCTGCTGTGGTGCAATGTTATGAAACTGAAATTATGTCATCCTACATCATGCTATGTAAAAACCCATAAAAACTCACTAATATGACAATCATAGTGTCATACAGCATGATGAGGAATTTTTCTTTGGCTTGTCTGATTTAGATGGTACTTCAAAGCCTTGAAGTGAGGGCAAAAAAAAAAAAATCAAAAATCAAATGGCTTCTCCTGACTTTCATGACTATTGCTATACTTGTCTTTCCTCATCTCTCTCTCTCTCTCTTTCTCTCTCAGTAATTATGGCTGCTCTGCAAAACGAAATTAACATTTTAAATAATCTAAGCTTGTAAAGTTAGTTGAACCCTTTGTCCCACTCGGGGACATTTCCCGGTGCTCCCAATGGCCAGTCCGCCACTGACCGTAGCCTCTCCTTACACGAATACTTTAGAGCTTGGGTGGAGTGGGATTCCATATTAACAGAAATTAGTGGTTATACAATGCATGTTTAGTGTGTTTTTACAAACATAAATAATGTTTATACTTGCTGCTTCCAAAGTCTGTGTCTTCGACTCACCCACAGGTCATGTTACAGTTTTCACAGAAGAACCAGGTACTGTAACCCAAAAGTTATAAAACAATAAATCTTATTAACAAAACCCAGTCATTTAAGGCAGCACACATCCATATCCAATTTCAAATTTCAAAGTTTTATTTGTTCTTTTCAAAACCACAATACAATCAAAAAGGATGACAGATTACAACAATAGAGAACAGAAAGCTCTCATTGGACAAGGTTATATACAATTATTCCAATACATTTCAGGTATCTTCCATAGTCTGCATCTTTCCTCATGATTTTTGCTGTCGAAGTCTTTCAACATGTAATCACTTAACAAAGTTACTACGCCTTTAACCACAGTTTTTGCTGGTATCTCATATTTTCTAAAGACTAAAACATTCCTTGCCTTCCATAACATATCTTTGATACAGTTAACTAGAGCCCACCAGCGATGATTGTTTAATGTCCAGTTTTTGTCCAGCGATCCGTAAATAATCCTTTCACATGATAAATATCTGTTTAAGTCATACAACCAAGGGGATAACAGTCCCCACACCCTTTGAGCAAAAACACATTTCCAAAAAAGATGTTGGACCGACTCTTCATCCCCACAATATCTTCTTGGGCATTGTGAACTCTTTGTACAATTTCTGTTTTTAAGGAACACTCTGGTCGGTAAGCATTCGTGTACAATTTGCCATGCAAGATCTTTATGCTTGTTGAGAAGAAACCTATTACTCACATTACTCCAGATCTTTTTTTGGGACTCCTCATTATATCTTCCAACTGTAGACAAAACATTGGGAGGCGATAGTCTTTCCTCTACTATCATACGCGACAATTTCTCTGTGGGGAAGTGCTGCAAGCCGACATCCAAGGCCTGAATAACTTTTTCATAAATTGGAGGACATGTATCAGAAAAAGGAGTATTTAAAGGGACTCGCTGACCCCAAGCTCTTAGTATTGTGCGACCAACCCAGAATCTGGCAAAGAAAGACCATATGGATTCTGATGGTTTCTCTAGACATGCCTTTATAATCGGTGTTACGAACATAGCTTTTAGTTTTCCTTCAATGTTGGGGACTGCTTTCCCTCCATTTTTCAGGGATCTATATAAAATCTTCCTGTTTAACCTCTCATGTTGGCCACTCCAAAAAAAGGCAAACATGGTTTTTCGAAGTGATACAAGTACTTTAAAGGGGACTGGGAGAATAGTAGCTAAGTGAGCCAGGGAGCTAATAACTTCTGCTTTTAACACTAAGACTTTACCACTAAAAGAGAGATCTCTGTCCTTCCACTGGAGGAATTTCGCTTGGATATTAGGCAATTTTGTTTTCCAGTTCTTTTCCTCCATATCTTTTCCTATACACACACCTAAGATTTTTATTGTTTCACTTTGTTCCAAGAGCCCCCACTGCTCTTTTTTCTCTCTCCAATTAAGGTATAAGATTTCGCTTTTCTGGTTGTTAACTCTCATTCCAGAAGCACAAGTAAAAACATCACAAGTCTTCAAAACACTATTAATAGATCTATTATCTGAGAGGGTCATGGTTAAATCATCCAAATACATTGTAAATTTTGCCTCTTGGCCGTTACTACCAGGGGGGAGGGTCCCACAATATAGGGATTTTGTCGCAAGGAACATGCCAGAGGTTCCATAGCTAAAATAAACAAAATCGGGGACAAGGGGCAACCTTGTCTCATCCCCGATTTGATCTTGATTGGAGGTGTAAGCCTGCCGTTAACCAATACAGCACTGGCACAATTATTGTATAGGAGATGAATCCATTTTTGAAAATTCCCACCAAACCATAGTCTTAAAACTTCTTTTAAATAAGTGTGACTTACATTATCAAAGGCTTTTTCCAAGTCAATCCCCAAAATACATAGAGGATGCTTCCGTTCTTTGCAATAAAGATAACAGTCTCTTAAAAACCCTAGGCTATCCGTTATTTTACGTCCTACTACTCCACAAGTTTGTTCCATCCCAATTAAGTTTCCCACAACTGACTGTAGTCGAAAGTATAAAACTTTGGACAATATTTTAACATCAACCCCAAGCAGAGTTAATGGTCTCCAATTTTTCAAATCTTTCTTAGAACCTTTTTTGAATAAAAGTGAGATCATACCTTTATTAACCGATAATGGTAGTTCTCCCTTCTCAAAAGATTCCTTATAGAATCGAAGGAGTGGGCCCTTAAGTTGCTCCCAGAAAGTGTGATAATATTCTTTAGGTAGTCCGTCAAGACCTGGTGATTTGTTACTCTGCATACTTAACACGTACTTAAAGACGAAGATGGCATTCATCTTCGTCTTTTAACTCCACTCCCCTTATAACAGCGCATTTGAAAGCCAGCCACGTCTTAACATCTTCCATTTTAACTTGTTCCGAGTACATTATGACAGTATCTGATTTAGGTTCACTTTCCGATAGGGAAACCATCTCAATATTTCTCAAAGAGGTCTGGACTCTTTCAGTCTCTTAAAAGTTCGAAGACATGTTTCAAAGCTAGTATTTGTAGCAAAGATCACTTCAAAAGTCTTTTTACCCGGGAGGCCAAAGATGTAATCAATCTGCATCGGTGAAAATCCAAGTTCTTTCTGTATGATCAGTCTGCTGAATTGTAGTCGATCCATTTCCAAGTTACTTGTAGTTCAAAACGAACTGCATTCCTTCTGGAACCAGTCACGACAGGTGTTGGAGCCATGCTGTGAAAAGGCTAGGTGAAACCACCTGTAACCCAAGGCGTTTTTGTGAAGTTTGTGCACAAAATTACATGGCCAAATGTTATTGAGTTTTTCTCAGCAATTACAAACTATTTAAATAAACTTGGTGTCAAATTAATGGTAACACTCTGAAGATTCAATCAGAAGTGTGAATATCACAGTAGCAGCTATTGTTTCAGAGATGATGAGGATGGCACACAGAAAAAAATGAAATTTCTTTCCCTCGACCAAATGTTTCCTGCATTGTACAGTATATAACCCTTTTAGAAATATCATGAGAAAGGCTACAAACTTTAGAAAAACCCTAAACCCACTTGTGGACATTACCTGTACAAAGTTTCATTCAGCTGCGGTAAACTGAACCAAAGTTACAGAGGTTTTAGTAAAGATATATATAGGCGTTTTTACTTTTGGCACCAGATGGCACATTTCAGCACAATTCGGTACCATCTGCAAAAGTGGAAATTTCTTGTGATTTAACGTGAAAAATGTAATAAACTACTTTTTACATGTCTAAAACTGCCTGTTTTTGATTTTCTAGTTTTTATTACCCACATCTATTTTTTAATAATTTTCAATAGAACAAGAAAATACTATGTTGAATCATAATGGAGCACAAAAATCAATCTTTGCAATAAAATACGTAACAGCATCGCTACAAATAAAATAACATCAATTTATTGACAACTAGGAATGAATGTATGTGTTCACAACACCTTTGTTGTGAACACATACAAATGTGTGTGTGTATGTGTTCACAACACCCCCACCTGCCACCGGGCAGGTGAGGGTGGGGGTGTAGGGGCTAATTACATTTCCAAACATTTCAGTTCTAACTTCCACTGTGTGGCTTACAAATCAATTTATTATGGGACATCACGAAGCACTAGTGTAAAAAGGAAATCAATCTTTAAAAGAATTTTAAGACTTCAGTATTGCAGTCCATTGTAATTAGGTGCATCAGTGATGGCGTAGAACTTTGTGCGGGAAGCCATTGTGTTTCAAAAACAAACACTCGAACACGTGAAATGATAACCACAGCACATAAACAGCCAGAGGTAGGAAGGTCCGCAATCACACCCAACGCGGATTCTGCGATAGGAGAAAACAAAACATTGGATTTGTTTTATGCAAATGTCAAGGACTCATACATCTCTAAAGCAAGACCTCTAGGCAAATGTTGGGACCACAGAGCCATGGGTTTTCAACACTAAAACTCCGGTACATACTTTCCTGGAACCTTTCAAAATAAAGTGCATTAACCTTCTTCCAGCACAGCCAAGAAAGGGGGTAACTGCGGACTTCCTGTGGCGCCAATACCCAAATAAAAGCCCCACCTTTCCACAAGTCTTTCTCTTCCATACGGCCTCCCAGAGGGACCGGTCAGGAGGGAACACAGCGCGCTGAATGTCTTTTGCTGGCAAAAAGACATAAATTCAACTGGATCCAAGGACCGATCACCGATCATTTGCAAAAGTTAAGTAGAATGAAATACTGTCTGTGTATCCGGTATTTTCATTCATGAACGGAGAAATTAAGGTGTAAGAGTTGCTTACATTTTCTCTTCGAGGCCCCACAGAAGCAAACGGTGTTCCGAGAGAAGCTGGTGGAGAAGCTGTTTCGACAAGCCAAGTCTGGAGGAAAGACGACGGCCGCAACCGTGTTTACGGTAACGAACAGCTGGTCACCTTCTGATCGGGAGAAACTGAGGAAGTTGGCGGGAAGCTAACCTTTGTTCACAGAACAAACGCACCTTCGGATCGGAAGAAACTGAAGAAATTAGCGGGAAGCTAACTCTTTGTTCACAACGGATATCTTCTTCAAACTTCGCCTTGGGACGACATTTCCTCAACAGGTTCAGAGGTTGGGTTTTGGGCAGATTAACAGATTGGTTTAGGATGAAATGATCTAAACGTTTTTATGTTATGAAGTTTGTTTTGTGGAACTCGGCTATCTTGGTGCTAGCATGCTACCTGTAGCACCCAGGCCGGTTCGTGTTCTTTGTATGTTTTAAAGCTAAGATAAACTTTATTTAAAGGGTGGTTTTAACCAGAACATTGCTCATAACGCGCCGTCAGCGCTTATGCAATTTAACCGTGGTATTTTAAAGGTATGTGTTGATTCTGGCGCTAAGCTATCTCTAGCTTAGCACTTTAGCTAGCTTCTTTGTTAGCCCAACGGCCAGCCGGTAAGAACACGTGTGCTAGCATTAAGGCTAGTCAACAGAAAGGTTGTTAGTTTTCAAGCTAGTAAATAATAGTCCCTGAACATCATTTGCTAGAGTTGATAACTAAGTAAACACCATTAAGCCCCATTTCTCCAGAAAGATTTGGCTCTTTTCCAAAATACTCAATAATATTTCTTCAAATATTATTTTAATAAATAAAGGCAGTTAATTAGACACCGTTGAGAATTAGTCATCCAGGAGGTTGGTTTTATTCAGCAGATCATTATTTAAAACATTATTTTATTAAAATAATATTTAATCTGATCTTGCATTGTGAAGGGTTGTCTAAAGGTTGCCGATTATTTTCTAAGTTAGTTCCAAAACTAACTTAACTTCACTTCCAGATTCTTCAAGATAATCCTTGGTTCTCAAACATAAACATTGAATGGTAATGTTGCATCACTCTTTTTGGTCATGATTTCTAATCATCTTTAATCAACTTGTTTATATTGTACATAGTCCGTTAGTCTTCATTATTCTTTAATTCTGCTTGGTAGTTTAGTTGGATTGTTTTAGCATAGTAAAGAGTTTGTTGATTGAAATATGTTTGACTTTTAGTTGACTTATTTTTGTTAATAAATTCTTGTATTTTAAGAAATTGTGTGAATTCATTCCATGTGTGTGCAGAGTTTATGCTGTTCAATAATGCCAGAGCTCGTCTCACACCTTTCTATTCTGTCCTAATACCATCGCCTTAATGGGGCTGGTATTCACAGGACAATCCTTAACAGACCGGAATATTATTTGTTAAAATATTAATATTAAAATATTAAATATTAAATAATATTCTCAGATTCATATTTACAACACAAATCAGATCACAATCTTGTTTTTCTCTGCTCGAAATATAAGCCCCTTGTTCAGAGGCAACCTGTAATAAAGAGGACTTTGAGAAAATGGTCACAGGATGCTGAAGAAGCTCTGCAAGGTTGCTTTGAGGCTACAAACTGGGCCGCACTGTGCCAGCCACATGGAGAGGACATCAATGCCATGACTGAGTGTGTAACCGACTATATAAACTTCTGTGTGGATAACATCATTCCCACCAGAACTGGGAGATGCTTCCCCAATAACAAACCTTGGATCACCAGTGACCTGAAGGACCTGCTTAACAAGAAAAAAGAGCCTTCAGAGAGGGAGACAGAGAATTATTGAGGAGTTTACAGAAGCAACTTAAAGTCAAGATAAGAGACAACAAGGAGGTGTACAAGAAGAATCCGGAGAGCAAGCTCTAGCAAAACAATATCAGAGATGTGTGGACAGGGATGAAGAAGATCACAGGCTTCAAGCAGAAGGATGATCAGACCAATGAAGGTCTGGACAGAGCCAATGAACTGAACACATTCTTCAGTAGGTTCAGTTCAGAAACAAGCTTCGCATCCTCCTCTCCTGCTCACAGCCAAACAGACATTCCACCCTCCTTTGACCCACAGGACCCATAGCTGTCCAGAAACACCTCAAATTTTTTATCTTCCACCTCAGCCCTAGACCCTTCTGCTTCTACATGTTTGCCTTCAACCATATCAGAAGATGCTGATGCTTCCTTTGCTTCCCCCTTCCACCTGTGTGTCTCAAGAAGTCAAGTGAAGATGCAACTGGAGAGACTGAATCGGAATAAGGCTGCAGGTCCAGATCATGTCAGCCCTAGAGTCCTGGCATGGTGTGGAAACAATCATCTCATTTTGAACGTGACTAAAACAAAGGAGATGATTGTAGATTTTAAGAGAAACAGGAATAAGTCAAAAACTATTTCGATCATGGGAGAAGTGGAGGTGGTGTATAAATACCTCGGTGTTCACCTGGACAACAGACTAGAGTGGAGATGCAACTGTGAAGCAAGAAGGGACAGGGCAGACTGTACTTCTTGAGGAAGCTTAGGTCCTTTGGTGTTTGCAACTAGATGCTGCATATCTTCTATAAGTCTGTTGTGGAAAGTGTGATCTCTTGTGCCATCATTTGCTGGGGAAGCAGCATCAGAGCCAGGGACTTAAAAAAGCTCAACAAGCTGATAAAGAAGGCTGGTTCTGTTCTGGGGACTCCTCTAGAACCTCTGGAGATCATTGTGGAAAGACGGATTCTTCATAAAATGAAGAACATTATGGAGAACCATGAGCATCCTCTTCATGAGACTGTCCTACAACAACAGAGTGTCTTCAGTCAGAGGCTTCTCCAGATCTGCTGTAAGACGGAGCGCTACGGGAGATCCTTCCTGCCCACAGCCATCAGCATCTACAATGGCTCTTTGAAGAAATCTTCACAATGAGCTACAATCCCTTTGGGATTAATAAAGTATTTTTGAATTGAATTGAATTGAATTGAATTGAATTGAAGAAGCTCAATGGATTTTTTCCACAAATGGAGCATTACTGCTAACGCTATATTGCCCCACTTGATATATATAAAAACTTTATTAGAAATTGCTTTGGGATTATTTCAAATGTTACGGACACATAGACAGAAATAAATAGGAACAAAATAGTAAATAAAGAATGGAGGAAAGAAGGATGAAGAGAATACAAGATAACACCCTGCTTACTTTTACGCCTGTAGAAAAATTCATATTAACAGCTTTTTCACCAAAAAGTCCATGGTACTTATGAATGCAAGATGTATTTAGTGGCAAATGTGGCTCAATATAGAACATTTGTGTATCTGTTAACACCTGAATCTAAACACCTGTGGGTCTTAGTGTGAGCGCGCTTGTGTATACAAGGTTTCTGCATAAAAATATGCAGTAGCGAGTGTGAGGAGCCACATACCTGCCCCACTGGACCTGGGATAGATACGGAGGAGACTCCGCCATACGCATTCAAAGGCCCCCCAGAGCACAGGAACCCCAGGAGAACCAACAATGGACATTGTACACTCACTCACACTCCCCATACATACTCTATACTCGCAGGTCCAGGTGCCAATACTCCAAAGGGACAACCAGCTCCCCGACCCAGGAGGTCGTCCCTTCTCTCCGGGGGTGGAGAAAGGCAGACTGCAGCTAAACCTGAGTTGGGCTAGCCTGGGCTGGTGCCTGAACCTGAGCCCAAACACGATGAATCCCCTCCCCACAGCACAGGAGCACACCCCCACAGGTGAGCTCCATCCCTGAAAAGCCGACGAAGCCACAACCACACTGCGTAAGCTCCACACACAGCCCCGCTCCAAGAACCCCCGCTGCATCCTGCCCCCACCACAAAGCGTGCTGTGATGGCGAGGCAAGGGCACCGCGGAACGCTACCCCAGCCCCTTTCCACAGGCACAACAGGGCAGACACTACCATGCACGGTGCCCACAACAGAACCCCTGACCCCACACCAAGATGGAAGAAACTCACCAGGCATTCCCCAACACGCCCCCTGCAACCACACAAAAGCCAGCCCCAGCACCAGACAACCCCATTTGTTTGTGTGACAGGTTGGGTCTTGGACTGCTCCCTCTCCTGGATCAGCCTAGGCCCCCCCATCTTATGGGAGGCCTATTTCCTCCCCGCCACACTACCTGCCAGTGGTTGGAGTCTCTGCCCGCTGGTGTACTTGGGGTTCTCAGTGTCCACGGGTTGGTGCTTTGGTGTGTGCTGGCTCACTCCTGGTGGCTGCTTGCCGGGGTCTGGCCCCCTGGGCTCTATCGGGCCTCTGCTTGGGGGGTGGTGTGTCCCGGGGTCTTGGGTCTCTGGGTCCATGGCTGAATCTGCTCGGGCGTGGACGGCTGCCGGCGGGGCCTGTGGGCTCGTCGTTGCGGCTCCCTGGGGCTTCTGCATTGTCGCTGCTGGGTGGCTCCCCTGGGACTCTCCACTGCTCTTCTCTGGGGGGGTTGTGGTAGTCCCGGCGGTGGTTCTCCTGGGGTTCCTGTGCTTTGGGGGGCCTTTGGATGTCTGTGGCTCGGATCTCCTCAGTGTCCGCCCAGGGACCACGGGGCAGGTCAGTGGGTCCTCAAACTCCCTATTGCATATTTTTGTGGAGAAACCTTGTATACAAAGCGCATCCACACTCATACTCACAGGTGTTAAGCTTCAGGTGTTGACAGATACACAGATGTTTTATATTGGGCTGCACCTCTCACTAAGTACATTTTACATTCATAAATACCGTGTGCTATTTTATAAAAAAAAAAACACAGCTGCAGGTGTATAAGCAAGCAGGGTGTAATGTTTTATTCTGTTCATCTTTTCTCTCCTCCACTCTTTCCTTATTTTCTCCCCTTTTTCCCTTTTGCCCCGTCTCTCTCTTTTTCAAGCTTCTGTTTTCCTTTTCATTTCAGTCTTTGTGTCCGTAACAATTTAAATATTCCCAAAGAAGTTTATAATAAAGTTTCTTTTATAAATATCAAGCAGAGCTTTAAAGCATTAGCTGTAATGTTCCGCTTGTGAAAGTAAATCTGTTGGGCAATTCTGAGTGATACTCTGCTGGACAGGACACGGTAAAAAAAAGAAAAAAAAAAAAAGACAAGCAATCCCCACCTCAGTATAAGGCCGCAAAGTCCAATGCAACCGCTGAGCTCAGCGACGCCTGCCCTGCAGCACCCACACTCGGAGGCCAAAGCCGTCGCGCACAGGTCCGCCACCCCAATACCAGAGCACGCCATACAATGTAGGACAGAATGCAGCAAAGAGCACCCAAAGCAAAAGCAGTGCACAAAGCCCACACTGTGCAAATGCACCCCCACCAGCCCTCCAAAAATAAAGCCCCTCCGTGAAAGTGCACACGCATGAAAAGAAGACTCACAGCATCCAGGTCCAAGAACATGCCCACCACACATATCCCTGCCAGAAGTAGCCCTGCGAGAAAACCCACAATGAAGCCCACAAAGGTCAGAGAGCCAACAGAGCCCAAACGAAAACCCACAGAGAAGCCAACACCAGTCCACCCCTGCCAGCCTGCCTGCCCAAACCATGCAGACCCCTCCGAACCCCCTCCCCCAGACAGAACTGGGACAGATGTCAGGAACCGGAACCCAGACAAGGAACCAGAACCTGAACAGGAACCACACAGGCCCAAATGATGCCTATCCCCACCCAACACCAACCACCAACCTCCACCCCAGAAGAAAACTTACACCCACCCCAAGCATTCAAACAACTCCCAGAACACATAAGACATTAGACACCCAGGTGGACTCAGCCCCACCCCCCACAGGCCCTTCGCCCGTCCAGCAGAATGCACTCTTTGAAGGAGAGAGCACCTGCAATAAGATGGTACCAAATTTCAGATCTCTACGACTTAAGGTGTGGTCTATCTTAAGTCTGGGGCCAAACCTTTTAGCCACGCCCATGGTTGGCGACAATAAAGGACAAAAATTTCATGCATGGGACAATTTTTGGGTAAAACTGTGTGCATCTAGGGGTATGGCAAAGCCCCCAAAAAGCCCCAAAAGTTCCATTTACCTGTCCACCTTGAGCCTCAGCCACCTCAGAATGAATGATTCTTCTCTTAGTGCTGGTAAACCGAGTAAGATCTGATCCAATACTTGCCTGTTGTCAACATACCGCACTTTAAACAATCTCTGCTCCTCCCATCCTCGGATTGTTCTCTGGACAACTTTTGTCTTCTTAGGGACATTTTCAGTACCATTTGTACAATAAACCACAATATATTTTACTCAATGATTCTCAGTGTTTTTCAATCATTACAATCACAAGAAGAACAGGCAAGCTCAAAGGAGCTAGCCAAGATTTAATTTTGAAATATTTGAACTAGCCTTCAGTGTTATTGTGCAACAATAGTATGAGCTGCCCCATGAATATTTGGTGAAACTATAAACCATTAGGATCCTCTAAAGGAGCTGAATCTGTCACTGAGCATAGGTATTTCTGGGTTTTCCTACTGAACTTGTTACCCCCCTGACCCACGCCTGGTTCCCACTGAATTATGGTCAGATAATTCATTAGATTAGTCATTAGATATCTCCTAAAGCATACAGTCTGATATTTGAAATATTAATAGTAACTAGTATTAATGGTACTTCGTTTACTTCTGATGTCCTCTTACTACATTTTGTGTGACCAAAGATTGTGCTTCAAGCCTAGTATCACATGTGTTTCCTTTAATTCATTTTCCTCTTGCACATTAAAGTGAAAATAGTAATTCCATGCAGGCCACTATGATCTGCCTAATGTGCTGCTCTACATCTGACTTTAAAGCTCGTCCATAAATCCAGCAGCAAGTGAGGGAAAGCAGTGGGACTTGACCAGAAGGAGAAGGAAGGCACCTCTTCTTTACTCGAAGGTTAAACTGTGATGAGAGACTTAACCTAAATACAATAACCAAGGCAGTCTCAGTGATCTGAACACAAGGATGCAGAGGGTTAAAGCAGTAATTACTTCTGCCTTTCATTAGAGATTGATAGTCTGGAACCCTGAGGTTACTTTAACACTAAATTTAAATTACACAATAGTAGTGTATTTTCTGTAATGCTGTAATGCAGTGCTCCTTTGTCTTCTCTATGCTACTTGTATCCATAAAAGTGGTGGAGAATTACTCACGTTTAATTACATTTATTCACGTAGCTAATTTCCCTATAGAACCAGTGAAAATACTTCTTTGGAAACTGTATAACATTAAAATGGTAACACAGAACATATATTGTGTGTAATAACTAATCAATGAAGGAAATGAATTAAATCAAAAACATATGTATTCATTGCATTATGTATTTCAGAAATTGTAAAAGTAAATAAATAAATAATTCAATTCAATTCACTTTATTTATATAGCGCCAATTCACAACACTGTCTAAGGAAACCCAGCAGATTGCATCGAGTCAGAGATTTGCAGCATTCACTCCTCCTGGATGAGCATGTAGCGACAGTGGACAGTCCCTGGCATTAACTTTGCAGCAATCCCTCATACTGAGCATGCATGTAGCGACAGCAGAGAGGAAAAACTCCCTTTTAACAGGAACAAACCTCCAGCAGAACCAGGCTCAGTGTGGACAGCCATCTGCCACGACCGACTGGGGTTTGAGAGAACAGAGCAGAGACACAAAGAGAACAAAGAAGCACTGATTCAGGAGTCCTTTCTATGGGAAGGAAAAGTAAATGTTAGTGGATGTAGCTCCTTTAGTCATTTCACCTAGAAAGAATGAAGAGATAAACTCTGTGCCAGTTTTCAAGGTTAGTCTGAAGGAGAGCACATAGAGTTAGTCACAGTAGAAGCTCAGTCAATTGCCATATCTAGGAGAGAGAAAGGGTTAAACACTGAAAGACAGGGCCATGTGGGTCATCGGTAGAGGGTGAGCATTAAGTTGTTGCCAGCAGAAGCTTGGACGATGCCCCTCTCCAGAAAGGTGTCACAAGTAGACACAGAGTCAGGCCAGTTGTAGCTTCTAGGATGAGAAAAGAGGGAGAACATAAAGTTAAAAACTGAAATAACAGCAAATAATGCAGAATTAGAGAGTGGTGTGAGAATGTAGAGAAGAGGGTGAAAGTGGTCATTATGTCTTCCAGCAGCCTAAGCCTATAGCAGCATAACTACAGAGAGAGCTCAGGATAACCTAAGCCACTCTAACTATAATCTTTATCAAACAGGAAAGTTTTATGCCTAGCCTTAAAAGTAGACAGTTTGTCCATCTATAGACCACTGATGGCCATTGTTATACTAAAAACCACAACGATTGGGATATCTCTCTCTGTCAGATTGACCATAACCATTGGAAAAGAGACGGGGTCATATAGGTAGCAGAAATGGAGGGTGTGTTTGCACCTCAACCATAACTGAGCCGCTTTAGGCTAAACCTGACTCCCCCTTACTCCATCCAACAGGGAGGGAAGAAGATGGAGGTAAAAAATAAGGAAGATAGCTCAGGATAACCTAAGCCACTCTAACTATAAGCTTTATCAAAAAGGAAAGTTTTAAGCCTAGCCTTAAAAGTAGACAGGGTGTCTGCGTCACGGAGTAAAACTGGGAGCTGGTTCCACAGGAGAGGAGCCTGAGAACTAAAATATCTGCCTCCCATTCTACTTCTAGAGACTCTAGGAACCACCAGTAAACCTGCAGTCAGAGAACGAAGTGCTCTGTTAGGAATGTATGGAACAATCAGATCTCTGATGTATGATGGAGCTAGATCATTAAAGGCTATGTGAGGAGGATAATTTTTAATTTTATTCTGGATTTAACAGGGAGCCAATGAAGGGAAGCTAAAGTAGGAGAAATATGATCTCTCTTTTTAATTTTCATCAGAACTCTTGCTGCAGCATTTTGAATCAGCTGAATGCTTTGAACAGCATTTTGTGGACATCCTGATAGTAATGAATTACAATAGTCCAGCCTTGAAGTAACAAATGCATGGACTAGTTTTTCAGCGTCACTCCTGGACAGGATATTTCTAATTTTGACAATGTTCCGGAGATGAAAGAAGGAAACCCTATAAACCTGTTTAATATGGGATTTAAATAACATGTCGTGGTTAAAAATAGCACCAAGGTTTTTTACTTTATTATTGGAGGTCAATTTAATGCCATCCAGGTTAAGTGATTGACTAAGCAGTTTCTTTTTTAAAGACTCGGGTCCAAAGACGACAACTTCTTTCTTGTCTGAATTTAGAAGCAGAAAATTTAAAGTCATCCAAGTTTTTATGTCTTCAAGACATGCTTATAGTCTGTCTAACTGGTTGGGCTCATCAGGATTCATGGATAAGTAAAGCTGAGTATCATCAGCGTAATAGTGAAAATTTATTCTATGCTGCCGGATAATTTTACCTATTGGAAGCATATACAGGTCTTTCTCAAAATATTAGCATATTGTGATAAAGTTCATTATTTTCCATAATGTCATGATGAAAATTTAACATTCATATATTTTAGATTCATTGCACACTAACTGAAATATTTCAGGTCTTTTATTGTCTTAATACGGATGATTTTGGCATACAGCTCATGAAAACCCAAAATTCCTATCTCACAAAATTAGCATATTTCATCCGACCAATAAAAGAAAAGTGTTTTTAATACAAAAAACTTCAACCTTCAAATAATCATGTACAGTTATGCACTCAATACTTGGTCGGGAATCCTTTGGCAGAAATGACTGCTTCAATGCGGCGTGGCATGGAGGCAATCAGCCTGTGGCACTGCTGAGGTCTTATGGAGGCCCAGGATGCTTCGATAGCGTCCTTTAGCTCATCCAGAGTGTTGGGTCTTGAGTCTCTCAACATTCTCTTCACAATATCCCACAGATTCTCTATGGGGTTCAGGTCAGGAGAGTTGGCAGGCCAATTGAGCACATACCATGGTCAGTAAACCATTTACCAGTGGTTTTGGCACTGTGAGCAGGTGCCAGGTCGTGCTGAAAAATGAAATCTTCATCTCCATAAAGCTTTTCAGCAGATGGAAGCATGAAGTGCTCCAAAATCTCCTGATAGCTAGCTGCATTGACCCTGCCCTTGATAAAACACAGTGGACCAACACCAGCAGCTGACACGGCACCCCAGACCATCACTGACTGTGGGTACTTGACACTGGACTTCTGGCATTTTGGCATTTCCTTCTCCCCAGTCTTCCTCCAGACTCTGGCACCTTGATTTCTGAATGACATGCAGAATTTGCTTTCATCTGAAAAAAGTACTTTGGACCACTGAGCAACAGTCCAGTGCTGCTTCTCTGTAGCCCAGGTCTGGGGAATGCGGCACCTGTAGCCCATTTCCTGCACACGTCTGTGCACGGTGGCTCTGGATGTTTCTACTCCACACTCAGTCCACTGCTTCCGCAGGTCCCCCAAGGTCTGGAATTGGCCCTTCTCCACAATCTTCCTCAGGGTCCGGTCACCTCTTCTCGTTGTGCAGCGTTTTCTGCCACACTTTTTCCTTCCCACAGACTTCCCACTGAGGTGCCTTGATACAGCACTCTGTGAACAGCCTATTTGTACAGAAATTTCTTTCTGTGTCTTACCCTCTTGCTTGAGGGTGTCAATAGTGGCCTTCTGGACAGCAGTCAGGTCGGCAGTCTTACCCATGATTGGGGTTTTGAGTGATGAACCAGGCTGGGAGTTTTAAAGGCCCCAGGAATATTTTGCAGGTGTTTAGAGTTAACTCGTTGATTCAGATGATTAGTTTCATAGCTCGTTTAGAGACCCTTTTAATGATATGCTAATTTTGTGAGATAGGAATTTTGGGTTTTCATGAGCTGTATGCCAAAATCATCCGTATTAAGACAATAAAAGACCTGAAATATTTCAGTTAGTGTGCAATGAATCTAAAATATATGCATGTTAAATTTTCATCATGACATGGAAAATAATTAACTTTATCACAATATGTTAATATTTTGAGAAGGACCAGTATATAGTAAAGAGAATTGACACTGAACCCTGTGGTACTCCACAATTAACCCTGGAGTTTAAAGATGATTTATCATTTACATGAGCAAACTGGAATCTGTCAGACAAATAAGATTTAAACCAGCCTAGTGCTGTTCCCCAGATCCCTACAGCATATTCCAGCATTTCTAAGCGAATATTGTGATCGACTGTATCAAATGCAGCACTGAGATCTAGCAGGATAAATACAGACACAAGTCCATTATCTGAGGCTAGGAGAATATCATTACTGACTTTCAGCAGAGCTGTTTCAGTGCTATGATGAGCTCTGAAGCCTGACTGAAACTCTTCAAACAGGTCATTGCTGTGTAAATGCTCACACATTTGATTAGCAACTATTTTCTCAAGAATTTTAGATAAGAAAGGAAGATTGGATATACAGTACAGACCAAACGTTTGGACACACCTTCTGATTCAAAGAGTTTTCTTTATTTAAAGAACCAAAAGGTAAAATTGTATTATTAAAAGGAGAATTACATGGTGAAATATTTATGCACCTAATGTTCACCATGAGAACCTTTTTGCGTCCCTTCTCGGCAAAAAGAGATAGAAAAAAGGGTTAAAAGCGACAAGACTTCCATAGATCAAAGTCAGATGACATTTAGAAAGAGCTGAAGGAGGCAAGAATAGGGTTAACTAACTTAAGAACAAGGACGGTGGAATCATATATATATATATATATATATATATATATATATATATATACAGTACAGACCAAAATTTTGGACACATCTTCTCATTCAAAGAGTTTTCTTTATTTTCATGACTATGAATATTGTAGCTTCACACTGAAGTCATCAAAACTATGAATTAACGCATGTGGAATTGTATACTGAACAAAAAAGTGTGAAACAACTGAAAATATGTCTTATATTCTAGGTTCTCCAAAGTAGCCACCTTTTGCTTTGATTACTGCTCCACACACCCTTGGCATTCTGTTGATGAGCTTCAAGAGGTAGTCACCTGAAATGGTTTTCCAACAGTCTTGAAGGAGTTCCCAGAGATGCTTAGCACTTGTTGGCCCTTTTGCCTTCACTCTGCGGTCCAGCTCACCCCAAACCATCTCGATTGGGTTCAGGTTCGGTGACTGTGGGGGCCAGGTCATCTGGCGCAGCACCCCATCACTCTCCTTCTTGGTCAAATAGCCCTTACACAGCCTGGAGGTGTGTTTGCGGTCATTGTTCTGTTGAAAAATAAATGGTCCAACTAAACGCAAACCGGATGGAATAGCATGCCGCTGCAAGATGCTGTGGTAGCCATGCTGGTTCAGCATGCCTTCAATTTTGAATAAATCCCCAACAGTGTCACCAGCAAAGCACCCCCACACCATCACACCTCCTCCTCCATGCTTCATGGTGGGAACCAGGCGTGTAGAGTCCATCCGTTCACCTCTTCTGCGTCGCACAAAGACACGGTGGTTGGAACCAAAGATCTCAAACTTGGACTCATCAGACCAAAGCACAGATTTCCACTGGTCTAATGTCCATTCCTTGTGTTCTTTAGCCCAAACAAGTCTCTTCTGCTTGTTGCCTGTCCTCTGCAGTGGTTTCCTAGCAGCTTTTCTACCATGAAGGCCTGATTCACACAGTCTCCTCTTAACAGTTGTTCTAGAGATGTGTCTGCTGCTAGAACTCTGTGTGGCATTGACCTGTTCTCTAATCTGAGCTGCTGTGAACCTGCGATTTCTGAGGCTGGTTACTTGGATGAACTTATCGTCCGCAGCAGAGGTGACTCTTGGTCCTCCTTTCCTGGGGCGGTCCTTATGTGAGCCAGTTTCTTTGTAGTGCTTGATGGTTTTTGCGACTGCATTTGGGGACACTTTCAAAGTTTTCCCAATTGTTTGGACTGACTGACCTTCATTTCTTAAAGTAATGATGGCCACTTGTGTTTCTTTACTTAGCTGCTTTTTTCTTGCCATAATACAAATTCTAACAGTCTATTCAGTAGGACTATCAGCTGTGTACTGTATCCACCTCCTGCACAACACAACTGATGGTCCCAACCCCATTTATAAGGCTTGAAATCCCACTTATTAAACCTGACAGGGCACACCTGTGAAGTGAAAAGCATTTCAGGTGACTACCTCTTGAAGCTCATCAACAGAATGCCAAGAGTGTGCGTAGCAGTAATCAAAGCAAAAGGTGGCTACTTTGAAGAACCTAGAATATAAGACATATTTTCAGTTGTTTCACACTTTTTTGTTCAGTATATAATTCCACATGTTAATTCCATTCATAGTTTTGATGCCTTCAGTGTGAAGCTACAATATTCATAGTCATGAAAATAAAGAGAACTCTTTGAATGAGAAGGTGTGTCCAAACTTTTGGTCTGTACTGTAGGTCTGTAATTTTTCAAGTCATCTCGATCAAGCGAAGGTTTCTTAAGTAAAGGTTTATTTACAGCTACCTTAAAAGCCAGTGGTACATATCCATTTACTAAGGATAGGTTAATCATACCTAAAATGGGGCTGGTAATCAGAGGGAACACTTCCTTAAATAATTTGGTTGGGATTGGGTCTAACATACAAGTTGAATGTTTAGATGAAGCTAATTTTTCTGATAATTCAGGAAGCTCCACAGGATCAAAGCAGTCCAAGAAGGTTCTACGGTTACTTCCAATGTTGTCTCACTTGCTGAGGATGAAGTAATCATCTTCGGAAGTATGTCAAAGATTTTTTTTTATAAAATCAATTTTATTTTGGAAGAATCCCATAAAGTCATGACTGCTGAGAGCTAAGGGAATGGATGGCTCAACTGAGCTATGACTCTGTGTAAATTTAGCAACTGTACTAAAGAGAAACCTAGGATTATTCTTGTTCTATTCTATTAATGATGAGAAATAAGCTGTTCTAGCTTGGTGAAGTGTCTTTTTATACAACAGTAAGCTATTTTTCCAGATTAAGTAGGAATTCTCTAGGTGTATAGAATGCCATTTTCTCTCCAATTTTCTAACATTGTGCTTTAAAGTACGCAGCTCTGAATTAAACCATGGAGCTAGCCCCCTATGAATAGTTACCTTCTTTTTCAAGGGGGCTGCATTGTCTAATGCACCACGCAAGGATGAAGTAACACTATGAACAAGAGAATCAATTTGTGAAGGGGAAGAAACATAATTATTGCTCTCCACTGTGCTTTTCTGTGATAATGAGGAAATCAAAAATAGAACAGATTCTAGTTTGATAATGATCTACTATAATTAAATTTTCTTTCAGGTGTGGAGTACTCAGTTAAATTAAACTCAAAGGTTATTAAAAAATGGTCAGACAGGACAAGGTTATGAGAAAATATTGTTATGTCTTTACACTCAGCACAAGGTCCAGAGAATGAAGGCAAAGATGGGTGGGTTTGTTAATGTTTTGAGCAAAGCCAATTGAGTCTAAGATAGCATTAAAGGCTATATTTAAGCTATAACTTTCAGTGTCAACATGAATGTTAAAATCCACCTTTTACATGTCTGCTGGATTGTGTTTTTTTTTTTCTTTTCTTGCCACAGAAACCTCTCCTGAAGCTGCTAGTTCCGGGGGTAATCCTAACAAAGCTGAAAATGTGCTCCCTCTTCCAGAACCAGACATAACACATTTTCCCGCTTCCAGGGAGGAGTTTATTGCTGCACAGAAACAGGACATGACCCTGGTGAACTGTTGTGGTTCTGTTCTTAACCAGGAGGAAACCCAAAAAAAGAAGGTGGTGTAAGTTGTTGAGAAGGGTCTCCTACTGCGTCGCTGGACTGGTGACAACCATAACATTAGGATGCTGTGTATCACGTGGTGGTGCCAACAGTGTACCGGATGCAGGTGCTAGCTTTAGCACATGATCATCCACTGTCGGGGCATTTGGGCATAAATAAAACCTATAACAAAGTTCTTAAACACTACTTTTGGCCAGGACTCAAGTGTGATGTTTCACGCTTTTTTCATACCTGCCATGTTTGCCAAGTTGCTGGCAAACCAAATCAGGTCATTCCTCCTGCTCCTTTGTCCCCAATTCCTGTAATGGGTGAACCATTTGGAAGGGTGATAGTTAATTGTGTAGGTCCCTTGCCAAAGTCTAAGAGTGGAAACCAGTTCATATTAACCATAATGTGTACTTCCACCAGGTTTCCTGAGGCTGTGACTTTGAGGAGGATCACCGCTCCTGTCAAAACAAAAGCACTGGTAAAGTTATTTTCAGTGTTTGGTCTTCCTAGGATTGTCCAGACTGACCAGGGCACCAACTTTAAATCTAGGGCCTTTGCTCATGCACTAAAGGAGTTAGGTGCAGAGCATGTCACGTCAAGCCCTTACCATCCTGAAAGTCAGGGTGCACTTGAAAGATTTCACCAAACTTTAAAATCCATGTTACACAAATACTGTATGGATACAGGGAGGGACTGGGATGAAGGTATCCCACTTCTGTTATTTGCAGTATGGGAGGCAGTGCAAGAATCTTTAGGTTTTAGTCCTGCTGAGCTTGTGTTTGGACATGAAGTTAGAGGGCCTTTAAATGTACTTAAAGACAAGCTGGTTGCCCCCTTCTAAAATAGTTAGGTGTATGTGGCAAAAATGAGGGAGCGTCTTCAGAAAGTTTGCTCTTTTGCTCGAGAGGCTTTAACTTCGAAACAGAGTAGAATGAAAAAGCACTATGATCAGAATGCTGTGGCTCGTGAATTTCATCCAGGTGATAAGGTTTTGGTCTTGCTACCTATCCTTGGTTCTTCTCTGGAGACAACATTTTCTGGACCATATGTGGTAGAGAAGAAGGTTAGTGAGACAAATTATGTTGTCCAGACTCCCGACCGACACCGCAAAACTAGACTCTGTCATATCAGCATGATGAAACTGTATCACTCAAGAGAAAATGATCAAGTTTCTGAAAGTCAGGTTGACTCAGTTTCACCCATAGCCTGTATGGCTTCAAATCCTACCGATGAGGAGTGGGTCATGCTAAAGGTGCTTCCCAGCTTGCAAGGCTTAATAATAGTGAGGTTTTGTCTAACCTACCCCACTATTTGTCACATTTACCAACTGACCAGGCTCAAGACGTTGAGAAACTCATGCTGGACTTGCGATGTCTATTCAGTGATGTTCCTACCCAAACAAATGTACTGCCTCATGACATGGTTCTTACCAATCCGGTACCTATTAAACTGCGAGCATACTGTGTCAATCCTACAAAAAGAGAACTTATGAAACAGGAAGTGAGGTACCTTGTTAAAAATGGACTTGCTATTCAAAGTTGTAGCCCATGGAGTTCTCCATGTTTATTGGACATGAAGGCTGATGGAACCCCAAGGTTCTGTACTGACTTTCAAAAAGTGAATGCTGTAACAGTCCTTGATGCATATCCCTTATCCCTCATCAATGACTGTATCGATGATGTGAGGCCAGCTACATATGTCACCAAACTTGACATGCTAAAGGGGTACTAGGAAGTACCATTAACGAAAAGGGCCTCTGATACTTCTGCTTTACTGACAGTTTTTTTTCAGTACACAGTAATGCCTTTTGGGTTATGTAATGCTCCAGCTGCGTTTCAAAGGCTTGTAAATAAAGTACTGGGAGGTGTGCCGAACTGCCGAGTGTACCTAGATGACATTGTTATATACTCCAGTGATTGGACTGACCATCTTGCTACCTTGCTTGAGGTTTACAAACTCCTCGCAGCCGGCTCACTGACGCTCAAAATGTGAGTTTGGTAAAGGTACCACTCTCTACCTTGGTCAACAAGTTGGTGGAGGTCAGGTGCGTCTTGTAGATGCTAAAGTCAAAGCCATCTCTGACTTTCCAGTTCCTTCTAACAGAAGGGAGCTCCGTCGATTCCTGGGGATGGCCGGGTTCTATCGTCGCTTTTGTAAGAATTTTTCTACGGTAGCGGCCCCTTTAACTGCTTCGACCAGTCCTTCTAAACCTTTTACGTGGTCTGAGGAGTGCCGGCATGCGTTTCAGAATCTGAAAGGATTGCTTTCTTGTTCTCCTGTTCTAACTATAATAACCTTATCTGTATTTAGCACTAAATCAGATAAAAGATCTGAAAACTGATCTAAAAATTTAGAGTAAGGGCCTGGTGGACAGTACAAAACAACAAACAGAAGTGGTATTAGTGCTGTGCAATTTGGATGAGGAAAACTAAGGATTAAATATTCAAAAGAGTTGTAGCTATTGATTGGTCTGGGACTAGTCAATAAATCAGACTGAAAGATGGTTGCTACTCCTCCTCCTCGCCCAGTATTTGGAGGAATGTGAAAATTTAAATAATTAGTAGGAGTTGACTCATTTAAAGTAACATAATCCTCTTGCTGCAGCCAGGTTTCTTTGAGGCAAAATAAATCAATCTGATTGTCACAAATCAGGTCACTAACTAGCAAAGTCTTTGAAGAGAGAGATCTTATGTTGAATAAGCCGCATTTAATAGTTTTTTTTTTTTTTGTCTGAGTTTGTTTATTTTTATTAGATTTTCCTGATTTCCTCCTTTTAGATTATTTTTTAATCTATTCAATTTTGGCCATGGGCGAGACACTGTCTTAATAGGGTAATGGGTGGGTAGCAGTACAGAAGCTGCAGAGAGGAGTGTTAAACTACGACCCTGCTTCCTGGTCTGAACCCTAGATTGTCAGAGGTTTGGAGAACTAATAAATTCGGCCAGATTCCTAGAAAGAAGAGCTGCTCCATCCAAAGTGGGATGGATGCTGTCTCTCCGGATCAGACCAGGTTTTCCCCAAAATGTTTGCCAATTATCAATGTAGCCCACATTGTTTTCTGGACACCACCTAGACAGCCAGCGGTTAAAACCAGCCGCCACAGAGACAGTTTCTTCCCCCAGGCTGTTTCTCTGTTGAACATTCAATAGAGTACAAAACAACAGCATACAGATGTTGCAAATGCACCTTTTTATTATATATGTGTATATTGTACATTGTAAATATGTATATTCTGTAATACAAAAACAAAACCAAAGAGCAAAGTGTACCAGAGTCAAATTCCTTGTTTGTATGTACGAACTTGGCAATAAAGCTGATTCTGATTCTGATTCTGATTAAATTGAGTGTAAAAACGAAAAAAAAAAATTTATTCCCAGAAATTCATAAACATTTTCAACAAATATGAAACTTCTATGAAACACTCAGACAATCTTAAAATATGTGCATACTGTATTTTTGAAGAATGTGATTTGTTGCCTAACAGATATCAGTGTCTATGTGTTTTCAACTGTTTTTTTTTTACCACTGAATGTCTTTCCAGGGTCTTTGCAGCTAAAGTAAAGTGCTGAAATCTTAGGTTCTTAATTTGCTGGATGTAAAAACACAGTTTTGCTCTGAATGCCTTTATAACACTTATCATGTTGCATTTATTTTGCCTCTACCTCATAACTGCTGGTTCCAACTGAAGGAGCCAGCAAAAGACAACCTCGTTCGTCTGTAAACACACGAACGAGGTTGTCTTTTGCTGTAAGTCAGTGCTACGGCTGGCTGACAGAGACCAGCAGAGATCAAAAAAACTGTGCTATATGTGTTTTTAAAAGTATATTTGTAATTCAACTAGCATTATAATTCATGATTCCAGGTACAGCTGAAGAGAAATACACTTTCAAATGCAAGCAATTCTCAGCAAAGAAGTGAAAAGTTTGAAAGAGCTTGTTTTAGGCATTTGCATAGGAATATTTTAATATGTTCTGCAAATTAAGACAAATGTAAAATTAAAAAACGCTTTTTTTACACTGATATTAAGTAAGATGGTTTTTTGGTTGTTTTTGGTTTTTAGGGACAAAGGAGCAGACGTGCCAGTTTATTAAGCTCAGGGGTGAGAATGACCACCTTTTTACTGGAGCTAAAAACTCATGAGGACATGAGGGTACAGAGAGAACCAGAAGAGAGGAGGGCACAGAGAATGGACAGACTGTTTTCCAAAGAATGGCACCAAAATAAGGGGCTATATAATAAATAAATAAATATGTTTTCTTCAGATAGTTTCTTAAAGTTTTAAGCTGTTCTAATAAATTTCCAAATCATCTTTGTCACCAATGTATTTAATTTCCATTTAACCTAACAATACATCAACTTCATTTAAATTTCTAAACACAAAGTTTATTTTGAAAATTAGAAATAGCATTTTAAAAAGAATGTGGAAAAAAAGAACATTCAAACAGATCAAGATTACAAGACAATAAAGGCATAAAATAAAACTATGTACAAGTATTTACAATGGGAAAACCAAAAGAAGTATGTCAATCACTGGCAGGATATTTATGAAAGTTAGAAAGATAGGAGTTTTTGAAACTGGACAGAAACTGACTGCAAAGAAAGTTATTGTACCTCCAAGACACGGTGGCTGAGTTTTTAGCTCCACTAAAAAGGTGGTTTTTCACCCAGCATATTCTTTCCTAAAGTTGGTAGTCTAGCGCAGAACAAAATGAATAAATAACACTGCATTAATATGCAAATATGAATTGCTAATTGGGTGCATGTCAGTGCTGAGGTAAAATGTTGTCTCTAGAAAGGTTCTGAATTTTTTTTTCATGGCTCTAAAAAAATGTAACTGTAATGTAAAAAAGTAACTGAATTTCAACGTGCAATTTAATATCAAATGGCCACCTTGGTGATAAATCCAGATGACCTGTGCTTGGACTTGTAGAATTCTATTGATTTTGGGTCAAAACCTTGACCAGCACAACATGAGTAAATTTGTAAAATATGAATTGCTAATTGGTTGCATGTCAGTACTGAGGTAAATTGTTGTCTCTAGAAAAGTTCTGTGACTTTTTTTTTCATGGCTCTAAAACAATGCTGTGCAGGGCCGGTTAGCTCAGTTGGTCAGAGTGTGGTGCTAATAATGCCAAGGTCATGGGTTCAATCTCTGGGCCAGTCACAAATGTGTTTGTTTGACAAGAAAGTTTCAAATTATACAGGTCCTTCTCAAAATATTAGCATATTGTGATAAAGTTCATTATTTTCCATAATGTCATGATGAAAATTTAACATTCATTTATTTTAGATTCATTGCACACTAACTGAAATATTTCAGGTCTTTTATTGTCTTAATACGGATGATTTTGGCATACAGCTCATGAAAACCCAAAATTCCTATCTCACAAAATTAGCATATTTCATCCAACCAATCAAAGAAAAGTGTTTTTAATACAAAAAACGTCAATCTTCAAATAATCATGTACAGTTATGCACTCAATACTTGGTCGGGAATCCTTTTGCAGAAATGACTGCTTCAATGCGGCGTGGCATGGAGGCAATCAGCCTGTGGCACTGCTGAGGTCTTATGGAGGCCCAGGTTGCTTCAATAGCGGCCTTTAGCTCATCCAGAGTGTTGGGTCTTGAGTCTCTCAACGTTCTCTTCACAATATCCCACAGATTCTCTATGGGGTTCAGGTCAGGAGAGTTGGCAGGCCAATTGAGCACAGTGATACCATGGTCAGTAAACCATTTACCAGTGGTTTTGGCACTGTGAGCAGGTGCCAGGTCGTGCTGAAAAATGAAATCTTCATCTCCATAAAGCTTTTCAGCAGATGGAAGCATTAAGTGCTCCAAAATCTCCTGATGGATAGCTGCATTGACCCTGCCCTTGATAAAACACAGTGGACCAACACCAGCAGCTGACACGGCACCCCAGACCATCACTGACTGTGGGTACTTGACACTGGACTTCTGGCATTTTGGCATTTCCTTCTCCCCAGTCTTCCACCAGACTCTGGCACCTTGATTTCCGAATGACATGCAGAATTTGCTTTCATCCGAAAAAAGTACTTTGGACCACTGAGCAACAGTCCAGTGCTGCTTGAATGCAGCACCTGTAGCCCATTTCCTGCACACGCCTGTGCACGTTGGCTCTGGATGTTTCTACTCCACACTCAGTCCACTGCTTCCGCAGGTCCCCCAAGGTCTGGAATCGGCCCTTCTCCACAATCTTCCTCAGGGTCCGGTCACCTCTTCTCGTTGTGCAGCGTTTTCTGCCACACTTTTTCCTTCCCACAGACTTCCCACTGAGGTGCCTTGATAAAGCACTCTGGGAACAGCCTATTTGTTCAGAAAAGTCTTTCTGTGTCTTACCCTCTTGCTTGAGGGTGTCAATAGTGGCCTTCTGGACAGCAGTCAGGTTGGCAGTCTTACCCATGATTGGGGTTTTGAGTGATGAACCAGGCTGGGAGTTTTAAAGGTCTCAGGAATCTTTTGCAGGTGTTTAGAGTTAACTCGTTGATTCAGATGATTAGGTTCATAGCTCGTTTAGAGACCCTTTTAATGACATGCTAATTTTGTGAGATAGGAATTTTGGGTTTTCATGAGCTGTATGCCAAAATCATCCGTATTAAGACAATAAAAGACCTGAAATATTTCAGTTAGTGTGCAATGAATCTAAAATATATGAATGTTAAATTTTCATCATGACATTATGGAAAATAATGAACTTTATCACAATATGCTAATATTTTGAGAAGGACCTGTACAAGATTAACACACAAGCTAGTTGCTGGCTATGAGAGCTTATCAGGATTAAAGTGGTTAAAAAGCCTTTTTTTCAGACAACTTTGTGTCTTTATTTGTGACTCAATAACATGAAGCAATTTACAAAACTTTTCAGCATATTCTTTCCTAAAGTTGGTAGTCTAGCGCAGAACAAAATGAATAAATAACACTGCCTCAACCTTTCCATGTAAATCCAACAATAAAGGTGAATAAAGGCAAGTTTTTCTTGTATTTTCATCACGTCTAAATCTTTTCCATTCAAAAACAGCTCATTGTGAATTATGCTTGTAAAAATAATTGGATTTCAACCTGCAAATTAATATCAAAGGGCCTCCTTGGTGATAAATCCAGATGACCTGTGCTTGGACTTGTAGAATTCTATTGATTTTGTTCAAAACCTTGACCAGCACAACATGAGTAGATTTGTAAAATATGAATTGCTAATTGGTTGCATGTCAGTACTGAGGTAAAATGTTGTCTCTAGAAAGGTTCTGACTATTTTTTTCATGGCTTTAAAAGAATGCTTTGCAGGGCCGGTTAGCTCAGTTGGTCAGACTGTGGTGCTAATAACACAAAGGTCATGGGTTCAATCCACTTACTGGCCAGTCACAAATGTGTTTGTTTGACAAGAAAGTTTAAATCTATACAAGATTAACACACAAGCTAGTTGCTGGCTATGAAAGGCTGTAAGGATTAAAGTGGTTCCAAAGCTTTTTCTTCAGGCAACTTTGTGTCTTTTTTTGTGACTCAATAACATGAAACAATTTACAATCCTTTTCAGCATATTCTTTCCTAAAATTGGTAGTCTAGCGCAGAACAAAATGAATAAATAACACTGCATTAACCTTTCCATGTCAATCCAACAATAAAGGTGAATAAAGGCAAGTTTTTCATGTATTTTCATCACGTCTAAATCTTTTCCATTCAAACACAGCTCCTTGTGAATTATGCTTGTAAAAGTAATTGTATTTCGCCCTGCAATTTATTATCAAATGTTCACCTTGGTGATAAATCCAGATGACCTGTGCTTGGACTTGTAGAATTCTATTGATTTTGGGTCAAAACCTTGACCAGCACAACATGAGTAGATTTGTAAAATGTGAATTGCTTATTGGTTGCATGTCAGTACTGAGGTAAAATGTTGTCTCTAGAAAGGTTCTGACTTTTTTTTTCATGGCTCTAAAAAATGCTTTGCAGGGCCAGTTAGCTCAGTTGGTCAGAGTGTGGTGCTAATAACACCAAGGGCATGAGTTCAATCCCCATACTGGCCAGTCACAAATGTGTTTGTTTGACAAGAAAGTTTCAAATTATACCAGATTAACACACCATCTAGTTGCTGGCTGTGAGAGCTTGTCAGGATAAAAATGGTTCAAAAGCTTTTTCTTCAGACAACTTTGTGTCTTTATTTGTGACTCAATAACATGAAGCAATTTACAAACCTTTTCAGCATATTCTTTCCTAAAATTGGTAGTCTAGCGCAGAACAAAATGAATAAATAACACTGCATTAACCTTTCCATGTCAATCCAACAATAAAGGTGAATAAAGGCAAGTTTTTCTTGTATTTTCATCACGTCTAAATCTTTTCCATTCAAACACAGCTCCTTGTGAATTATGCTTGTAAAGGTAATTGAATTACAACCTGCAATTTATTAGCAAATGTTCACCTTGGTGATAAATCCAGATGACCTGTGCTTGGACTTGTAGAATTCTATTGATTTTGGGTCAAATCGTTGACCAGCACAACATGAGTAGATTTGTAAAATGTGAATTGCTAATTGGTTGCATGTCAGTACTGAGGTAAAATGTTGTCTCTAGAAAGGTTCTGACTTTTTTTTCATGGCTCTAAAAAAATGCTTTGCAGGGCCAGTTAGCTCAGTTGGTCAGAGTGTGGTGCTAATAACACCAAGGTCATGGGTTCAATCCCCATACTGGCCAGTCACAAATGTGTTTGTTTGACAAGAAAGTTTCAAATTATACAAGATAAACACACAAGCTAGTTGCTGGCTATGAGAGCTTGTCAGGATTAAAGTGGTTCCAAAGCTTTTTCTTCAGGCAACTTTGTGTCTTTATTTGTGACTCAATAACATGAAACAATTTAAAAAACTTTTCAGCATATTCTTTCCTAAAATTGGTAGTCTAGCGCAGAACAAAATGAATAAATAACACTGCATTAACCTTTCCATGTCAATCCAACAATAAAGGTGAATAAAGGCAAGTTTTTCTTGTATTTTCGTTCGTTCGTTCGTTCGTTCGTCGTCTTCCGCTTATCCAGGACCGGGTCGCGGGGGCAGCAGACTCAGCAGAGACGCCCAGACGTCCCTCTCTCCAGACACCTCCTCCAGTTCCTCCAGGGGGAGCCCAAGGCGTTCCCAGGCCAGCCGAGAGACATAGTCCCTCCAGCGTGTCCTGGGCCGTCCCCTGGGCCTCCTCCCGGTGGGACGTGCCTGGAACACCTCCCGAGGAAGGCGTCCAGGAGGCATCCGGTATAGATGCCCGAGCCACCTCAACTGGCTCCTCTCGATGTGGAGGAGCAGCGGCTCTACTCCGAGCCCCTCCCGGATGGCCGAGCTCCTCACCCTATCTCTAAGGGAGTGCCCGGCCACCCTACGGAGGAAGCTCATTTCAGCCGCTTGTATCCGTGATCTCGTTCTTTCGGTCATGACCCAAAGTTCATGGCCATAGGTGAGGGTAGGAACGTAGACCGACCAGTAAATTGAGAGCTTTGCTTTTCGGCTCAGCTCTCTCTTCACCACAATGGACCGGCACAGCGCCCCCATTACTGTGGCAGCTGCACCGATCCGTCTGTCGATCTCCCGCTCCATTCTTCCCTCACTCGTGAACAAGACCCCGAGATACTTAAACTCCTCCACTTGAGGCAGGAACTCCCCTCCAACCTGAAGAGGACAAGCCACCCATTTCCGGTCGAGTACCATGGCCTCGGACTTGGAGGAGCTGATCCTCATCCCAGCAGCTTCACACTCGGCTGCGAACCGCCACAGCGCATGCTGTAGGTCTTGGCTAGAGGGGGCCAGCAGGACCACGTCATCCGCAAAAAGAAGAGACGAAATCCACTGGTCCCCAAACCAGACCCCCTCCGGCCCTTGGCTGCGTCTAGAAATCCTGTCCATAAAAGTTATGAACAGGACCGGTGACAAAGGGCAGCCCTGCCGGAGTCCAACATGCACTGGGAACAGGTCCGACTTAGTGCCGGCAATGCGGACCAAACTCCTGCTCCGCTCGTACAGGGACCGGATGGCCCCTAATAAAGGGCCCCTGATTCCATACTCCTGGAGCACCCCCCACAGGGCATCACGAGGGACACAGTCGAATGCCTTCTCCAGGTCCACAAAACACATGTGAACCGGTTGGGCAAACTCCCATGAACCCTCGAGCACCCTGTAGAGGGTATAGAGCTGGTCCAGTGTTCCACGGCTGGGACGAAAACCACACTGTTCCTCCTGAAGCCGAGGTTCGACTATCGGTCGGACTCTCCTCTCCAATACCCTGGCGTAGGCCTTACCAGGGAGGCTGAGGAGTGTGATCCCCCTGTAGTTGGAACACACCCTCCGGTCCCCCTTCTTATAAAGGGGGACCACCACCCCAGTCTGCCAGTCCAGAGGCACTGTCCCCGACCGCCACGCAATGTTGAAGAGGCGTGTCAACCATGACAGCCCTACAACATCCAGAGACTTGAGGTACTCAGGGCGGATCTCATCCACCCCCGAAGCCTTGCCACCGCGGATCTTTTTAACCACCTCGTTGACTTCAGCCTGGGTGATGAAAGAGTCCAACCCCGAGTCCCCAGCCTCTGTTTCCACCACGGAATGCGTGATGGCAGGATTGAGGAGATCCTCGAAGTACTCCTTCCACCGCCCGATAATGTCCTCAATCGAGGTCAGCAGTCTCCCGCCCCCACTATAAACAGTGTTGGCAGAGCACTGCTTCCCCCTCCTGAGGCGTCGGACGGTTTGCCAGAATCGCTTCGAGGCCAACCGGTAGTCCTTCTCCATGGCCTCACCGAACTCTTCCCAGGCCCGAGTTTTTGCCTCTGCCACAGCCCGGGCCGCAGCACGCTTGGCCTCACGGTACCCGTCAGCCGCCTCAGGAGTCCCACAAGCCAACCACAGCCGATAGGACTCCTTCTTCAGCTTAACAGCATCCCTTACTGCCGGTGTCCACCACCGGGTTCTGGGATTGCCGCCACGACAGGCACCGCAGACCTTACGGCCGCAGCTATGGGCAGCAGCATCGACAATAGATGCAGAGAACATGGTCCACTCTGAGTCTATGTCTCCAACATCCCCCGGGATCTGGTCGAAGCTCTCCCGGAGGTGGGAGTTGAATACATCCCTGGCCGAGGGCTCCGCCAGGCGTTCCCAGCAGACCCTCACTATGCGCTTGGGCCTGCCGAGTCTGTCCGGCTTTCTCCTCCTCCAGCGGATCCAACTCACCACCAGGTGATGATCACTGGACAGCTCAGCCCCTCTCTTCACCCGAGTGTCCAAAACATGCGGCCGAAGGTCTGATGATACGACAACAAAGTCGATCATCGACCTCCTGCCTAGGGTGTCCTGGTGCCAAGTGCACTGATGGACACCCTTATGTTTGAACATGGTGTTCGTTATGGACAATCCGTGACTAGCGCAGAAGTCCAATAACAAAACACCACTCGGATTCAGATCGGGGAGGCCATTCCTCCCGATCACGCCTCTCCAGGTGTCACTGTCGTTCCCCACGTGGGCGTTGAAGTCCCCCAGCAGAATAATGGAGTCCCCGGGAGGGGCACTATCCAGCACCCCCGACAGGGACGCCAAGAAGGCAGGGTACTCTGCACTACCACTCGGCCCGTAGGCTGAAATGATAGTCAGAGACCTCTCCCCAACCCGAAGGCGCAGGGATACAACCCTCTCATCCACTGGGGTAAACCCCAACACGAGACGGCTGAGCTGGGGGGCAACAAGCAAACCCACACCAGCCCGCCGCCTCTCCCCGTGGGCCACTCCAGAGTAGAAGAGAGTCCAACCCCTCTCAAGGAGATGGGTTCCAGAGCCCACGCTGTGCGTGGAGGCGAGGCCGACTATTTCTAGTCGATATCTCTCGACCTCCCGCACAAGCTCAGACTCCTTCCCCCCCAGCGAGGTGACATTCCACGTCCCTAGAGCCAGCCTAAGCATCCGGGTATCGGGCCGTTGAGGTCTCCACCTTCGTCCGCCACCCAATCCTCTTTGCACCGGTCCCTCACGGTTCCCCCTGCAGGTGGTGGGCCCACTGGAGGATGGCCTCGCGTCTCTCGTTCGGGCTTGGCCCGGCCGGGTCCCGCGAGGAGCAACCCGGCCACCAGGCGCTCTCCGACGTCAATCCATGTCAATCCAACAATAAAGGTGAATAAAGGCAAGTTTTTCTTGTATTTTCATCACGTCTAAATCTTTTCCATTCAAACACAGCTCCTTGTGAATTATGCTTGTAAAAGTAATTGAATTACAACCTGCAATTTAATATCAAATGTTCACTTTGGTGATAAATCCAGATGACCTGTGCTTGGACTTGTAGAATTCTATTGATTTTGGGTCAAAACCTTGACCAGCACAACATGAGTAGATTTGTAAAATGTGAATTGCTAATTGGTTGCATGTCAGTACTGAGGTAAATTGTTGTCTCCAGAAAGGCTCTGACGTTTTTTTTCATGGCTCTAAAACAGTGCTCTGCAGGGCCGGTTAGCTCAGTTGGTCAGAGTGTGGTGCTAATAACGCCAAGGTCATGGGTTCAATCCCCATACTGGCCAGTCACAAATGTGTTTGTTTGACAAGAAAGTTTCAAATTATACAAGATTAACACACAAGCTAGTTGCTGGCTATGAGAGCTTGTCAGGATTAAAATGGTTCAAAAGCTTTTTCTTCAGGCAACTTTGTGTCTTTATTTGTGACTCAATAACATGAAGCAATTTACAAAACGTTTCAGCATATTCTTTCCTAAAATTGGTAGTCTAGCGCAGAACAAAATGAATAAATAACACTGTATTAACCTTTCCATGTCAATCCAACAATAAAGGTGAATAAAGGCAGGTTTTTCTTGTATTTTCATCACGTCTAAATCTTTTCCATTCAAACACAGCTCCTTGTGAATTATGCTTGTAAAAGTAATTGAATTACAACCTGCAATTTATTATCAAATGTTCACCTTGGTGATAAATCCAGATGACCTGTGCTTGGACTTGTAGAATTCTATTGATTTTGGGTCAAAACCTTGACCAGCACAACATGAGTAGATTTGTAAAATGTGAATTGCTAATTGGTTGCATGTCAGTACTGAGGTAAATTGTTGTATCTAGAAAGGTTCTGACTTTTTTTTTCATGGCTCTAAAAAAATGCTTTGCAGGGCCAGTTAGCTCAGTTGGTCAGAGTGTGGTGCTAATAACACCAAGGTCATGGGTTCAATCCCCATACTGGCCAGTCACAAATGTGTTTGTTTGACAAGAAAGTTTCAAATTATACCAGATTAACACACAAGTTAGTTGCTGGCCATGAAAGGCTGTCAGGATTAAAGTGGTTCCAAAGCTTTTTCTTCAGGCAACTTTGTGTCTTTATTTGTGACTCAATAACATGAAACAATTTACAAAACTTTTCAGCATATTTTTTCCTAAAATTGGTAGTCTAGCGCAGAACAAAATGAATAAATAACACTACATTAACCTTTCCATGTCAATCCAACTATAAAGGTGAATAAAGGCAAGTTTTTCTTGTATTTTCATCACGTCTAAATCTTTTCCATTCAAACACAGCTCCTTGTGAATTATGCTTGTAAAAGTAATTGAATTACAACCTGCAATTTATTATCAAATGTTCACCTTGGTGATAAATCCAGATGACCTGTGCTTTGACTTGTAGAATTCTATTTATTTTGGGTCAAAAGCTTGACCAGCACAACATGAGTAGATTTGTAAAATGTGAATTGCTAATTGGTTGCATGTCAGTACTGAGGTAAATTGTTGTCTCTAGAAAGGCTCTGACGTTTTTTTTCATGGCTCTAAAACAGTGCTCTGCAGGGCCGGTTAGCTCAGTTGGTCAGAGTGTGGTGCTAATAACACCAAGGTCATGGGTTCAATCCCCATACTGGCCAGTCACAAATGTGTTTGTTTGACAAGAAAGTTTCAAATTATACAAGATTAACACACAAGCTAGTTGCTGGCTATGTGAGCTTGTCAGGATTAAAGTGGTTCCAAAGCTTTTTCTTCAGGCAACTTTGCATCTTTATTTGTGAATCAATAACATGAAGCAATTTACAAAACGTTTCAGCATATTCTTTCCTAAAATTGGTAGTCTAGCACAGAACAAAATGAATAAATAACACTGCATTAACCTTTCCATGTCAATCCAACAATAAAGGTGAATAAAGGCAAGTTTTTCTTGTATTTTCATCACGTCTAAATCTTTTCCATTCAAACACAGCTCCTTGTGAATTATGCTTGTAAAAGTAATTGAATTACAACCTGCAATTTATTAGCAAATGTTCACCTTGGTGATAAATCCAGATGACGTGTGCTTGGACTTGTAGAATTCTATTGATTTTGGGTCAAAACCTTGACCAGCACAACATGAGTAGATTTGTAAAATGTGAATTGCTAATTGGTTGCATGTCAGTACTGAGGTAAAATGTTGTCTCTAGAAAGGCTCTGACGTTTTTTTTCATGGCTCTAAAACAGTGCTCTGCAGGGCCGGTTAGCTCAGTTGGTCAGAGTGTGGTGCTAATAACACCAAGGTCATGGGTTCAATCCCCTTACTGGCCAGTCACAAATGTGTTTGTTTGACAAGAAAGTTTCAAATTATACAAGATTAACACACAAATTATTTGCTGGCTATGAAAGGCTGTCAGGATTAAAGTGGTTCCAAAGCTTTTTCTTCAGGCAACTTTGCATCTTTATTTGTGAATCAATAACATGAAGCAATTTACAAAACTTTTCAGCATATTCTTTCCTAAAATTGGTAGACTAGCACAGAACAAAATGAATAAATAACACTGCATTAACCTTTCCATGTCAATCCAACAATAAAGGTGAATAAAGGCAAGTTTTTCTTGTATTTTCATCACGTCTAAATCTTTTCCATTCAAACACAGCTCCTTGTGAATTATGCTTGTAAAAGTAATTGAATTACAACCTGCAATTTATTATCAAATGTTCACCTTGGTGATAAATCCAGATGACGTGTGCTTGGACTTGTAGAATTCTATTGATTTTGGGTCAAAACCTTGACCAGCACAACATGAGTAGATTTGTAAAATGTGAATTGCTAATTGGTTGCATGTCAGTACTGAGGTAAAATGTTGTCTCTAGAAAGGTTCTGACCTTTTTTTTTATGGCTCTAAAAAAATGCTTTGCAGGGCCGGTTAGCTCAGTTGGTCAGAGTGTGGTGCTAATAACACTAAGGTCATGGGTTCAATCCCCATACTGGCCAGTCACAAATGTGTTTGTTTGACAAGAAAGTTTCAAATTATACCAGATTAACACACAAGTTAGTTGCTGGCCATGAAAGGCTGTCAGGATTAAAGTGGTTCCAAAGCTTTTTCTTCAGGCAACTTTGTGTCTTTATTTGTGACTCAATAACATGAAACAATTTACAAAACTTTTCAGCATATTTTTTCCTAAAATTGGTAGTCTAGCGCAGAACAAAATGAATAAATAACACTACATTAACCTTTCCATGTCAATCCAACTATAAAGGTGAATAAAGGCAAGTTTTTCTTGTATTTTCATCACGTCTAAATCTTTTCCATTCAAACACAGCTCCTTGTGAATTATGCTTGTAAAAGTAATTGAATTACAACCTGCAATTTATTATCAAATGTTCACCTTGGTGATAAATCCAGATGACCTGTGCTTTGACTTGTAGAATTCTATTTATTTTGGGTCAAAAGCTTGACCAGCACAACATGAGTAGATTTGTAAAATGTGAATTTGTTAGGTATTATTTAGTCAACTCAGAGGTAAGAACGATACAGTCATAGTTACTTGTGACAAGGGTAGCCCACTTTGCAGTGAAACTACAAAGTTTTTGACACCCTATCTCTTTATTTATATGCACAGTTCAACAGACAGTTCAGACAGGGTGTGTGTGTGTGAGACGGAAAGGAGGCTGGTTCACACAGAGATAACAATGATCTCACACACACAGGGAGGAAGGCATAGTGCAGGTGCCTTGCAACACAAGGTTTTTACATGAGTGATAACAAGTTTTTGCACCCATCCAACAGTCCCTCCTTTTATCACAAGTAAAAACATTTAATATAAAAACGAGTAAGAAAAATACTTTGTATGAGCGAAAACCCACGGACGGTAAACAGATTATATTTTGTGGGAAAGACTCATACGGCCCCGCCGCCCTTGGCGACCATTAAAAGTTAAATGTTGATTAATACTTGAAATCATAAAAATAAAAGAATGATACTTGAAATCATAAAAATAAAAGAATAATACTTGAAATCATAAAAATAAAAGAATAATACTTGAAATCATAAAAATAAAAGAATAATACTTGAGATCATAAAAATAAAAGAATAATACTTGAAATCATAAAAATAAAAGAATAATACTTGAAATCATAAAAATAAAAGAATAATACTTGAAATCATAAAAATAAAAGAATAATACTTAATGAAAACAGTGAAACATAATAAAGGAATTTAAAAATCTGCCCTGTTTATGTCATCATTGTACTTTTTCTCATTTCACTTAAGCAACAACTTCTTTCGATTTTCTGCTGTAAGGTCATTTTATGAAATACAATGTATGAGTTCACTCAGGCTTTTGATGTGATTTATTTACAACATGTCATCATAATCGTCCCCTTCATTTTCGTGCATTTCTACCTGGTTCAGTGTTGCATATGCCACCATGAACAATACCAGAAATTCTGTAGGAATGGATGTGTGTCATGTTCTTCCGTCAGTGGTCTGAGATGGGTCCCGTCTGATGTCCATCTCTTCTGGTTCGGTATCACCTCCTGTGGATCCTGCTTTAGATAGAGAAAGAGTCCTGCTACCAGAATTAAGCTCAGGCTTATCAGTCCTGTCCACATGTTACAGAGAGCCATTTTATAATTGGGCGCAGATCAGCTGTTTTCTTCACCGGTTTGAGACGCTGGGCCATCTTTGAACCCGGACTTCCTCTGCTACCCCGTCGGTTGATCTGGCTCCTGTAATGGCAAAACTGGCTTACAGTGGCTTTTATGGATCCAGGAAGGCCTCTCTGCTATTTTCAGAGCTGTGGGCGTTGTCAGGAGTATTTGAAACGGCCCTTTCCACCAAGGAGTGCTCCAATCCTTCCGGTGGAGTGTCTTAATCAGGACCAGGTCTCCAGGCCTCATTCTGTGGGATAGGAGCAGAGATTATCGGCAGACCACTGGACATTTGTTCTTCTTTTGTCTGCAACATTTTATTCATCCACTCAGCTAATGAAGGTTCCTGTTGTGCTTTCTCTATTTCATTCATGTCAGAGGGCAGAGAAAACGGTCTGCCATGTACTATTTCTTTGAGAATACAAATTCACATCAGCAACTTGGTGTCACGTGATCTCAGACTCAGAACACAGTGGGTGGAGTTATACAATGATGTACAGTAGGTGGCAAATGGAGTAAGACCGGTTTGATTTGGAGTTATTCTCATCCATAATTAACCAGGGATAGGCATTCGGGCCATGGCCTCCCTGTTTCTTCCATTGTTTTCCTTAATCTTTAACTGAAACCCTAATGCATTAGAACTTAGTTCTATTAATTTATTTACAAAATGAGTTCCGTTATCTGACCTTATAATCTGTGGGATACCATATGTGGGGAAGAAATGTGTCACTAGGTTCATCTATTACAACTAGGCAATATTTCTTCCCCCGTGTTTGCAACAACTTATGCATGATCTGCAAAAATGATTTGCATAGTCAGAAATATTTATAGTGTAGCATTAATGCTTTACCAGATGTGACATATTCCCCCCTTGACACGTGGGTCTTCCCAATGTGTCACTGTAGCCGCTGTGTTGTATAACTTTTTTGGGAGGATTGGTTTATCTTCTATCTGATAGATGTCATCTTTTTTCTGTGCTCCTCTCTTTAGCCAGGCCTTTATTTCTGTCTTGGGTGCTGACTGTTGGGCGTCTATAAATAGCAGATCTGACATTTTCTCTTTAATAGGTTGAAATGAGTTAGTTCTGTCCCTGATGATGTTTTAAAACCTCTATTTTGCCAAATCTTAGCATGGTGATGTACTGATCCGAAAACGTATTGGCTGTCTGTGTATATAGTAAGTATTTGTCCCTCATGTAATTCACATGCTCTTACTACAGCATATAATTCTGCTGTTTGGGCTGAGCATGTATTGGGTAGAGATTTAGCTTCTATTATCCTATCGATGGTTGTTACTGCATAACCAACTCTATTCTTTCCATATTCATCTTTAGATGCTGAGCCATCTACAAACACAACACATGAATCTGGTAGAAGGGTTTGAGAAATGTCTTGTCTGGGTTTGGTGTCTTCTTCAACTTTTGCTTTATAAGAATGTGGTTTTCCATCTTCTGCAGTAGGTATTAGAGTACTTGGATTTAAAGGGCACATCTTTTTAGAGTTATGTTTGGCTGTGATAATAATAGTGATGTCAGTGTGATATGCCTTGCATGTAGCGTCAGGTGCTTCTCTTAATATTCCTGACTTCAACATATCTTGTATTATTGGCTTAGTATCTTCTTCAGCTTCTGGCTTTAAGGGGTATTGACGGACTAATGGCCTTTTTTCAGATATTAGTTTAACCTTGTATGGTGGGAACCCCTTTATAAGCCCTACATCAGTTGATGATTGTGACCACAGTTCAGGTGGGACAGCAGATAGGGCAGGATGCATGTTGCTCTCAGCTAAGCCCTGTATTTGTCCCTCTGCCTCATCTAAATGTATCCTTGGATGGACTTTGACTGTCCATGCCAGAATGAGCTTCCAGATTCCTGTATTAGGATCTACCTTTGACAGTGTCAGTGCTGTTCCTGCAGAGGTTTAAAGCCTCTGTTTTTCCAAATTCTTATTATTCTTTTTTATCATATTTTATAAAGTAAGTCCTTATTACATTTAAAAATGAGATCACTATTTTTGGTAGTTGCTATTATTATAAATAATGCTTGGTTTAGTTCTTATTAAAAATAAAAAATAAAAACTCACTCACTGATGAACACAAAAAATGAAGGGCATATTATATCTTATAATCTTAGTTTGTTTTACCCAGTTTTATAGATACAACATACAGTTTCAGTCAGCTTTGTATTTAGTTCAAGTAACTAAAGTTTGTTTCAATTAACTAAAGTTGTATCTATTTCAGTCCAGTTCAGTAATTCTGTTAAGGTTAATTTCATCTTATGTTAAGTTTGAGTCTAATTCAATCATTTTGAACCTGACTGGAAAAAGTCTAAACATCTGTTAAAATCTTTTTGTTTTACCATAGAGAACTGACCTAATATTATTATGGTATGTTGAGGACTCTAATTTTTACATAACATGAAACAGACATTTATTTCACAAAAACAGAAAGTCAAACACAGACATTTGGCCACATGAAAGTTTAAATAACCTGTTTGTAAAAGAATTAGGAAAAATTGAAGATGGATCTATGAACTTTCCTATGGTTATCAGTATTTTTAATACAGGTAGAACCTTTGCTATCTTTATATGATTTTTCGGAAAAAGATTCTGGAAACCTTATTAAGATATAAATTTGGCAAAGATCATCAGAACATCAGACCTTTATTAGCGATTTTAAAGTCCCTCAAAGATGCATTACAATGAAATCAGTCATTCCCATTCACACACATTCACACACTACTTACTTATTTCTCTGTCAGAGTCATTTTTATTTGCAAAGATTTGAACATAATTTGACTTCTATTATTCTTAAAATGCACATTGTTTCCTCATAACCCCTTTTGTTTCCACAAGGTCTGTTTTGAACGCTTCAATTCTTTTTTTTTATTCACCAAGAATCAATAAGGTGGTCTTAGTGGGTCCACCTTAAAGGTGTTATCTGTTGGGTGTCATGTTATCATTGTCAGGTCAGTGAGGTTCATAAGTCAGTCAGAACCTTGGTCATTTGGTCTGTGCACATAATGTTTCATAGATCCAGCCCATGATTAGTCAGCAAAACCTCCACCTATAGGAGAAAAATTGATTGTTAATGAATGAGCTGCATTTCCTAGGAACACTGTCTTCCTCCTGGATGAGCATCACCTGTTGAAAAACTTTCATCATTGTTTGTTTCACATATTCAATCAGATCTTTATATTATATCAGTAGGTGAAGTTGTTAGTATCTCATGTAGACTGACATATACTGTTGCATTTGGAGAGGATCTCAGATTAAATAAACATAGTTAGAGCTTCAATCCAGGTTCATTTTGTGTCTGCAGACTTTAGCCAATTTTTCTTTTCTTTCTTTTTTTTTTTATACATAAAGAGCAAGATTCAAAACATTTTCAAAAGGCAGATTGTGGCAGAATGTAAACAAAACTGCTTATTGATTGACAAAATAACATTCAAGCACACAATCACCATATTAAAAGGCTCTACTTCTAGAGAATCACTAAACTTTTGGGGTCCGGTTTTGGCCCGCGGACCTTGAGTTTGACACATGCAGGGTAGAGTTACAATTTTTTTCAGACCTTTCAGCAGAGACAGGCTTCTGCTGTTTGCAGAAGTTTTATCTTTGTTTTCAGGCAGCTGCATCTCTTTGTCAAGGTCGTTTCACAGAGCTGAAATTTAACTTCTCTCAAAGAGGAAAAATCAAGAATGCACACAATCTGAGCCAAATATGTAATTATTTCCCTGTAAAATGAATCTTTTGCATTTTATCATGATATTGTTAGTAGTATAACACCATAGAATGATTTTTAAAGCACCTGTTTCTCACTAATGCTTGCCTACAAAATCTTTTACTCTCAGATTACTTCTTTAACAACATTCTGTTCTCTCTTCTCTAGTCATTGTTCACTGGGTTGTCCAGTTGGACAGTTTCCATGTTGTCCACATTGTCACCTCCTCTTTTAACTTCTTTTACCACGTCCTCTAAAACCATCTCTTAGTCTTTATAATCTAACCTGGGATGGGTGGCGGTCCGCCCCCCCCTTTATTTGTTTTCAGTTAAGCTGAAAGTTTTTTCCTGTGCTTTTCTTAAGGCCTCAGTATTATGGCTATGTCAGTTAAAAGCTGCTCTTATTGTTGTTTTTTTAATTCATCTTTTTGTTTTAATCTGTTTATCAACTGTGAGCACTCAGGGACTGAAAAGTCCCCTTTGAAATTATAATCTGGCAAGGTTTTTTATTGTCTCTTGAATCTTTTGAATGCATAATCTCCAGTTTAAGATCCCCGTGTAGTTTTAGGATTTCAGTGATAATTAAGTTTCCTGAAAATCCGTATTTTTATGCCATCGTGTACATATTTCTGTTAAATCAGAGCTTTTTCTCTGTTCTTTCCCCATTGTTCTTTGTTATTTTTCTCTTTTTAGTTTTCATTATTGCTAATTTTAGATCCCCTTGTAATTTTAAGACATCCTTTGTATCTAATTTGCCCAAAAACCCATGTTTTTTTATTTTTTATTCCATCTATGACAGATCATACCTGCTCCTTTTACATAGTTCTCCATAAACTTTACCTCCCATTCTAAGTCAATTAGTTTACTTTGTTTCTTCCCCATTATGTTTTATGTTAGTTTAATTATAGTATAAATGTCCCAGATAAAAGGTCACTGGCATGAGACTTTAAGGAGAGGACATTAACACGCCCTTCTACTGCGACTAATTCGCAGCGGTGTTAATTTTCTGGAATGAAATCCGACCTGAATCTCCAAAGTCACCAGTACGTAGTTTTAATCTGGGCAAAAGAAAACACAGGACTAGCAGAATCCTGCTATGATTCTATTAAAATGCTTAGTCCTCCAAACACACACAACACAGTCACACAGTTAGTTTCAGGTACCTTGTAATTTTTCTAAGTTAATTTGGTGTTATTTTATGAGCTCAATTTACTCCGTTCTTTTTACTTGTATAGCGCTTATTCTATTCCCTCGCAGGGGAATAACCCTTAGTCGTTTTATTTGGCCCCCTTCTTGGCGGGGCCCTACCTTAATTTGTCACTATTCCTTTCACGGTGGAATAAAACCATCCCAATGCAGCGTCCTTACCGGCGACGCACTACCAACGACTTTTAAGTACTTTTCTTCTTTTATTTATATAGCGCTTACTCTATTCCCTCACAGGGGAATAATCCTCAGTCGTTTTCTTTAATCCCCTTCACGGCGGGATTGTACCAAATTTGTCACTATTCCTTTCACGGTGGAATAAAACCATTCGAATGCAGCGTCCTTACCGGCGACGCACTACCAACGACTGTTAAGTACTTTTCCTATGAACTGTATTTTAAAACTGTCTCACCTCGGAGTTGACTTCTTGGTGACTCTTTGGACCCTGTGAGAGTCACCCCGCGCAGAGGAAGGCAATAACCCACTGGCCAGGTGTGAATTCACACACACCGGGACTTTCAGCCACTCCGGCTAAAGGAGGCTGTGCAGCGGTGCTTCGCTCGACGTCAGGCTTCCCCCACGGATCCCAGAGTCACTGTTAAAGCAAAGAGAAATAAGGTTATTGAATTAATCCGGCTTCGAAGGACCAATAAATGTTAGGTATTATTTAGTCAACTCAGAGGTAAGAACGATACAGTCATAGTTACTTGTGACAAGGGTAGCCCACTTTGCAGTGAAACTACAAAGTTTTTGACACCCTATCTCTTTATTTATATGCACAGTTCAACAGACAGTTCAGACAGGGTGTGTGTGTGTGAGACGGAAAGGAGGCTGGTTCACACAGAGATAACAATGATCTCACACACACAGGGAGGAAGGCATAGTGCAGGTGCCTTGCAACACAAGGTTTTTACATGAGTGATAACAAGTTTTTGCACCCATCCAACAGAATTGCTAATTGGTTGCATGTCAGTACTGAGGTAAATTGTTGTCTCTAGAAAGGCTCTGACGTTTTTTTTCATGGCTCTAAAACAGTGCTCTGCAGGGCCAGTTAGCTCAGTTGGTCAGAGTGTGGTGCTAATAACGCCAAGGTCATGGGTTCAATCCCCATACTGGCCAGTCACAAATGTGTTTGTTTGACAAGAAAGTTTCAAATTATACAAGATTAACACACAAGCTAGTTGCTGGCTATGTGAGCTTGTCAGGATTAAAGTGGTTCCAAAGCTTTTTCTTCAGGCAACTTTGCATCTTTATTTGTGAATCAATAACATGAAGCAATTTACAAAACGTTTCAGCATATTCTTTCCTAAAATTGGTAGTCTAGCACAGAACAAAATGAATAAATAACACTGCATTAACCTTTCCATGTCAATCCAACAATAAAGGTGAATAAAGGCAAGTTTTTCTTGTATTTTCATCACGTCTAAATCTTTTCCATTCAAACACAGCTCCTTGTGAATTATGCTTGTAAAAGTAATTGAATTACAACCTGCAATTTATTAGCAAATGTTCACCTTGGTGATAAATCCAGATGACGTGTGCTTGGACTTGTAGAATTCTATTGATTTTGGGTCAAAAGCTTGACCAGCACAACATGAGTAGATTTGTAAAATGTGAATTGCTAATTGGTTGCATGTCAGTACTGAGGTAAATTGTTGTCTCTAGAAAGGCTCTGACGTTTTTTTTCATGGCTCTAAAACAGTGCTCTGCAGGGCCAGTTAGCTCAGTTGGTCAGAGTGTGGTGCTAATAACGCCAAGGTCATGGGTTCAATCCCCATACTGGCCAGTCACAAATGTTTTTGTTTGACAAGAAAGTTGCAAATTATACAAGATTAACACACAAGTTAGTTGCTGGCTATGAAAGGCTGTCAGGATTAAAGTGGTTCCAAAGCTTTTTCTTCAGGCAACTTTGTGTCTTTATTTGTGACTCAATAACATGAAACAATTTACAAAACTTTTCAGCATATTCTTTCCTAAAATTGGTAGTCTAGCGCAGAACAAAATGAATAAATAACACTGCATTAACCTTTCCATGTCAATCCAACAATAAAGGTGAATAAAGGCACGTTTTTCTTGTATTTTCATCATGTCTAAATCTTTTCCATTCAAACACAGCTCCTTGTGAATTATGCTTGTAAAAGTAATTGTATTTCAACCTGCAATTTAATATCAAATGTTCACTTTGGTGATAAATCCAGATGACCTGTGCTTGGACTTGTAGAATTCTATTGATTTTGGGTCAAAACCTTGACCAGCACAACATGAGTAGATTTGTAAAATGTGAAATGCTAATTGGTTGCATGTCAGTACTGAGGTAAAATGTTGTCTCTAGAAAAGTTCTGTGACTTTTTTTTTCATGGCTCAAAAAAAATGCTTTGCAGGGCCGGTTAGCTCAGCTGGTCAGAGTGTGGTGCTAATAACACCAAGGTCATGGGTTCAATCCCCTTACTGGCCAGTCACAAATGTGTTTGTTTGACAAGAAAGTTTCAAATTATACAAGATTAACACACAAATTATTTGCTGGCTATGAAAGGCTGTCAGGATTAAAGTGGTTCCAAAGCTTTTTCTTCAGGCAACTTTGCATCTTTATTTGTGAATCAATAACATGAAGCAATTTACAAAACTTTTCAGCATATTCTTTCCTAAAATTGGTAGACTAGCACAGAACAAAATGAATAAATAACACTGCATTAACCTTTCCATGTCAATCCAACAATAAAGGTGAATAAAGGCAAGATTTTCTTGTATTTTCATCACGTCTAAATCTTTTCCATTCAAACACAGCTCCTTGTGAATTATGCTTGTAAAAGTAATTGAATTACAACCTGCAATTTATTATCAAATGTTCACCTTGGTGATAAATCCAGATGACCTGTGCTTGGACTTGTAGAATTCTATTGATTTTGGGTCAAAACCTTGACCAGCACAACATGAGTAGATTTGTAAAATGTGAATTGCTAATTGGTTGCATGTCAGTACTGAGGTAAAATGTTGTCTCTAGAAAGGTTCTGACTTTTTTTTTTATGGCTCTAAAAAAATGCTTTGCAGGGCCGGTTAGCTCAGTTGGTCAGAGTGTGGTGCTAATAACACTAAGGTCATGGGTTCAATCCCCATACTGGCCAGTCACAAATGGGTTTGTTTGACAAGAAAGTTTCAAATTATACAAGATTAACACACAAGCTAGTTGCTGGCTATGAGAGCTTGTCAGGATAAAAATGGTTCAAAAGCTTTTTCTTCAGACAACTTTGTGTCTTTATTTGTGACTCAATAACATGAAGCAATTTACAAACCTTTTCAGCATATTCTTTCCTAAAATTGGTAGTCTAGCGCAGAACAAAATGAATAAATAACACTGCATTAACCTTTCCATGTCAATCCAACTATAAAGGTGAATAAAGGCAAGTTTTTCTTGTATTTTCATCACGTCTAAATCTTTTCCATTCAAACACAGCTCCTTGTGAATTATGCTTGTAAAAGTAATTGAATTACAACCTGCAATTTATTATCAAATGTTCACCTTGGTGATAAATCCAGATGACCTGTGCTTGGACTTGTAGAATTCTATTGATTTTGGGTCAAATCGTTGACCAGCACAACATGAGTAGATTTGTAAAATGTGAATTGCTAATTGGTTGCATGTCAGTACTGAGGTAAAATGTTGTCTCTAGAAAGGTTCTGACTTTTTTTTCATGGCTCTAAGAAAATGCTTTGCAGGGCCAGTTAGCTCAGTTGGTCAGAGTGTGGTGCTAATAACGCCAAGGTCATGGGTTCAATCCCCATACTGGCCAGTCACAAATGTGTTTGTTTGACAAGAAAGTTTCAAATTATACAAGATAAACACACAAGCTAGTTGCTGGCTATGAGAGCTTGTCAGGATTAAAGTGGTTCCAAAGCTTTTTCTTCAGGCAACTTTGTGTCTTTATTTGTGACTCAATAACATGAAACAATTTACAAAACTTTTCAGCATATTCTTTCCTAAAATTGGTAGTCTAGCGCAGAACAAAATGAATAAATAACACTGCATTAACCTTTCCATGTCAATCCAACAATAAAGGTGAATAAAGGCAAGTTTTTCTTGTATTTTCGTTCGTTCGTTCGTTCGTTCGTCGTCTTCCGCTTATCCAGGACCGGGTCGCGGGGGCAGCAGATTCAGCAGAGACGCCCAGACGTCCCTCTCTCCAGACACCTCCTCCAGTTCCTCCAGGGGGAGCCCAAGGCGTTCCCAGGCCAGCCGAGAGACATAGTCCCTCCAGCGTGTCCTGGGCCGTCCCCTGGGCCTCCTCCCGGTGGGACGTGCCTGGAACACCTCCCGAGGAAGGCGTCCAGGAGGCATCCGGTATAGATGCCCGAGCCACCTCAACTGGCTCCTCTCGATGTGGAGGAGCAGCGGCTCTACTCCGAGCCCCTCCCGGATGGCCGAGCTCCTCACCCTATCTCTAAGGGAGTGCCCGGCCACCCTACGGAGGAAGCTCATTTCAGCCGCTTGTATCCGTGATCTCGTTCTTTCGGTCATGACCCAAAGTTCATGGCCATAGGTGAGGGTAGGAACGTAGACCGACCAGTAAATTGAGAGCTTTGCTTTTCGGCTCAGCTCTCTCTTCACCACAATGGACCGGCACAGCGCCCCCATTACTGTGGCAGCTGCACCGATCCGTCTGTCGATCTCCCGCTCCATTCTTCCCTCACTCGTGAACAAGACCCCGAGATACTTAAACTCCTCCACTTGAGGCAGGAACTCCCCTCCAACCTGAAGAGGACAAGCCACCCATTTCCGGTCGAGTACCATGGCCTCGGACTTGGAGGAGCTGATCCTCATCCCAGCCGCTTCACACTCGGCTGCGAACCGCCACAGCGCATGCTGTAGGTCTTGGCTAGAGGGGGCCAGCAGGACCACGTCATCCGCAAAAAGAAGAGACGAAATCCACTGGTCCCCAAACCAGACCCCCTCCGGCCCTTGGCTGCGTCTAGAAATCCTGTCCATAAAAGTTATGAACTGGACCGGCGACAAAGGGCAGCCCTGCCGGAGTCCAACATGCACTGGGAACAGGTCCGACTTAGTGCCGGCAATGCGGACCAAACTCCTGCTCCGCTCGTACAGGGACCGGATGGCCCCTAATAAAGGGCCCCCGATTCCATACTCCTGGAGCACCCCCCACAGGGCATCACGAGGGACACAGTCGAATGCCTTCTCCAGGTCCACAAAACACATGTGAACCGGTTGGGCAAACTCCCATGAACCCTCGAGCACCCTGTAGAGGGTATAGAGCTGGTCCAGTGTTCCACGGCTGGGACGAAAACCACACTGTTCCTCCTGAAGCCGAGGTTCGACTATCGGTCGGACTCTCCTCTCCAATACCCTGGCGTAGGCCTTACCAGGGAGGCTGAGGAGTGTGATCCCCCTGTAGTTGGAACACACCCTCCGGTCCCCCTTCTTATAAAGAGGGACCACCACCCCAGTCTGCCAGTCCAGAGGCACTGTCCCCGACCGCCACGCAATGTTGAAGAGGCGTGTCAACCATGACAGCCCTACAACATCCAGAGACTTGAGGTACTCAGGGCGGATCTCATCCACCCCCGAAGCCTTGCCACCGCGGAGCTTTTTAACCACCTCGGTGATTTCAGCCTGGGTGATGAAAGAGTCCAACCCCGAGTCCCCAGCCTCTGTTTCCACCACGGAATGCGTGATGGCAGGATTGAGGAGATCCTCGAAGTACTCCTTCCACCGCCCGATAATGTCCTCAATCGAGGTCAGCAGTCTCCCGCCCCCACTATAAACAGTGTTGGCAGAGCACTGCTTCCCCCTCCTGAGGCGTCGGACGGTTTGCCAGAATCGCTTCGAGGCCAACCGGTAGTCCTTCTCCATGGCCTCACCGAACTCTTCCCAGGCCCGAGTTTTTGCCTCTGCCACAGCCCGGGCCGCAGCACGCTTGGCCTCACGGTACCCGTCAGCCGCCTCAGGAGTCCCACAAGCCAACCACAGCCGATAGGACTCCTTCTTCAGCTTAACAGCATCCCTTACTGCCGGTGTCCACCACCGGGTTCTGGGATTGCCGCCACGACAGGCACCGCAGACCTTACGGCCGCAGCTATGGGCAGCAGCATCGACAATAGATGCAGAGAACATGGTCCACTCTGAGTCTATGTCTCCAACATCCCCCGGGATCTGGTCGAAGCTCTCCCGGAGGTGGGAGTTGAATACATCCCTGGCCGAGGGCTCCGCCAGGCGTTCCCAGCAGACCCTCACTATGCGCTTGGGCCTGCCGAGTCTGTCCGGCTTTCTCCTCCTCCAGCGGATCCAACTCAACACCAGGTGGTGATCAGTGGACAGCTCAGCCCCTCTCTTCACCCGAGTGTCCAAAACATGCGGCCGAAGGTCTGATGATACGACAACAAAGTCGATCATCGACCTCCTGCCTAGGGTGTCCTGGTGCCAAGTGCACTGATGGACACCCTTATGTTTGAACATGGTGTTCGTTATGGACAATCCGTGACTAGCGCAGAAGTCCAATAACAAAACACCACTCGGATTCAGATCGGGGAGGCCATTCCTCCCGATCACGCCTCTCCAGGTGTCACTGTCGTTCCCCACGTGGGCGTTGAAGTCCCCCAGCAGAATAACGGAGTCCCCGGGAGGGGCACTATCCAGCACCCCCGAAAGGGACGCCAAGAAGGCAGGGTACTCTGCACTACCACTCGGCCCGTAGGCTGAAATGATAGTCAGAGACCTCTCCCCAACCCGAAGGCGCAGGGATACAACCCTCTCATCCACTGGGGTAAACCCCAACACGAGACGGCTGAGCTGGGGGGCAACAAGCAAACCCACACCAGCCCGCCGCCTCTCCCCGTGGGCCACTCCAGAGTAGAAGAGAGTCCAACCCCTCTCAAGGAGATGGGTTCCAGAGCCCACGCTGTGCGTGGAGGCGAGGCCGACTATTTCTAGTCGATATCTCTCGACCTCCCGCACAAGCTCAGACTCCTTCCCCCCCAGCGAGGTGACATTCCACGTCCCTAGAGCCAGCCTAAGCATCCGGGGATCGGGCCGTTGAGGTCTCCACCTTCGTCCGCCACCCAATCCTCTTTGCACCGGTCCCTCACGGTTCCCCCTGCAGGTGGTGGGCCCACTGGAGGATGGCCTCGCGTCTCTCGTTCGGGCTTGGCCCGGCCGGGTCCCGCGAGGAGCAACCCGGCCACCAGGCGCTCTCCGACGTCAATCCATGTCAATCCAACAATAAAGGTGAATAAAGGCAAGTTTTTCTTGTATTTTCATCACGTCTAAATCTTTTCCATTCAAACACAGCTCCTTGTGAATTATGCTTGTAAAAGTAATTGAATTACAACCTGCAATTTAATATCAAATGTTCACTTTGGTGATAAATCCAGATGACCTGTGCTTGGACTTGTAGAATTCTATTGATTTTGGGTCAAAACCTTGACCAGCACAACATGAGTAGATTTGTAAAATGTGAATTGCTAATTGGTTGCATGTCAGTACTGAGGTAAATTGTTGTCTCCAGAAAGGCTCTGACGTTTTTTTTCATGGCTCTAAAACAGTGCTGTGCAGGGCCGGTTAGCTCAGTTGGTCAGAGTGTGGTGCTAATAACGCCAAGGTCATGGGTTCAATCCCCATACTGGCCAGTCACAAATGTGTTTGTTTGACAAGAAAGTTTCAAATTATACAAGATTAACACACAAGCTAGTTGCTGGCTATGAGAGCTTGTCAGGATTAAAATGGTTCAAAAGCTTTTTCTTCAGGCAACTTTGTGTCTTTATTTGTGACTCAATAACATGAAGCAATTTACAAAACGTTTCAGCATATTCTTTCCTAAAATTGGTAGTCTAGCGCAGAACAAAATGAATAAATAACACTGCATTAACCTTTCCATGTCAATCCAACAATAAAGGTGAATAAAGGCAAGTTTTTCTTGTATTTTCATCACGTCTAAATCTTTTCCATTCAAACACAGCTCCTTGTGAATTATGCTTGTAAAAGTAATTGAATTACAACCTGCAATTTATTATCAAATGTTCACCTTGGTGATAAATCCAGATGACCTGTGCTTGGACTTGTAGAATTCTATTGATTTTGGGTCAAAACCTTGACCAGCACAACATGAGTAGATTTGTAAAATGTGAATTGCTAATTGTTTGCATGTCAGTACTGAGGTAAAATGTTGTCTCTAGAAAGGTTCTGACTTTTTTTTTTCATGGCTCTAAAAAAATGCTTTGCAGGGCCAGTTAGCTCAGTTGGTCAGAGTGTGGTGCTAATAACACCAAGGTCATGGGTTCAATCCCCATACTGGCCAGTCAAAAATGTGTTTCTTTGACAAGAAAGTTTCAAATTATACAAGATTAACACACAAGTTAGTTGCTGGCTATGAAAGGCTGTCAGGATTGAAGTGGTTCCAAAGCTTTTTTTTCAGGCAACTTTGCATCTCTATTTGTGACTCACTAACATGAAGCAATTTACAAAACGTTTCAGTATATTCTTTCCTAAAATTGGTAGTCTAGCGCAGAACAAAATGAATAAATAACACTGCATTAACCTTTCCATGTCAATCCAACAATAAAGGTGAATAAAGGCAAGTTTTTCTTGTATTTTCATCACGTCTAAATCTTTTCCATTCAAACACAGCTCCTTGTGAATTATGCTTGTAAAAGTAATTGAATTACAACCTGCAATTTATTATCAAATGTTCACCTTGGTGATAAATCCAGATGACCTGTGCTTGGACTTGTAGAATTCTATTGATTTTGGGTCAAAACCTTGACCAGCACAACATGAGTAGATTTGTAAAATGTGAATTGCTAATTGGTTGCATGTCAGTACTGAGGTAAAATGTTGTCTCTAGAAAGGTTCTGACCTTTTTTTTCATGGCTCTAAAAAAATGCTTTGCAGGGCCGGTTAGCTCAGTTGGTCAGAGTGTGGTGCTAATAACGCCAAGGTCATGGGTTCAATCCCCATACTGGCCAGTCACAAATGTGTTTGTTTGACAAGAAAGTTTAAAGTTATACAAGATAAACACACCATCTAGTTGCTGGCTATGAGAGCTTGTCAGGATAAAAATGGTTCAAAAGCTTTTTCTTCAGACAACTTTGTGTCTTTATTTGTGACTCAATAACATGAAGCAATTTACAAACCTTTTCAGCATATTCTTTCCTAAAATTGGTAGTCTAGCGCAGAACAAAATGAATAAATAACACTGCATTAACCTTTCCATGTCAATCCAACAATAAAGGTGAATAAAGGCAAGTTTTTCTTGTATTTTCATCACGTCTAAATCTTTTCCATTCAAACACAGCTCCTTCTGAATTATGCTTGTAAAAGTAATTGAATTACAACCTGCAATTTATTAGCAAATGTTCACCTTGGTGATAAATCCAGATGACCTGTGTTTGGACTTGTAGAATTCTACTGATTTTGGGTCAAATCCTTGACCAGCACAACATGAGTAAATTTGTAAAATATGAATTGCTAATTGGTTGCATGTCAGTACTGAGGTAAAATGTTGTCTCTAGAAAGGTTCTGACTTTTTTTTTCATGGCTCTAAAACAGTGCTCTGCAGGGCCGGTTAGCTCAGTTGGTCAGAGTGTGGTGCTAATAATGCCAAGGTCATGGGTTCAATTCCCATACTGGCCAGTCACAAATGTGTTTGTTTGACAAGAAAGTTTCAAATTATACAAGATTAACACACAAGCTAGTTGCTGGCTATGAAAGGCTGTCAGGATTAAAATGCACGGTGGCGCAGTTGGTAGCACTGTTCCCTTGCAGCAAGAAGGTCCTTGGTTCAATTCCCGACCAGGGGTCTTTCTGCATGGAGTTTGCATGTTCTCCCTGTGCATGCGTGGGTTCTCACCGGGTACTCTGGCTTCCTCCCACAGTCCAAAGACATGTCTGTTAGGTTAATTGGTCACTCTAAAATTGCTCTTAGGTGTATTAATGAGTGTGTGCATGGTTGTACAGGTCCTTCTCAAAATATTAGCATATTGTGATAAAGTTCATTATTTTCCATAATGTCATGATGAAAATTTAACATTCATATATTTTAGATTCATTGCACCCTAACTGAAATATTTCAGGTCTTTTATTGTCTTAATACGGATGATTTTGGCATACAGCTCATGAAAACCCAAAGTTCCTATCTCACAAAATTAGCATATTTCATCCGACCAATAAAAGAAAAGTGTTTTTAATACAAAAAACGTCAACTTTCAAATAATCATGTACAGTTATGCACTCAATACTTGGTCGGGAATCCTTTTGCAGAAATGACTGCTTCAATGCGGCGTGGCATGGAGGCAATCAGTCTGTGGCACTGCTGAGGTCTTATGGAGGCCCAGGATGCTTCGATAGTAGCCTTTAGCTCATCCAGAGTGTTGGGTCTTGAGTCTCTCAACGTTCTCTTCACAATATCCCACAGATTCTCTATGGGGTTCAGGTCAGGAGAGTTGGCAGGCCAATTGAGCACAGTGATACCATGGTCAGTAAACCATTTACCAGTGGTTTTGGCACTGTGAGCAGGTGCCAGGTCGTGCCGAAAAATTAAATCTTCATCTCCATAAAGCTTTTCAGCAGATGGAAGCATGAAGTGCTCCAAAATCTCCTGATAGCTAGCTGCATTGACCCTGCCCTTGATAAAACACAGTGGACCAACACCAGCAGCTGACACGGCACCCCAGACCATCACTGACTGTGGGTACTTGACACTGGACTTCTGGCATTTGGCATTTCCTTCTCCCCAGTCTTCCTCCAGACTCTGGCACCTTGATTTCCGAATGACATGCAGAATTTGCTTTCATCTGAAAAAAGTACTTTGGACCACTGAGCAACAGTCCAGTGCTGCCTCTCTGTAGCCCAGGTCAGGCGCTTCTGCTGCTGTTTCTGGTTCAAAAGTGGCTTGACCTGGGGAATGCGGCACCTGTAGCCCATTTCCTGCACACGCCTGTGCACGGTGGCTCGGTTTCTACTCCAGACTCAGTCCACTGCTTCCGCAGGTCCCCCAAGTTCTGGAATCGGCCCTTCTCCACAATCTTCCTCAGGGTCTGGTCACCTCTTCTCGTTGTGCAGCGTTTTCTGCCACACCTTTTCCTTCTCACAGACTTCCCACTGAGGTGCCTTGATACAGCACTCTGGGAACTGCCTATTCGTTCCGAAATTTCTTTCTGTGTCTTACCCTCTTGCTTGAGGGTGTCAATAGTGGCCTTCTGGACAGCAGTCAGGTCGGCAGTCTTACCCATGATTGGGGTTTTGAGTGATGAACCAGGCTGGGAGTTTTAAAGGCCTCAGGAATCCTTTGCAGGTGTTTAGAGTTAACTCGTTGATTCAGATGATCAGGTTCATAGCTCGTTTAGAGACCCTTTTAATGATATGCTAATTTTGTGAGATAGGAATTTTGGGTTTTCATGAGCTGTATGCCAAAATCATCCGTATTAAGACAATAAAAGACCTGAAATATTTCAGTTAGTGTGCAATGAATCTAAAATATATGAATGTTAAATTTTCATCATGACATTATGGAAAATAATTAACTTTATCACAATATGCTAATATTTTGAGAAGGACCTGTATGTGTGTTTCCCTGCGATGGACTGGCGACCTGTCCAGGGTGTATCCCGCCTCTCACCCATAGACTGCTGGAGATAGGCACCAGCTCCCCCGTGACCCACTATGGAATAAGTGGTAGAAAATGACTGACTGACTGAACTTTGCATCTTTCACAACATGAGTAAAATGTGAATTGCTAATATGTTGCATGTCAGTACTGAGGTAACATGTTTTTTTTTCATGACTCTAGAGAAAAGAATTACAGCTACAACTCGAATTTCAAAATTGCACGTCGTTCTTTATTTGTTTCAGACAGTTATTGTGTAGTTTTTCTCTGCTTTTGAGTCGATACACATAAAATTAGAGATGATTACAGAAGCAAATGCTGACAGTGCTGCAGAATATATGACATTCATCAGAAAAAGATCAGATATCTTTTCAGCAAAGTTCTGTTATTAATTAGTGCGTTCTGCAGTTCTACTTCTTTTATTGGGTGGCTGGAGTTCAAATTAAGCGGATAAGAAAAGTGTGGGAAGGGTCCTGCCTAATTTGAGAAAACAGTGTTTTGATGGGATTTTCGCCGTATTTTATGGCGTTCTGAACTATAAAACAGCGTTTTTTGCGTGACCTTTTAACCAGACGCATGGTAAAAGTGGCGTGAATAACGTGTGGTGGCGTTTTCATCAAGAGGCTGTCCTATTATTGCTCTGCCACTAGATTTTAAGGCATTTTACCCAATCAGGTCACTGTAAGGGCAGACACAACTAGGGAATCCCTGATCTTTCACAGAAAGTACATGCGCCTGTCATTGAACACCCAGTTCAACAATGAAATCCAGTGGCGTGCACAGACATTTTGGGGGGCAGGTGCTCAAGCACCACCTCGTGTCTATCTGTGCACATCCCTGATAAAAGCTGATATAACATAAAACTCACTCTACTTGTTCTCTTGGGGCGGAAAATAAGTGTCTTCTTTAACAGGAAATTAATTATTAATTTTATAAGATAATAGCATGTGACTACACGTTCAAAGCCTAAAGAAAAACTGGTTCTACTAAGTACGACTGCCTAATGAGAATTTTTCTCCATGTAAAAAAAAGACCTAAAAAGATCAGTGAGCCTCAAAGCAGTATGGATAATTTTATAGATCACAACTTATCCGTAATGAAAAACTACAGAACGCAAATCGTTGTACCCTCAGCAACTTGCTTTGCAAGTTTAAGGTCAGTCTGATTTTGGAGCTAAATTGTGAATAGTCACAGACCTTTCTTGCATTATAGTGATTAAGTTAAAGTTGCTAAAGTCACAACTGTCTCTGTCTAAATCCTTAACCTCTGCTACAATATCACAGTGCATATACAAGGTAATGGATACTGTTTTACATTTTGTAAATTAGATACAAAGGAGAATGAAAGTCTCATTTAAAAAATCAAAGATTATTTGGACAAATTGTAACATTAAAAACATAATCATTGTGGTAAAGGAAATAAATTGTTAGGACCCAGCCATGGGTTACAACATTAAAGGCCAGTAAGAACTGCTTCTCAGGTGGCTCAATACAACCTGATCCACCACCACATGCACTAGTCCACTCATTGGAAAGCTCTCATTTAGTTAATGAGAAAACTCTTCATCTTCCCCAGAGGTTAGGTCTTGATCTTCCACCATTTGACAAACTTAACTGGCTTGACTTTTCAGATGGACATGTTCCACCTTGGGAGAACGGTGTCCGTTTTAAGCAGCTTGAGTCCCTTGGTAAGGACATAGAGGTTTTTGATCCAGGTTTTTGATCCAGCAGTCAAATATTGATGCTTATCTGCTAGAGGTTGAACATTGTCTTCTTGACTTGTGTTTCCCTTCTTCTCGTGAGAAGCTGCGTCTTATTTGGAAGACAACAGCTAAGAGTGTTCATGTGTTCATAAAAACTCTTCCTCCAGAAATTAGTGACAGTTATTTAGCTTTTGTCAAGCTCTAAGGGGAAAGTACTATGTTTACAGAGATGAAGCTGCTGCCACTGTTGATGATTTTGCAGTTGTCCGAACAACAAAGATGATTAAAACCATGACCAATAAAGTGATGCAACATAACCATTCAATGTTATTTATGTTTGAGAACCAAGGATTATCTTGAGGAATCTGGAAATAAGTTAGTCCTGGAACTAACTTATAATTGGTATACCTTCAAAGAACCATTCACAATGTAAGATCAGTGAAAATATTAATAAAATGTTCTAAAGAATTATTAGCTGAATAAAACCAACCTTCTGAACGATTGTCAATGGTGTTTAATTACCTGCCTTTATTTAATACATACTTAAAGACATATTAAGGAAATAATATTTGAGGAAATATTTTGAATAAAACCAAACCTAGTGTTTAATAAGGTATCATATTTAGTAAAATAATATTTAGAGAAATTGTATTTTCCTAGATTGGAAACTAACAACCTTTCTGGATAAATGCGTCTTAATAGATCTTACACTTAAGTTATGTGTTACCTTATCCGTTAGCAGTTGAAGCTAAACAAAGAAAGCTTATAGCTCTTTAAAGTCAAACATGTATCTTTTATTAATATATCTTTTATTAATGTACCATTAATAAAAGGATCTGAACGCATAAGTGTTTTTATAAATTAATGCTGGATACCCGAACAGCAAAATCATAACTTTGCTGCATATGATCGGCGTGACCATAGTCACTTTTGGATCAAAGTTAAAGAGTCATGTCTGCTTGCCAGCAAGGAGACATTCACGGGTGCCTCTCCTGTCTGGTTCTTTTCTGAGACCCACATGGAAAGAGGCCGCCATGTTGGAGCACGGAGTTTTTGTCCAGCTCCGACTCCTCCTCTTTCTGGGCTGAAGTGGAAGTCAGTGTGACACTGAAATGTGAAGAAAAGTTCATATCGGCAGGTGTACAGTTCAGAGTCCAAATTCATCCATGTTCATTTCATATTCATGCATGTTTATCCTTGGCTGGGTCCTAACCAGGGGTGAAAGTAGTTTTAAATTCTTGCCGGTACTCATGGGCGGAGCTAGAGGGGGGGCTGGGGAGACACTGGGGGCATATATGCATGCATATATATGAGACTAAATGTACATCCTTCAATCAAACGAGGTGTGAAAGTTTTGACAGGTGGGCGGAACTTCCGGTGGCTGGGACATCCTAGGGCGGAACTTCTGGTGGTGGGCCTTCCTGTGACGTAACCGGATATCATCATTAACCGGATGTTGTCATTAGCTGGATATCGTCATTAACCGGATGTTGTCATTAGCCAGATGTTGTCATTACAAGGAAGCGAATCTTTCTAATTGTATGTTTTAAACAAAAACACACAATAAAAACAAAACATGTAGTTTATCCACTTTAAAGCTACACTCAGGTTAATGCAGGCATGTCACACGAAATTCTGATAATAAGAGAACCTGACAGAATTGTAAATTCATTTTGTTTTAATGCAGGGGTTATTTAGATGGATGTTTCATCTAAAAAACAAGGAGACAAAAAGTAGATACAGAACCTTTCTTCCTCTGCTCAAATGTTTGAGTAATCTAATCTGCACCAGTAACTTGTAGAGATGATCTAAAAACAGAGAAATAAATGAACTGAAAAAAAAAATAGTTAAAAAGTAAGCCAAACATGGAATTATCTATTTATGAGTGCTCAGTATGACGTTTCCAAATTAGAAATGTATTCTACAGCTAAAAGACCTTGTTTGGAATCATGAGAGACTCCATTTGGTAAAATGAATGATAATTTTAGTTACCTTAAGCTTTTCTTTTTTCAGCTTAGAGCAATAGTTATTGAATATTTAGAGAAAACAGTCATCCTGTAACTGCTGCCTCGTCCTTCTGATTCAAAGTCTTCTTCTCATACCATGTAGGAGGCGGAGGTTGTATCCTGTATGTCTGTGTAAAACGCCACAAGAAACTGAAAAAATAAAAAATAAAGGTTATAAAATCCGCAGTCACTGTTTATTGAATTAAGGCATCCACAGCTATTTCTTGTGTATTGTCTCAGACACAGTCTTCACACTGACAGTGCTCTTTTCCTGGCCCAAAGTCTCGAGCATTGTCTCAGTCAATACACATCCACTGTTTAATGAATAGGTGACCAGACCTCAGACATCTGCAGCTGTTTCTTGCGTATTGTCTCAGACAGTCTTCAGACCAACTATAGTCAAAGTAATTAAGAGGAATGTGCTCTTTTCCTGGCTATAAGTCTCAAGCATTGTCTGTGACAATTCCCATTCCCTGTTTATTGAATTAACACGTCTGCGCTGTTGCTGAGGTGTCTCGGGGGGGGGTGGCCAAGGGGCGTAACTATGCGCGCTGATAGGATTTCGTCATTAGGGGGCAAATCTAGAATCAACGAATTAAAAAAAACAGAGGGGCGTTCTTCAGTGTTTGTTTTAAATACTAGCGTAAAACGCAACATTTTACCTGCAGCATTCGCTGGAAAAGAACGCTTGTTGAACGATTGTTGATGAGAGTTTTTCATCAAACCGGTGAGAAAAGCAAGGTGTGCCAAGATGATGAACAACCATCTACATCATCTATTTCCTCGTCTGAGATACCTATCGGAATTCCTATCGTAACATACTCTGCAGATGATGATCCAACTTCACCAACAACAAAGGATGAAAAAGAGGCCTCAGGTCAGCTAAGACGTGTGAAACCCCAGTAACCGCCTACAGGCATACGCGCCGTGAATTGGATGCACCGAAGAAATCAACATATTACCTATGCAAGGTACAAAGGCCTCCGTTCGACACTCTGCAGGAAGAGTGATCTTTGGAACCATATGGACTGAGTGGTAGCTGGGGGTATATTTTCATGTACGAAATAGGAGAGCTTTGCCTGTATCAATTGGATCAAGACGAGGTATTTAATGGATCATTGGCTCTGTGTACTCTCACCCACAACAACTGGGCTGTGTTACGGCTGGCAATCCCACACCTTAACGATAACCCTGAATCAGTCTCAGTGTACGAGAGGGAGGATGAAGATGAAAGCTCTCCTCGACCAGCAAAAAGGATGAGAATGTGTCCTTCCAATGTTGAAATAGCTGCGAGAGAACCTCTGTTTAGTGCAGTGTGGGGGTCAAAAACCACAGCAAATGGCCGCTGGTCTTTTCAGGCAAGCAAATGCAAGAACAACCAGACAACCCCCTCAGATCTGTTTGTGTTGGAGGCATTCAATCAGAACTGCGGTGTATTCAAGACAGTGCTGGCTCTACCGTATGATGCTTGGGTTGAGAAGATGAATGAAATTGGACAGCGTCTTTCCAACCTTTTCGAAAACTCACGCTGCTGGATTGATGTTATGTCAGTGAAAAGAATCCTGACATTCCCTGTTGTGGATCTAAAGCCCACCCTCTTTTGAGGACCCACTCCCCTTCTTGAGGACCCTCCCACCTTCCTGCGCTATATATCAGGGTCTAACTGCGAGCTCACAGACTCTTCTTCTTCATAACGGCGGGCGGCAGACCACCATACTGGGACCTCTACAACCAGCAAGAAGAGACCGTCTTCTCTCCCGATCATGATGATGAAAGCTTCAACACCGGGCCGTATCATCCACCTTCTCCAGACCTCTACTCACCAGCCACCTCATCGTCGCAGCTCTTTGAGTTCCTATTCAGTCCAGGGACACCAACAGGATACAACCTCAGATCGTATCATCCGCCTTCTCCCGACCTCTATTCACCGCTATGCGTGGCTGAGTCTGTACACACAGATATCCAACCTGAAGACAAGAGGGTGATCGTGGAGGACGAGGCAACCATCAGCTACTCACCCTCCCCACAAACTCCAGACCCGATACCTGCCCCTCAGCCTTCACCAGAAGAGGAGGAGAGTAATCAGGGTGAAGAAATTGACGGCTGGATCTCAAGCGCTCTCATCAATAAGGTGAAAACAGCAATACTTCATTTATTCAACATTACCTGTTTGAACTATGTCAAAGAAACCTGTTACGGGTGCATTACGAACCACCCGAGCCAACGACAGCATCAGTGCCTGGAGATATTGGAGGAGGAGTATTACCAAATCAACTTTCAACGCATCGTGCGACGGCTCATAAACCCCAAGCTCCTTCCTGCTATTCGGAAACTTCTGACACTTCGACGCATACAAGCAGATGACTTCAGAGTGAAAACGATTGCAGAGACAGTTTTATATGAACTGAAATCGGTACAAGGCTTCCATAGTGCTATCACTGATATGTACGATAAGATGAGCGGTATTCTGTATTCTCTCTCGGCTTTCTACTGGTATACATATATATAACTGTTTTGTTTTTTAAAGATTGCAGTGTTTGAATTGATCTTTATTATCTGAATGTGTTTTTTTTTCTGTTTCTCTATTAAATACAGGTACAAAATAAAAAAAGAAGTATAAATATACCCTCAGGTGTTTTGTTTTTTTCCATTATTTAACAAGCAGTCATCAGAGTGAGCATAAGAATGGGATGTCTGAAAGAAGGATCATGAAAAATGTATATTACAACCCATCAAATCCGGGACGTTTAGGGGGTTTAGAAAGGTTGAGGAGGGTTATACAAGATGAAACGGGGAAGAAGGTAGCGGTTGAAAAAGTTAAAGATTTTTTATCGGGAGAAGATACCTATACTCTACATAAACCTGCAAGAATAAAGTTCCCGAGAAACAGAGTTTTTGTCACCAGACCATTGAGACAGTTCCAAGCCGATCTCTGTGACATGCAAGCTCTGGCCAAGGAAAATGACGGTCATTGACATCTTTTCAAAGAGGGCGTATGTACGTGTTTTGAAGAGGAAAACTGCTGCAGAGGTGCTAAAGGCTTTTGAATCAGTTTTTAAAGAAAGTCAGGTCCCAAAAAAACTTCAGACTGATGCAGTGAAATAATTTTTTAACAAGAAATTTAAGCTTCTAATGGAGAAACACGGTATTGAACATTTTGCCACAGCAAGTGAAGCGAAAGCCTCTGTGGTTGAGAGGTTTAACCGTACGTTAAAAACAAGGATGTGGAGATATTTTACTGCTAACAACACCCGGCGGTACATTGACGTCCTGCAAAATTTAACTAGAAGCTACAACCATACCTACCACACCAGCATTAAGATGAGCCCAATGGAAGTGACCTCAGGTCCGTATGAAATACGCTTCTTCAACACTCTAGCTTATATGATGGGCGTGAAACCAGGGGAATGGATTCATGTATCTGAACCAAAACTGGCTCCTTTTCCGGCAGATATAAAGGCTGGTTTCTATCACCTATACTGTTACAGCGACGTGGTCAGCCCTCAAATAGTAGGCGACACTTTTGCACCTTTACTGCGGACCGTCAAAGTACAAGGCGACTTCAGTGATATGGTTACTCTGATGTTTAACCCCGCCCACTACCTTCCAGTTTCCAGAAGACATATTGAAAATATCCATATAGAAATTAAATCGGACCAAAATGTTCCTGTAAATTTTGTCCATGGAAAGACCATTGTAAGACTACACTTCAAACCGGTGATATCACACAGCCTGAGATAAATTTTATTTGTATAAACTATTCCAGAGATATATATAACCTCTAACAATGATTGATTATCATTCATATTACCCTGGTCCTTCAACACTGCATCAAGCAGGCAAGAGAGAACATGGCACAGCTAAGTCTGAGACGTGATCGAAGTCGCTTTGTAAATTACTATGTAAGTCAATCAGGCGGTAATCTGCCAGGGTTTTATGGGGCCCCGGTCATGTACGGACGCGGAATTGGATCATTATTTTCAAAATTATTCCGCTTCGTATCCCCTCTGGTTAAAAAAGGATTTGCTATTGCAAAACCCCATCTTAAAACGGCTGCATCAAATATCGCTTCGGATGTCATCGGTAGAGCCGTGAGTAAAATGAGTGGTTCTACATGCACCGAAGGTCAAGGAGGTTCAGGAATTATGGTTGTATCCAAAAGACCCAGAACAAGACCCCCTGCTGATCGTTTAAGGACGGTTAAAAAACAACGACAAACGCGAAAAAGGAGATCAGTTGGAGCTGACAAACGAAGAGGAAGGAAGTCATCCACAAGTTTTGATATATTTAAATAATGGCTCTTTTACATAACAAATCATCAGAATGCACGCTGGCAGAGTTGGACTTATTTTCTGCCCCGATGATGCAGCTTTCGATTGAAGATAAAATTTACACCGAGATCCAGCCTTTATCAGCAATCACCAATGGAGGCCCGATTGAGTTTTTCATTCCGGGAGATGGAGAAAAGTATCTAGATCTCAACGATACGCTGTTGCATCTCAGAGTGAAAATTACTAACGAGGATGGAACAAACTTGCCGGATGGTGCACCTGTAGGGCTCATCAACTACCCGTTAAACACCATCTTCAGTCAGTGTGATGTCACTCTCGGAGATCGATTGATTTCAGAATCCAGCGCTACACATCCATATAGAGCCATGATTGAGACATTGTTAAACTTTTCTGAGGATTCTTTAAAAAGCCAGTTTAGCTCTGGTCTTTTTTTCAAAGACACTGCAGGGGCTCTGAACTCTACGGCCCTAACCAAGGTCTTAACAGCAGAGCAGGCTTTACAGAAAATTCCAGGGAGGTACATCTCCTAGGCCCCCTGCATGCAGACATATTTTTCTGCAGGAGACTTCTTTTAAACTCTGTTGACCTCAAAATTAAACTTACAAGAGCCAACGATTCTTTTTGTCTCATGGCCGCAAGAGACTCCACTTTCAAACTCAGGATATTAGGAGCATTTATTTTCATCAAAAAAGTTACCGTCTCTCCAGCTGTACGACTGGGTCACACTACAGCTTTAATGAAAGCAAATGCTCTCTATCCACTTTCACGTGTGAATGTAAAAACATATTCCATCCCTGAAAATTCAAGGGTATGCAACCAAGAGAATCTTTTCTTAGGTATCTTTCCCAAGTATGTGTTGATTGCATTACTGGATCATGACGCTTTTACAGGAACACGCGATCTCAATCCGTTTGACTTTAATCATTTTGATATGGAATATTTAGCTTTGTGTAAGGATGGCAGACAAATTCCAGCTAAGGCCTTCCAGCCCAATTTTAACCAAGGTAGTTCAGTGAGAGAGTATTACAACTTGTTTACGGCTACAGGACGACATTTAAAAGATCTTCCGCTGAATATAACACGTCAGGAATTTACTCAAGGATACTCTCTATTCGCATTTAATCTTAACCCGGGTGAGGACACAGATGCTCTATCTCCAGTTTCCAGTGGGAATTTAAGACTGGAAATGCGCTTCAGAAACCCGTTGCCTCATACCACCACGCTGATCATCTACGCTTGTTATGACTCTATTTTAGAGATTGATTCAAAGAGGCGTGTGCTGGTGGATTATTATTAATCTAATCAGACATGAATAACTATGAAATTGAGAACCTGCTGCATCATCTGCTGGGAGATTTGTTTTGTGGTGTGTGGCCGTGCGACCAGCTGCCGCTGCTCGCTGACAAATTCCCAGGGCCGGCCTACTTTATTGTGAACACACATACTTCACACATGCCTGGAGAACACAGGCTAGCTCTGACTTTGCATGAGAATGGTCAATCCAGCTTTTTTGACTCTTATGGATTCTCTCCGGATTTCGAGTTCTACCCGTCAAGCATCGTAACATTTTTAGAAGACAGATCCTCAAAAATATTGTATCCTAATAATCAGCTTCAAAACATTCTGTCCACTGTGTGCGGTCACCATTGCATTTTGTATCTATGTCATAGAGCGTGCGGATTATCACTGCAGCAAGTGTTGTCAAAATACACTGGAGATGTGATTAAGAATGATTTAATGGTATCTAACTTTGTGAAAAAATATCAGAAATGTGTCATTAATCAAAGTTGTACATTTTATACTCACGGAACATGCTCTTTGGATATGTTTCTGGATTGTTATGGAATTTAAATTGTCTTTTTTTTTTATTGTTTGTTTTTTCTTATGATTTAATATTTGTGTAATGACATCATATGTTAGTGGGTAAAGTAGAGAACGAAGCTAGACTTGAAAATATAATCAATAAATATTTTATTGAATAAAATAAATTGTAGGATCTCAGCTCCTCTCCTCCTGGTTGGTTCTGGCAGCTCGTTATCAGCAGCTGCAACTCATCTCCTGATGAGCTCATGGGGCTTCTTAAGGCAGCTGCTGGTACAGGCCTTTGCTGGAACATAACCTCTGTTATGTGGACTGCCTGTCTGCCTACCTGCTCGGCTACCTACCTACCTGCCTGTCTACCTGTCGACCTGCCTATCTGCCTATCTGCCTACCTGCCTGCCTGCACCTGGTAATATTCCCTCCTAAGGACTGCACTGTAAATATACTCACCATCAGCACTCTCTCCTTGGATTCCTGGATTCCGGCCTCCTCCCCTGGTTCCTGGACTACTCCAACTTAGTTTCCTAGGCAAGCCTACCCTAGAAATAAACCTCACTTACCGTCTATATCCTGTGTGTTGAGTCTGTTTTCATCCTCTGGTTTGTTCTACTTTGACTACCTAAGTGATTCATGATAGTATGTTCCAGCCATCTAACATGTCAAAGAACAATTCAGATGATGAACAGACTTCGATTAAAGAACGCTTACAATCTAATGAAACCATGCTCCAACAGCTACTGCAACAACAAAGGACTACAGACTCCCATCTCACAGAACTTGGTGGTATGGTTCATGCTCTAAGTGAAATACTAACCAAACTCTCACCTGCTTCTCCAACTCCTCCAGTTCAAATAGAGAATCCTCAATCGTCCACAACCCTCTCTTCTGGGATCCGTGAGCCTGACTTCCGTCCGTCTGAACTTTTTGATGGTAATCCTAATAACTTTGGTGGCTTTTCTCTCCAGTGTGAGTTAGCATTCAGTCGTTCCCCCTCTCTTTTCCCTACTGCTGCCTCCAAGATTACCTATATTGTAATCTCGCTAAGGGGACCAGCTCTGCACTGGGCGCACGCTTATTTGGCATCTAACCCTGTTGAGTCTCTTAGTTATGCTACTTTTTTCAGTCACTTTAAGAAGGTCTTCGACCGACCACTCCAGCAGGAGGCAGCGGCTAAGAGAATACTCACCCTCAAACAGGGAAGGAGAGCGTTGGCGGAGTTCGCCATCAACTTCCGGGTGGCAGCTCAGGAGGTGGGTTGGGATGAAGCAGCACTCAAGGGTATTTTTGTTAACTCCCTTGCAGATCAAATAAAGGACCAGTCGGTTTTGAGAGATGAACCCGAAAGACTGGATGAATTAATCAACCCATCGATCCGCATTGACAACCGTCTGAGGGAGAGACGAACAGAAAAGGACTACAATTCCCAGTGGCATCCCTCTCTGGCACCTCGAACCACTTTCCTCGACGCACCCACTTCTGTTCAAGCTACAGAGGGGTCTACGGAACCGGAGCCAATGCAGATTGGCCACACTCGACTCTCCCCAGAGGAACGACAACGGCACTTTGAGGCTGGTCTTTGTTTATATTGTGGACAAAGAGGACATTTCATCACAAGATGCCCTAAGAAGGGAAAAGAGAGAGCTCGTCAATAAAACAGGGGACGTTGATGAGCATATCCCATTCTTCCCCTGTCTCCTGTCTGTGTTTTCCGGCCACTATTATTGTCGGCCAAGAGAAGTTTCCTGTTGACGCTTTTATTGATTCTGGTGCTGAACAGAATCTTATTTCCTCGGACCTGGTTAATAAACTTCAAATACCCTCTCAGCCTCTCAACCACTCCATTTCTGTCACTGGCATCACTGGTCAAACCATGTCTCAAGTGAGATTTAAAGTTCCTCAGCTTCACATCATCACCTCTGGTAATCATCATGAAAAGGGTGAGTTCTTTATTATCTCTTCCATCTCTCCACAATTAGTTTTGGGGTTTCCTTGATTGCAGAAACATAATCCCACTATTAATTGGGTGGAGGGCAGAGTAGAGAGATGGAGTAATTTCTGTCTCCAGAATTGTTTAAGAACTGCCATCTCTCACTCTACTAAACAACTCAAACCTCCTGAGCCTGTTGATTTATCCAAAGTTCCACCTGAATACTATAATCTCGCACCTGTGTTTAGTAAACAAGGGGCTCTTTCTCTACCTCCGCATCGCCCCTATGACTGCCCTATTGATCTCCTCCCAGGCGCTCCACTACCATCCAGCAGACTCTATAATCTCTCCAGACCCGAAAAAGAGGTCATGAAAGAATACATTGAGGATTCTTTAGCTTCTGGGATCATTCGTCCATCCACCTCCCCTGTCGGTGCCGGATTTTTCTTCGTGGGTAAGAAGGACGGCACGTTAAGACCTTGCATTGATTATAGAGGGTTGAACCAAATTACTATTAAAAATAAATACCCACTACCACTTATTGACTCAGTACATGAACAACTACATTCTGCCAAGATCTTCACTAAACTCGACCTGCGCAATGCTTACCATTTGGTCCGGATCCATGAGGGTGATGAGTGGAAAACAGCTTTCAAAACCCCCCTAGGACATTTTGAGTATCTGGTCATGCCTTTCGGTTTGACTAATGCACCCGCTGTTTTTCAGGCTCTCATTAATGATGTTCTTTGCGATTTCCTCAACCTCTTTGTTTTTGTTTATCTGGATGACATTTTGATTTTTTCCCAGGACATAGAACAACATCACCAACACGTCAGAACAGTTCTCCAAAGGCTTTTTGAAAATCAACTCTTTGTTAAAGCCGAAAAATGCGAGTTCAGCGTCACATCCGTGTCTTTTTTGGGTTTCATTTTTGAAGCAGGCAAATACAGAACTGATCCCGAGAAGACCAAGGCAGTGGCAGAGTGGCCTACTCCAACTGATCGCAGGCAACTTCAAAGGTTTCTGGAATTTGCAAATTTCTATAGGAGGTTTATAAGGAACTACAGTCAGGTCACTGCACCCCTCACTCAACTCACCTCCTCTCTGAGAACATTCCATTGGACCCCTGAGGCGGAAAGGGCATTTGGTGAGTTAAAAACTCTATTTTCTTCAGCGCCCATATTGACCCATCCTGATCCATATAAACAATTTATTGTAGAGGTTGATGCTTCTGACATTGGAGTAGGGGCCATTTTATCTCAACGGTCCTCTGTGGATGATAAAGTACATCCATGTGCCTATTTTTCTCATCGCTTGTCTCCAGCAGAGCAAAATTATGATGTGGGCAACCGTGAACTTTTAGCCATTAAGTTGGCGCTTGAGGAATGGCGGCAATGGTTAGAGGGTACTGAAATCCCTTTTCTCATTTGGACTGATCACCAGAACCTCTCCTACATTCAAAATGCCAAGAGACTTAACCCCAGACAAGCCCGTTGATCTCTGTTTTTTGCTCGTTTTCATTTCTCTATCTCCTACAGACCCGGTTCCAAGAACACTAAGCCTGACGCTCTCTCTCTCGCCAGTTCTCTCATTCTGACCAACCTAAGACTGAAGCTTCCATCCTCCCGGACTCTTGTATTGTGGGCGCCCTCACCTGGGCCATTGAGAAGGACATCAGGGAGGCACAGAGGTCCGAACCTAACCAAGGTACTGGCCCAGTGGGCAAGTTGTTTGTTCCCAACTCTGTCGTCAATAAAGTTCTGGATTGGGTGCACAACAATAAGCTGACTTGTCATCCTGAGGTGACTCGCATGACCACATTTACCAAGAGGTATTTCTGGTGGCTGACTATGAATCTCAACATTAAAGACTTTGTTGCAGTTTGTCCCACGTGTGCTCGAAAGAAGAACACTAATCAACCCCCTGCTGGTCTTCTTCAACCTCTGCCCACCCCTAGCCGCCCCTGGTCCCACATGTCCATTGATTTCATTACTGGTCTCCCGCCATCTGACGGTAACACAGTCATCCTTACTGTTGTTGACAGATTTTCTAAAGCAGCCCATTTTGTTCCATTATCCAAGCTCCCGTCTGCATTTGAGACTGTCTAACTCCTGGTTCTCCACGTTTTCTGCATCCATGGCATTCCTATGGATATTGTTTCTGACCGAGGCCCGCCATTCATCTCGCAAGTCTGGAAGGAGTTCTGCAAGGCTCTAGTGGCCTCCGTAAGTCTTTCATCTGGATACCACCCCCAATCTAATGGACAGACAGAAAGATGCAACCAGGAACTTGAAGTAGCCTTAAGGTGCGTAATAAATGACAACCCCTCTTCTTGGTGCAAATATCTCACATGGATTGAATATGCTCATAACACACATACTTCCTCTGCTACTGGTTTGTCCCCCTTTGAGGCTTCCCTTGGCTATCTACCACCGCTGTTTCCCAGTATTGAATCTGACATCCTGGTCCCCTCTGTTCAGCATTATGTTTCCAGGTGTCGTAGGATTTGGCGACAGACCAGGAGGACCCTCCTACGCACTTACAAAATAAGAGGTTCGCCAACCATCGCCGTTCTGCTGCACCTATCTACCAAATCAATCAGAGAGTCTGGCTATCTACCAGGAATATTAAATTAAAGGATACTCCCAGAAAGTTGGCCCCCCGTTACATTGGCCCTTTTCTCATTGAGAGGATCATCAATCCATCTGCGGTGAGACTCAAACTACCATTTTCCATGCACATTCATCCTACTTTCCATGTTTCTCAGATCAAGCCAGTCTCTGAAAGCCCCCTGAGTCCACCTACCAAGCCCCCTCCCCCCGCTCGACTCATTGATGACCACCCTGCATATACGGTCAATCGTATCCTGGATGTTCGGCGTAGGGGGCGTGGATTTCAATATCTTGTGGATTGGGCAGGATATGGACCCGAATAGAGAACCTGGGTTCCCCATTCTCACATCCTTGATCTTGCTCTCATCACAACCTTCTACAAACACCATCCTGAAAAACGTACTGGATTGCCTGGAGGCAATCGTTGAGAGGAGGGTACTGTAGGATCTCAGCTCCTCTCCTCTTGGTTGGTTCTGGCAGCTCGTTATCAGCAGCTGCAACTCATCTCCTGATGAGCTCATGGGGCTTCTTAAGGCAGCTGCTGGTACAGGCCTTTGCTGGAACATAACCTCTGTTATGTGGACTGCCTGTCTGCCTACCTGCTCGGCTACCTACCTACCTGCCTGTCTACCTGTCGACCTGCCTATCTGCCTACCTGCCTACCTGCCTGCCTGCACCTGGTAATATTCCCTCCTAAGGACTGCACTGTAAATATACTCACCATCAGCACTCTCTCCTTGGATTCCTGGATTCCGGCCTCCTCCCCTGGTTCCTAGACTACTCCAACTTAGTTTCCTAGGCAAGCCTACCCTAGAAATAAACCTCACTTACCGTCTATATCCTGTGTGTTGAGTCTGTTTTCATCCTCTGGTTTGTTCTACTTTGACTACCTAAGTGACTCATGATAGAAATAGGCTACATGTTTCATTTTCTTTTAACGGTTTATGGTGAAAATGTAATCCATCGGGGTGGTAGTGTCGTCTTACGAAGAGACTTTTTTGACTTCCCATCAGCATTTTTTGGATCTTCCAGCTCGGATCTCGACCAATGGGGAGAATGAGTTATCTGCCTTCTTCTTCTTGTTCTTCTCTGCTTAATGCTGGGTGGTGTACCCCCATTTTCAATAGATGTACCCTCTGTTTTGAACCGTCTATATTCATCACGAGCATAAGGGTTAAGGACTGAAGATATGGGGATGTTTACCTCTGACAAGGTATGTAGAAAGTCTGACCACCCTTGGGGTAGCCATGCTCCAGATTTTTTAAACGGAAGGATGGAATTTTTCAACAAGTCTATCATGTGGGACCCCTTTACAACATTCCCTTTATATACAAATTCACCTCACGAAGTCCAACTCTCACTTCTTTCGGATAATTTCTTCAAAATGTACTCAGCATTTTTACGGTTATGCTTCGGTAGGCTTTTCAGTACATCCATAACAATCTGATCCGAAGCAACCTGGTCATGCCCCGGGACCTGTTTTTCTTCATGCTGCTCATGGTCTGGAGTCTCGCTCGATGTGTCACGCTGAAGCGTCAAGCTCACCCGCTGTTCTTCTTTCACACCCTGCTTGAGTAGAGTGAGATACCTCTGCAAAAGTGCATCGTATTTCTTGATTTTTTCATAAGAAGTCAAACCGGGCTCGTTTAATATTGCTCTCATTTCAGCATCCAAATTCTCCTCTGCCGTCTGTCTGATGGACGTGTCTGATTGGGTCAGACGCCTGAACTGATGAGGGGAAATGAGAAGCATCTTCTGCGATGTTCTGAGAGGCATTATCTCCTGATTATACCACCCACTAAATCACCGATCAAGAGAGCAAGAGCCGTTAAGATGGGGAGAATAAAACCACCTCCTTGACTTTTGAGAGCCAGCTGTTTCCGCTTGATACCAGTTCTTTTATCAGCCAACAATCTGATGATTTTTCTTTGCTTCTTCAATTTCCGGTGTTGAGAGGGTGATAGATTAATGTTACCTTTTAAAATATTCAGAGCAATCTCACACAGAGCTTGAAGAAAGTCGGGTGAGCAGTGTGCGAGAATATCCTTGCGTTTCTGTGGACAGGCCTGGTACAATGCTCTGAATAATGGGACATTCCTTTTTATACGTGCAGACATGATGACTTACTTTGTTTTGGGCACGTACACAGCAGGCCACTGGTAAGGAAGTATGCCTGTTCTCAGTCTGAAATGTTCTGGGCAGGTAGGTGTGAAATCGATGATTAAATAACCATGGGCTTCTCTCGTTGCGTCTTCAAAACTCTCCAGGAAGACACCCTTTTGCGATAGAAACATTTGGCGCGCTAGTATATTCAACTGGAGTTTATCTCTCGGGTTTTTAAACAACACCATATAATTACAGTTCAAACTAATAGTGCGACTGAACTTTCCCTGGTGAAAAACATTGAGTCAACATCATGACGCTCATATTACGATGGTGACGAAACTGGGTAAAGACCTTCATCACGTTTTCATCATCTGAGACTTGAGCAATAACATCGTCTAGAATGATCAGATGATTCTGATCAGGAGGAAACAGGTTTTCATCTTCAAAAGAATGAGGCAATCCTTCCACAAATTTAATATTTGTATTCATCTTCTGCAATTCAGCATACATCGGCTGAAAAGATGTGTAAATCCACACAATATTTTCTGGAACAACATCCATGACATGGTTACAGTTCTACAAAACACTTTTTACAAAAAAGGTTTATCCACAACCGCTGGGTCCTATTATCATACATGAGAAAGGCGCTCTAAATCTAGGATCAAAATCAACCTCCTGTAAATCGGCAGAATGCAACATTTTTATTTTTTTAAATTTTATCTTTCTTCTTATTATTATTATGCTCTAATAACCAAAAGGCAGAGTTGTCCCGTCAGAAAAAAGGCATCTCTTGTCATACACCAACCGAAACCTTTTAACAAATGTAGCATTTCTTAAGAGGAATCTCTTTTTATCCCTCCTGATCGTGTGCTGAGGAATTTCAATGACACCCTCACCTGACCCCTGTAAGTAGCCCTCGACCAGCCCTTTGATGCTGTCCAAATTGACCCTCTCGCTGCATTCATGCGTCTGAGTGATACCTTTAGCACGTATCACTAGCTTTTTCTGGTTTTTGGTTTGATATGCATAACTCTTGGGTCCTGTTGATGCAAACTCCGAAATGCTGTCTCCCGCGAGCTCATCAGTAAGATCACCCAGATAATTTCCAAGCTCCAAAGGAGTTTCACCACTTTTTGTCACATAAATCAAACTGTCCGTGTCAATATAAATCAATCTGTCCTGCAATTGCTCCATGCTGCTGAGAAGTTTTAAACGTGCATAAGCGGTGGTGAATGCAGCAATAAACACATTGTTTACCTTGCTTGGGGGAGAGATGACACGTTTGCTGTAGTTCCACTGCACTACACACATTTCAGAGTTGAGGAAATGGAAGTAGTTAACCCTGTATTACCACTGGTATAACCCTGGTAGACCACAGCTCTGACGAGGCCAAAGTAGCTGCTGGGGTCATCAAATATTTTGTAAATGATGGTGGGGTGCCCGAGGGGAAAGACGCAGCTAGCATTTACATAAGGGTACAGAGATGTGTAATCCACATAGTGTACAGTTTCACCTGGCCCAGCTGTATACCTCAACCTCATAAGGCAGGTGCGTCCACCATACAGAGCATCTCGAGGTGATAGCGGTTCGGGTGCATTCACTTTCTCAAGAAAGCTGATCACCCCAGGGTCTGATTTTTTCATTTCAGTCCACTCATGCTCCCAGATGACCTCGAGACGAAGGCTGTACACAGTTTGGAGTACCTTGCTTCTCTCAACAGTGGCTGCGTAAAACTGTTCAAATGCTACCCCTCTCAAAGGACACTTGTCATGAGGCATGTAACACTTTTTACAGCCGTGGAAAAAACAGCCGTAAAATTCTAACGCAACTTTGACACCGTTAATCTCTGCATACCCATCCACAGAATACGGACCAATTTTCTTTTCCCCCATGTTTAATGCATGTTCGATGTCAATTTTTCTGCTGTCTGAAATCCAGCCGAGCCATTGAATGGACGCGCTGGAAAACGTCTTACTACTACGCCTGTAATCCAGAGGTGAGGGGATGGCCAAGGTTTTAGGAGGAAGGAAATTGGTTACAAAAACCTTCATGCAGGCTGAGGCTATCGTGACGCATTTAAGCGGATCCACACGTGTCTCCTTAAAGAACTCATCCCTGAATTTCACACAACCTTGAAATAGAATGTCCATATCATTTTTACAATAACGAAGAGCTTCCTTCTCAAAGTCAAAGACCCCTTTGCTCGCTTCTCTGTACCAGCTGTTAAACACCTGTTGTTCTTGAAGGCTCATGCGTTCTACAGCGTAGGAGGATGGAGGAGGAAAAGACCCCACATACTGGAGATGTTGTTCAGAGGAGAATAGGTGGGGGAAAAAACCTTTGGTCTGATCACTAAAACCTAATGCTTTCGGCATCGCACTCAGCTTCATACACATGAAGGACAGGCTATCAATGAATTTTAACCTGTAATCAGGGTCGGTTAAACAGAGAACTTTACTTCCCTGCATGATGAGATGAGATTTAATGCCTAACTGCAGCATAGCTGTGAGAATCAGGTAGCTGTCATACCCACGTGCGTTGTGTGCTATTAAGGTAAAGCCTCTGTACATCAGTCTCCTGAAATGGAGAATACATTTTTGGGTGCAATTCAGCGTTTTAACACAGACCAGATAGGGGATGTGCATACCGTTCTCGTCGATGAAGCATTCAAAATCATAAAAAAACAGTTTATCATCTAACTGATTACAGGCTTGGGCAGTTTGAATGTAACACAGATGACCATCGCACGTCACATCTAAATCTAAATCAGGAGGTATATTCTCACCGCAAATACGGCATTTTACATTACACACGTGTGGTTTACCCTGCTTGCTGATTGGAATAACGTATATCCTTTTGCACACCTTGCACAGTTTTACCAACTCAGTCACTCATAGGCCTGTCAGCACTAGGTCTTTTGCGGGGTTCCCTGTGTCTACTGAAACAAGTAGAGTTACGACAGATTCTGTGACAACCTGCACAGGCGACAGGTTCGTTAATTTCACGCATACATTGATATGAGTGACACACCGGACAATAGCCTTCACAATGGTGTGTGTCTGGCTTTTCATAGCTCCTGTAACAATATGCACAGATGTATCTCGATCCTATAAAACCCTTGAGATTTTTTATCCCATAGTAGTGACCTTGAAATAACAGCAGAAAGAGAGGGTTTGATCGACCAGGGAAACTGGTCTCAAATTTACACAGAGCTGCAGAGCCTGTAACGGTTCTATGAAACACTACAATTTTTCTCTTTAGAATGATTTCAAATTTACCAATGTCGCTAAAAGTTACTGCTGTCTGATCATCTAAACCAGCTCTGCGTTGCCACTCCCTCCCCAGCTCTAAAGCCTGATTATCAGTAAGGTTAGAGTCAGAGACGTGTGCGAGACTTATGGCAAAGCATAACTGATTACCGGTATTATCTACAATATACAGGTGACGCTTTTTCTTATTAATCAGTTCACAGTCTAACGTTCCTTTAACCTTACGTTTTGACCCTCCTGCAGGGTCATTAACTACCTGTAGAACAAATGCCAGGTTATTATCTGCAGGCATTTCAGCGTTGGACTGTACTAACTCATCTAAAAAATCCTCAAAAGCAGGCAGAATCATATTCCCGTCATCGTTAATGGTAAACGTGACGTTACGGTTCAGATTTTCCCCGACTAATTCTAGCTGCACAACATCGTTACGTCTGGTTAAAGATCTTGCAGTATCGGCTAATTCAGTGAGAATACGCATGATGTTTATATAGACTGCAGCGAGATCAGGTACATTACCAGGGCAGGGAGGTGGGATGGTGAAAGGTCTCTTTATTTCAATGTTATTAAAACGTTCATGTTCAACAGTCGCAGAAGGATCTCCCTCAATCTGATCAGGGTTGACTGCAACCTCTGGATTGAAATTGCCACCATGCTGCCCAGTATGATCAGCGGCGTGTGACGTTGAAGGAATTTGTAAGTCAATTCAATTCAGTTTTATTTATATAGCCCCAATTCACAACACATGTTGTCTCAAGGCACTACACAACAGTCAGGTACATACATTCCAATTAATCCTAACAATTGAACAGTGCAGTCAGAGTCAGCTTTTTATTCAAATTGGATAAAAAGTTTTTCTATCTAAGGAAACCCAGCAGATTGCATCCAGTCAGTGACTTGCAGCATTCCCTCCTCCCGGATGAGCATGTAGAGACAGTGGACAGTCACTGGCGTTGACTTTGCAGCAATCCCTCATACTGAGCATGCATGTAGCGACAGCGGAGAGGAAAAGCTCCCTTTTAACAGGAAGAAACCTCCAGCAGAACCAGGCTCAGTGTGAGCGGCCATCTGCCACGACCGACTGGGTATCATTAATTTACTCAGGTTGTCGAAATATAACCAAATCAGAAGATGACACAGATTCGATGCACAGAATTAGATTGAAATGAGGTTTTATTGTTCCAACTTAGGTAGACCTTGATTAGAGTTGTTAGAAGCCAGAGGATGAGGAAGCCCCAAGGATCCGAGCAGAGAGAGAGTGTTCTGGCGGTGGAAATATTTACAGTGCAGATTTCCTGAAGAAGAGTTCCATATGGCGACAGGCAGGCAGACAGATGGGCAGATCGACAGGAAGGCAGGACAACAAGCGATCAGGCAGGCTGACAGAAGTCCACATAACAGAGACTATGTTCCAGCAACAGACTGTGTCAGCAGCTGTCTTAAAAAGCCATGAGCTCATTAGCTGGATGAGTTGCAGCTGAGAACAATGAAGTGCCAGAACCAGCCAGCAGAGATCTCACAGTACCCTCCCCTCAACGATTGCCTCCAGGCAATCCCGAACGTTTCTCCGGATGACGTCTGTAAAAAGATGTAATGAGAGCAGGGTCCAGGATAAGAGAACGAGGTACCCAGGTTCTTTCTTCAGGTCCATATCCAGCCCAATCCACAAGGTACTGAAAACCACGCCCCCTACGTCGAACATCCAGGATACGATTGACCGTGTAAGCTGGATGGTCATCAATGAGACGAACAGGGGGAGGGAGCTTGGTGGGTGGATTCAGGGGACTTTCCGAGACTGGCTTGATCTGTGAAACATGAAAGGTAGGATGAATGTGCATAGAAGCTGGCAACTTGAGTCTCACCGCAGAAGGGTTGATGATCCTTTCTATGACAAAAGGACCGATGAAATGGGGGGCCAACTTTCGAGTAGTATCCTTTAATTTAATATTCTTGGTGGAGAGCCAGACCTTCTGATCAATGCAGTAGACCGGTGCAGTGGAACGGTGACGGTCAGCAAACCTTTTATTCTGTTCTAAAGTGCGTAGAAGTGTCCTCCTGGTCTGACACCAGATCTTACGACACCTGGAGATATAATGCTGAACAGAGGGGACAACAGTGTCAGGTTCAATACTGGGGAATAATGGAGGTAGATAGCCCAGAGAAATCTCAAAGGGAGATAAGCCAGTAGCAGAGGAAGTATGAATATTATGGGCATATTCTATCCAAGTGAGATGTCTGTCTACACCAGGAAGAAGGGTTGTCATTAATCACACATCTCAATGCTACTTCCAGTTCCTGATTGCATCTCTCAGTCTGCCCATTAGACTGAGGGTGGTAACCAGATGAAAGGCTTAAGGTAGCACCAATAGCCCTACAGAACTCCTTCCAGACTTGTGAAATGAACTGCGGGCCTCGGTCAGAGACAATATCCAAGGGCATGCCATGAATACGGAAGACATGAAGAACCAGAAGTTGAGCAGTCTCCAATGCAGATGGAAGCTTAGTTAAGGGAATAAAATGAACAGTCTTAGAGAATCTATCAACAACGGTAAAGATGACTGTGTTTCCGTCAGATGGCGGGAGACCAGTGACGAAGTCAATAGAGATGTGGGACCATGGGCGACTGGGGGTAGACAGAGGTTGAAGAAGACCGGCAGGAGGTTGATTTGAGTTCTTGTTACGGGCACATGTGGAACAAGCTGCGACAAACTCTCTAATGTCAGGATTCATAGTGGGCCACCAGAAATACCTCTTGGTAAAAGTGATCATACGATTAATCCCCGGATGACAGGTAAGTTTCTTATTATGAACCCAATCCAGAACTTTATTGATGACGGAGTTCGGAACGAACAGTTTGCCTACAGGACCAGTACCTGGGTCTGGTTCAGATTGCTGTGCCTCCCTGATGTCCTTTTCAATGGCCCAGGTGAGGGCGCCCACAATGCAGGATTCCGGTAAGATGGAAGCTTCAGTCTTGGATTGCTCAGAATGAGAAAATTGGCGAGAGAGAGCGTCAGGCTTGATGTTCTTGGAGCCGGGTCTGTAAGAGATAGAAAAATTAAAAACGAGCAAAAAACAGGGACCAACGGGCTTGTCTGGAGTTAAGTCTCTTGACATTTTGGATGTAAGAGAGGTTTTTATGGTTAGTCCAAATGAGAAAAGGGACTTCCGCCCCCTCTAACCAATGCCGCCACTCCTCAAGCGCCAACTTGATAGCCAGAAGCTCTCGATTTCCCACATCGTAATTCTGCTCTGCTGACGACAAACGATGAGAAAAATAAGCACAAGGATGCACCTTGTTGTCTATAGGAGAACGTTGAGACAAGATGGCCCCTACTCCAATGTCAGAAGCATCAACCTCCACAACGAATTGCGCACTAGGATCAGGATGAGTCAGAATGGGTGCAGAAGAAAATAAAGTTTTCAATTTGCAAAAAGCTTTCTCTGCCTCAGGGGACTAATGGAATGTCTTCAGAGAGGGGGTAAGTTGAGTGAGAGGCACAGTGACCTGACTGTAGTTCTTTATGAACCTTCTATAAAAATTTGCAAAACCTAAGAACCTTTGGAGTTGCCTGCGATCCGTTGGAGTAGGCCACTCTGCCACTGCCTTGGTCTTCTCAGGATCCGTTCTGTACCTGCCTGCTTCAAAAATAAAACCCAAGAAGGTCACAGAAGAAACACCGAATTCACATTTTTCGGCTTTTACAAAGAGTTGGTTTTCATAAAGCCTCTGGAGTATGGTCCTGACATGCTGGTGATGCTGATCAATGTTCTGAGAGAAAATCAAAATATCATCCAGATAAACAAACACAAAGAGGTTGAGGAAATCACGGAGAACATCATTTATAAGAGCCTGAAAAACAGCGGGTGCGTTAGTCAATCCAAAAGGCATCACCAAATATTCAAAATGTCCCAGGGGAGTCTTGAAAGCTGTCTTCCACTCGTCACCCTCTCGGATCCGAACCAGATGATACGCATTGCGCAGGTCGAGCTTGGTAAAAATCTTGGCAGAGTGTAATTGGTCATGTATAGAATCAATGAGTGGTAAGGGGTACTTATTTTTGATTGTGATTTGATTCAACCCCCTATAATCAATGCAGGGTCTTAATGTGCCGTCTTTCTTCCCCACAAAGAAGAAGCCGGCGCCAACGGGGGAGGTAGATGGCCAAATGATCCCGGATGCTAAGGAATCCTCAATGTACTCCTTCATGACTCTTCTCTCCGATCCAGAGAGATTGTATAGTCTGCTGGATGGTAACGGAGCACCTGGAAGGAGATCAATAGCACAGTCATAGGGGCGATGCATGGGTAAAGAAAGAGCCCCCTGTTTACTAAAAACAGATGCAAGATTGTGGTATTCAGGAGGAATCTTAGACAGATCAACAGGCTCAGGTGGTTCAATTTGTTTGCTAGAGTGAGAGACAGCAGTCTTTAGACAATTCTGGAGACAGTAATCACTCCACTTCTCTACTCTGCCCTCCACCCAATTAATCGCGGGATTATGTCTCTGCAACCACGGAAATCCTAGAACCAATTGTGGGGAGATAGAGGAGACAACAAAGAACTCACCCCATTCATGGTGGTTACCTGAGGTAATGATGTGAAGGTGGGGCACTTTAAACTTCACCTGAGATATGGTTTGACCAGTGATGCCCGAAACAGAAAGGGGGTGGTTGAGAGACTGAGAAGGTATCTTAAGTTTGTCAACTAGATCCAAGGAAATAAGATTCTGTTCCGCACCAGAATCAATAAAAGCATCCACTGGACACTTTTCTTGGCCAATAATAATAGTGACTGGAAAACACAGACGAGATATAGGGGAAAAATGGGACATGGTCCGCAAAGTCCCCTGACCTATTGACGAGCACCCTCTTTTCCCTTCTTAGGGCATCTTGCAACATAATGTCCACCTTCTCCACAATACAAACAAAGACCAGCCCCAAAACGACGTTGTCGCTCTTCAGGAGAGAGACGAGTGTGACCAACCTGCATAGGCTCAGGTTCCACAGATCCCTCCGAAGAGGAAGTGGGTGTATCAAGGTAAGCGGTCCGAGGTGCCATAAAGTGCTGCCACTCTGACTTATGATTCCTCTCTGCTTGTCTCTCTCTTAGGCGGTTGTCAATACGAATTGACAGTTTGATTAAATCATCCAGTCTCACAGGTTGATCTCTTAAAACTAACTGGTCCTTTATCTGATCTGTAAGGGAATTCACAAAAATACCCTTGAGTGCTGCTTCATCCCAATCCACCTCCTGTGCTGCCACCCGGAAGTCGATGGCGAACTCCGCCAATGCCCTCTTTCCCTGTTTGAGGGTAAGTAACTTCTTAGCAGCTGTCTCCTGTTGGAGTGGTTGATCAAAGACTTCCTTGAAGTGACTGAAAAAAACAGCGTAACTCAGAGACTCAGTAGGGTTAGTTGTGAGAAAAGGGTGCGCCCAGCGTAAAGCAGATCCTTTTAGGGAGGTAACAATAAAAGTGATCTTGGAAGCAGCAGTCGGAAACAGAGAGGGGGAACGACTAAAAGCCAACTCACATTGGAGAGAAAACCCACCAAAATTATTAGGGTTGCCATCAAAAAGTTCAGACGGACGGAAATCAGGTTCTCGGATTCCGGACGAGTGGGTTGTGGGTGGCTGAGGATTCTCAGAACGAGCTGGAGGATTGGAAGGAGCGGGTGAGAGTTTGGTTAATATTTCACTTAAGGCATGTACCATACCACCAAGTTCCGTGAGATGGGCATCTGTCGTCCTTTGTTGTTGTAGCAACTGTTGAAGCATGGTCTCAGTGGATTGGAGGCGTTCCCTCCAGGAGGTCTGTTCATCTTCATCTGATTTGTTTTTCGACATGTCTGCTGGCTGGAACATACTATCATTAATTTACTCAGGTTGTTGAAATATAACCAAATCAGAAGATGACACAGATTCGATGCACAGAATTAGATTGAAATGAGGTTTTATTGTTCCAACTTAGGTAGACCTTGATTAGAGTTGTTAGAAGCCAGAGGATGAGGAAGCCCCAAGGATCCGAGCAGAGAGAGAGTGTTCTGGCAGTGGAAATATTTACAGTGCAGATTTCCTGAAGAAGAGTTCCATATGGCGACAGGCAGGCAGACAGATGGGCAGATCGACAAGAAGGCAGGACAACAAGCGATCAGGCAGGCTGACAGAAGTCCACATAACAGAGACTATGTTCCAGCAACAGACTGTGTCAGCAGCTGTCTTAAAAAGCCATGAGCTCATTAGCTGGATGAGTTGCAGCTGAGAACAATGAAGTGCCAGAACCAGCCAGCAGAGATCTCACACTGGGGGTTTGAGAGAACAGAGCAGAGACACACAAAGAATACAGAAGCATTGATCCAGTAGTCCTTTCTATGGGAAGGAAAAGTAAATGTTAATGGATGTAGCTCCTTTAGTCGTTTCACCTAGAAAGAAAGAGCAGATAAACTCTGAGCCAGTTTTCAAGGTTAGAGTCTGAAAGAGAGCACATAGAATTAGTTACAGTAAAAGCTCAGTCAATCTCCATGTCTAGGAGAGAGAAAGGGTTAAACACTAAAAGACAGGGATATGTGGATCATCGGTAGAGGGTGAGCATTAAGTTGTTGCCAGCAGAAGCTCGGACAATTCCCCTCTCCAGAAAGGTGTCACAGGTAGACACAGAGTCAGGCCAGGTGTAGCTTCTAGGAAGAGAAAAGAGAGAACAAGGTTAAAAGCTGAAATAACAGCAAACAATGCAAAATTGGAGAGTAGTGTGAGAATGTAGCGAAGAGGGTGAAAGTGGTCGTTATGTCCTCCAGCAGCCTAAGCTTATAGCAGCATAACTACAGAGATAGTTTCAGTTCAGATTATTTAGTTAAACGGCGCTTATTTACAACAATGTCGTCTCAAGGCACCTCACAAAGGGTCCCACTGATGGTCATTGTTATACTAAAAACCACAATGATTGGGATACCTCCCTCTGTCAGACTGATTATAACCATTGGAAAAGAGAAGGGGTCATATAGGTAGCAGAAATGGAGGGTTTAGCCTAAACCATAACTGAGCCGGTTTAGGCTAAACCTGACTCCCCCTTACTCCAATCAACAGGGAGGGAAGAAGACGGAGGTAAAAAATAAGAAAGATAGCTCAGGATAAACTAAGCCACTCTAACTATAAGCTTTATCAAAAAGGAAAGTTTTAAGCCTAGCCTTAAAAGTAGACAGGGTGTCTGCCTCACGGACTAAAGCTGGGAGCTGGTTCCACAGGAGAGGAGCCTGAGAACTAAAGGATCTGCCTCCCATTCTACTTCTAGAGACTCTAGGAACCACCAGTAATCCTGCAGTCTGAGAACGAAGTGCTCTGTTAGGAACATATGGAACAATCAGATCTCTGATGTATGATGGAGCTAGATCATTAAGGGCTTTATATGTGAGGAGGATAATTTTAAATTATATTCTGGCTTTAACAGGGAGCCAATGAAGGGAAGCTAAAATAGGAGAAATATGATCTCTCTTTTTAATTTTCCTCAGAACTCTTGCTGCAGCATTTTGAATCAGCTGAAGGCTTTTAACTGCATTTTGTGGACATCCTGATAGTAACAAATTACAATAGTCCAGCCTTGAAGTAACAAATGCATGGACTAGTTTTTCAGCGTCACTCCTAGATAGGATATTTCTAATTTTGGCAATGTTCCGGAGATGAAAGAAGGAAATCCTAGAAACCTGTTTAATATGGGATTTAAATGACATGTCCTGGTCAAAAATAACACCAAGGTTTTTTACTTTATTATCAGAGGTCAATTTAATGCCATTCAGGTTAAGTGATTGACTAAGCAGTTTCTTTTTTAAAGACTCCGGTCCAAAGACGACAACTTCTGTTTTGTCTGAATTTAGAAGTCAGCTGATTCATTTTGAATTTAGAAGTCAGCTGATTCATTTTGCTGAATGCTGGGTGGAGACGGTGTTCTATTTAAATCTTTAACAGCCTGTTCTTGTGAGCTTAAAAAGTCACCGTGCAGATTTTGATTTATTACATTTTCACTGTTAGCAGGAGATGCATTTAACCCGATGTTATCTGCTACTTCTGCATTAACAGGAATTTCACTAAGTTGAGCAACAACATTCCTTATCTCATTCAGCGCATGTGTGATCTGGCTATCCATATTAACATGAGTATCAGTAGAAGAAGAATAAGACCCAGGGATCAGTTTAAATTACCTTGATATCAGCGCAACGTTTCAGTAACAGTGTCTGACATGCAGCCAGAAGCGTTGATGCTTTATTACAACGTTCACGTAAGGATAGGGGAACTCTGTCTGCACTGTTGCTGTCCAGGTCTCGATGAAATCTGTTCCACCATCAATGTTGCCTCTGGAAAGATAATGAAAAAAATTAAGTACACGGGGTATTTGAACGGTTCCGGGCGGTTCCAGCTCTTCCTTCACTGAACTGGTAGAGTTCTGCTGAATGTTATCCAGGCTTGGGTTCTGATTTAAATCATTCGATATATCTGTAAAATATTTTATCAGGGGTTAAAACAAGTCTGCAATATCGCATAGACCTGTGAAAAAAAAAAAAAAAAAAAAAAAAATATATATATATATATATATATATATATATTTTTTTTTTTTTTTTTTTTGACTTACTCTCCTCTTCCGGAGCTGTTAATTTTTCCGGCGCACGGTCAGGGGACTGTGGCGCATGAATGGCTTCGCCCTCTATTTCATGTTTAGCTGGGATCGGACTGTCTTTTTTAAAGACAAGTTTCCGTCTCAACTTTGATTTTTTCGGAGGCAGACGGTTACAAACGCTGACCTCTCCAACGTTCAGGAATACGTCTCTTGTTAAATCTGTAAGTAGAATTTATTTCATTTATTTTTTAATTCACAAAATAGCATTCATCAGTTGACTAAACCAGATGTTGTTGCAGTTAATAATTACCATAGTCAGACTGTGTAAAAACGATACCATCCAGCTCGTCACTCGTGGGTTCTAAAGAATATAAGTTAAACATTATTATTATCCAACGAGCATTCACAAGCACTTAACGAATTCTTAAAGATGAATACTTACTACTGAAGATTGCATACATATTACAATGTTATAATACAATGTTATAACATGTTAATTACATTTTTTGCACAAAATCATTCTCAGATGAGATTTCCCTTCTTCAGCTACCCCTTTTTTTGAGCTCCTTTGAGAGTGAGCTGTTTTAGGGCTTTGTCACTTTCAGGCACATTAGCTGTATCTGGCCACGCCCTCAACCAGAACTTCGAACTCGTGAAAACGAAACTGAAACGTATTAGACACAACAATGAGTACTTACACTCACCGGCCGCTTTATTAGGTACACCTATCCAACTGCTCGTTAATGCAAATTTCTAATTAGCCAATCACATGGCCGCAACTCAATGCATTTAGGCATGTAGACATGGTCAAGATGATCTGCTGCAGTTCAAACTGAGCATCAGAATGGGGAAGAAAGGTGATTTAAGTGACTTTGAACATGGCATGGTTGTTGGTGCCAGACGGGCTGGTCTGAGTATTTCAGAAACTGATCTACTGGGATTTTCACATCTAGGGTTTACAGAGAATGGTCCAAAAAAGAGAAAATATCCAGTGAGCGGCAGTTCTGTGGGCACTAATGCCTTGTTGATGCCAGAGGTCAGAGGAGAATGGCCAGACTGGTTTGAGCTAATAGAAAGGCAATAGTAACTCAAATAACCACTCGTTACAACCAAGGCATGCAGAAGAGCATCTCTGAACGCACAACAAACCTTGAGGGGGATGGGCTACAGCAGCAGAAGACCACACCAGGTACCTCTCCTGTCAGCTAAGAACAGGAAAGTGAGGCTACAATTCGCACAGGCTCACCAAAATTGAACAATAGAAGACCGGAAAAACGTTGACTGGTCTGATGAGTCTCGATTTCTGCTGCAACATTCAGATGGTAGGGTCAGAATTTGGCGTCAACAACAGAACATCTGCCTTTCAAGGTAGCCATTGTAAGGTAAAACCAGTCGGTGAGATATGAACCCCCACTAAAAGTCAAGTGGGTGGAGCTCCGCTTCAGTTGCTAGTCGGGGACTCAGGTAACGTTGCTAGGTGCTAGTGTAACTGTGACGTCACAATTACACAGCTTTTAAAACTGTCCGTTTTCTAGAAAAAATAAAACATTCAGTTATAATTTTAATGTGTTTTTTTGTTGTTGTTTTTTTGCATTTGGAATGTTTGTAGAAGCACTGGGGATCCAAATGGAAATGTAAAAACGATCAAAAAGGGAATTTTGCATAATAGGTCCCCTCTAACTGCTTGTGCATATGGCCGAGTTTTGAGAGCCTCAAATCAGCACCTGTTGAAGGAGCCCAGGTCTAAATATAAGCACTGGGGTGATCAAGCTGTTCCTGTGGCAGCTTCAAGACTTTGAAATACACTCCAGGCCGAATTAAGACTGATCTCTAACGTGGGCCTCTTCAAATCAATACTTATCTATTTATAGATAGCTTTTAATACCTAGTAGGACAACTCGAAAATCCATACAATAAGAGAGAAGAGGAAAGGATAGTAAGGGGGGAAAGGAAAAGAGAAACTAGGAGACATAACGCAGTATTGCCATGTCTTAATACTGAATGCCGTGGGTGGCGGACCAACTTGATTATCTTGCCCTGGCCTCAGTTAACTTTAAGGATTTTAGAGTGTAGTGTTGAACAAAGGTGTAATGGGTTACGAAACGTCTTTGGACCACTTGAACGCAACACTAAGCTCCTCCTACATCCGGTAGGAAACCGCTATGTCTGTAAAAACATCCCGAGAAGGAATCTGCCACACGCAACCAGACAGCTGTTCCTGAAAAGTTGCTTATTTTCTAGGTTTGAATCCTCTCCGAAAAACTGAAAACCAAAATGAGAGGACGGACGTAACCGGGACTACTGCTGCCTCCTCAGCCGGCTGAAGGACGGAGCGGGACGGCCAGCCTCCCATGGATAGGCCCGGCAGGCTGCTGCTGCTCTCCGAACTCTGCGTCAGGAACGTAGCCTATGATGTGGCCATGAGTCGGTTTCTGCTGACATGGAAGAGACGGGTCTCCAGTCCGATGTACCGCCCATTCAGACCCAGTAAGTGCCGATAACGACTTTTTGTCTGTATGTACATGTTTATCTCCATTGTTCTGTCGACGTAACACACCGTGTAATGAACAGATGGCCGATGGGACAAAAAGGGGACATGTTGAGACAAACACAGTTACCCTGATGACCTGTAGATAACAGGACGCATGTCATTTAGAACCCACTGCAGAGTGAGACTACATTATCCGTTTACATAACTCAGCCGTCTGTGTGTCATCCAGTGTGTCTCAGTGCTGAGGTCCCTGAGTCAGCCGGCAGGAACAATACACAGCAACACCAGCTCATACCCAAGCTGCAGCTGTTACAACCCTCATCAACATCAGAACCGCACTCTCATTCTGTCCCCAACCAAGAGATTCGTGCTGAAAGTTAAACAGCCACATAAATTCATAAAATAAAGTTTAAGACTTCTGAAAACTCAGCAAAAATTGGGTTTAATTGAACAGTGGCTAACAGGACAGTCTCACAATATAGTTTCACAGTATTTCCACAATAATTAAAAACTAACTACGTGAAATATCTAATTGATTTTACTTAAATTACCCCTACTTCTGCCAAAATAATACACTTACAGTTTTAATAATGCTCTAACATGATAAGGTCCCTTTAGTTTTTTTTATTTTTGAAACAGGCACAGCCCCTGAATTTAATGGTACTTTTGAAGTAAAGCTAAAAGCACAGAATTGTTTGCCATTCTCCCCTTTATGGAGAAACACAAATATACCCATCGGATATAAGCTACTTAATTATTTAAGCTACCTGCTCTCTAGTCTGTCTGCAGTCAGCTGCTCTATTTACATGCTGCACAGTGCTACCTTAATAAGAGTGATAGGTGGCACTCTAGTTTTCACTCCATGACAGTGTGCTTTTTTTTCCCCAAACTTCAAATATTCCCCAGCACCAAATTTTGTCTTTCTAATAAGCGAAGGAAAGGTATTGGAGCTTTCTCTTAGACAACTGACTGGCAGTGTGCTGCATTTACTCAATGCTCTGTACAGACAGAGGACACTCTGGTGACTCCTTTAATTGTATCTCACTAAAGGAAATAGTGTAGCAAATAATGTTTGAGGCTTTAAAACCATAACTTTTTCGAAACCCCAGTATACCTTGACACCGAAAGCTTCAGGTTGTAGCAATGCTATCATTTTCTTTGGTTTATTTCTGTGCTCACACATATCAGCCACTGGGCTCTAATTGACTGCGGTGGAAATTCTGGTTTGTTTGTGCACTACTTGGGGCTAGATGTTTAGCATCTTTCAGCTTGATGCTTCCTGGTGGCTGCTGGTCAGTTTGCCCCCATTTGACAGCCACACTTTTAGTTCCGTTTAGTACCCATGTACTTAAACCATTGGGATTTTGCCCCCGAAAAATATCGATGTTGGCAGAGTACTATATTAGACATTATAGATTATGTTGATAAATCGTGGCAGCCCTGTTTTTACATTCTATTTTCATTGACTTTGGTTCTAATCCCCATTTGTCAGTTGATACCTATGAAATATTTTCAAAATTGCCCCTGATCAAACCAAACACCTTTAAGCCACCTCCTGCTATTATATTGGTATTTATGAGACATATAACCACATTTTACCGACTATAAATAGATTATAGAAAATTACTTTAAGCTGTCAGTATTCAAGGCATGAACAAAATGTCCCCCGGGACATTGGATCTTCGGTTTATGTTATTATTTGGTGTTCAGAATCCATTGCTGACTGGTGTATCTCCTTTACATTCATGTACATGACACATTTAAATCTTGGAACAATTGGTTCTCTTTTTGAATTAAATCAATCATTCCACGTCTATTTGCCCAGAACTATTCTGGGCTCATTAGTTCTCCAACCAGTAAAAGAAAGATGAACTTATACATTTGCCTTCTCTTTTTGCTGATCCCAATATCCACGTTACATTGGCAATGATACACCTGATAAGGATGAATCTATATGGTGTTGTTAAATAACACATCTGGGCTGGGTTTGTTTTTACGTGTCCTGTCCGGCAGAGTAGCACTCAGAATTGTTGTCTGAGTGCCAAGAAGAAGACCAACAGATTTATTTTCACAAGTGGAGTGTTACGGCTAGGGCTGTAATGCTCTATTTCAAATGCAGTGGACACAGAGACTGAAACAAAAGAGAAGACGAAGGAAGAAAGGGAGAGAGGTGGGCCAAAAGGTAAAAGCGAGAGAAGAAGACAGAGGAGAGAAAGAAAGATCAAAAGAATTAAAGATAACACCCTAGAAGTCTGCTTCTACACCTGTAAAAAGGAGAAAACCACAGGGACAAACAACACACGCATATATAACTACAACAATGTCACTGAAAACTACACAGTACTAATTAATACAGGATGTATTTAGTGGCAACTGCAGCTCAATGTAACACATTATTGGATGATGTATCTTTGTTTGTAAAATACTCCCTGTTGTTAAGTCAAGGCAAACTGTGTTTCTGTGAACCAGGCGACTCATTGTTGTGTGGCCTAAATGCAGAAGCATTTACAGATAGCACGTGAACTCTGAGATCATTAGTTCCCCTGTTACAGGCACAGTTCTAAAAACCCTGACTGTTCAAGGTGATATTAAAGCACCAACTGGCTGGTCAATCAAAATGACTGGCTCTGTTAAAACAACAATTATGTTGGATTCTCATAATCATTTTATTCTAAAATGTCATCATGTTCATGCAGAAGTATGACTAACTGAGTGAAACCTAAAAAAAACATGTGTCTAATAGGGATGGGCAATGTGTACTATAAACTTATCACCATAGTTTCTGGTATTTATTGTGATAAAACTTTAAGTGATGATAAAAACTATTTGAACATTCAAATCAAATCTCATCAAATGGGTTTTAATGCACTAATTCTTAAATTTAATGTATGCATCAGCATTTTGTTTTCGATTCAAACTAAATTAAAGCTGGCTTAAGAAAATAAGACTTAGTCTGTTAAATGAACATTTTAACATAAAATACAACTGTAACTGTCAACTTTTTCAGATTAACAAGTTTTGTGCAGAAAAATTAGTATGTCTGCCTTATCAGGAAGATATGAGATCTTTCAGGACTTAAGGTTATCTAGCTGTGGAGAACACTCTCAGATGGGGTGGAAGATGCTTGGACATAGAGATACTCGTAGCTAGAGTTGATAACATGAGGGCAACGTGTCCCTCTTCGTCCACTATCAGAGAGTGCCACTGTCTTTTGTTGGGGTATGAAGAAAACGTCCATATAGTTGGACTTCTTAATCCAATCTACCATGTGGGATCTCTTCATCCATATTATCACAGAACACATTATTGCTGCCTAGTTGGAAATTTTATTGCATCTGTACAGCTTCTGAGCACCAAGGTTTAGCGTGTGTGCAAAACATGGAATCTTAAAAATGTTCAGGGTTTGAGAATCCCCTCAATCTCCTCTGCCACAGCTGTCCGTCTGTAATTCATATGCGCTTTTGGTTTTGTGGACGTTTCCTGACAGTGCAATGTTACAAAGAGGTGATGGTCTTGAATAAAACCTGTCCATTAATCAGCTGTGATGTCTACCCTTGTGGCATGCTTCAGTTCTGAGATCACATTGCTGTTCTCAACCCCATACCAAGCAGGGATAATCTCCCTACAGAGAGTATGCCATGACAATGAATAAAGCAGAGCTACGCTGGTCGGATCGCTAAACCACTCAACAATCTGACACGGGGTTATGTTCCTACCTCCAAAGCATCACAGAAAGGATCCACCACTGCTAAGCCACAGGATGCAAAACAGCTATTTGGAGATTGATGGTTACCAGCCTGTCAACTTGCTTTTGAAACTCTGATCAAAAAGCTGACCACCGCTCAAGTCCTTTGTTTTGCAAACCCGAAACAGCCCTACATTTTAAATAGTGATGCCAGGCCCACTGACCTAGGGGGCGTTTTATGCAAAGAATAGGAAGGCAAGTTGAGGGTGGTCGCCTACGCCAGTCATGGTGTGTTAGAAAGCGAATCAAGGTACCAGGCACACAAATGAGAATTCCTTGTGCTAAGTGGAGTGTGACTGAAAAATTTTACAATTATCTGTATGGGCAAACTTTGTAGTGGTGACTGATAATAACCCACTAACTTGCATCCTAACATCTGCAACGTTGGGTGCAACAAATTACAGTTGGTTTGCTGCCCTTTCCACCTACACTTTCAAGTTGCTATATAGAGCTGGAAAATAAAACTTCGACACTGATGCACTATCTTGCCGCCCGTGTTGCCAGTCTGTGGATGAACCTATACAGAAGGACTGGAATTTAATCCACAAATTCACTCAAGACTATACTTATGCACCTGGTGAAGTGGAGGAGGTAGATCCTGAGGTCATCTCTATTTGTCATAGCTGACTCATAACCAACCAGCAAAGCAGTCCATCAGAGAGTCTCAATACTCTGGTTGAGTCATTGAGTATGTCCATCCAAGCTGTGCCTGATGCCTACATGAATGAGAGTCATGGGTTGCCAGTCTTTCCTCCCCTTTCTCACCTTGACCTCAGGGAGAAGCAACGACCCGATCCAGTTATTAGAGAGTTCATTTACCAGCTGGAGTCTGGAGAGAGAGTCCCCACAACAGTGACACATGAACTCCCAGATGTTGCACTTCTATTGAGAGAGTTGGATCGCCTCGAGTTGCAAGAGGAAGTCTTGTATCGCAGGAGGCAAGAAAGGGAGAATGTGAAAGTCTGTTATCAGCTGGTGTTGCCCAAAGAGTTGAGGCCCATCATAATTTTGCAGCGATACCTACACCAAATCAAAAAGGCAAAGATGGTGGCAAAATGTCTATTCAAGAACTTTATCGTGTGCTACGGAATACCAGAATGTCTCTGCACCTCTGAACCCTTTATCTGAAGGTGAGGAGTTTTCAGGTGTTTTCTCAATGAGCCCCTAACCTGATGACATAAAACCCCATGCCACATCTGAAATACCTGCGGAAGAGGAAGAACCTCAGCCTGATAATAACCTGAAGCTTTAAAATTGTCCAGATTCTGAAAGCGAAATTGCTGGGGAGCAAGAGACTGAAAGGCCCTGTCCCAAAATGAACTTTTTCACAGTATTCTAATTTTCTGAGACTGAATTTTGGTTTTTCTATACCTATAAGTCATAATCATCAAAATTACAAGAAACAAAGTCTTGGACAATATCACTCTGTGTAATGATTCTATATAATGTACAAGTTTCAATTGACAGGCTACACTGCCTGCAGATGGTGTGGCTCTTGTCTAAGTCATTTTTCCTTTAGTGTAGCAGCTGCAGCTTGTATTTGCTCAGCTGTTTCCACGTGACTTTGCTGTGTTTTCACCATAAACTGTCTGGTTGCTGAACTGACGTGCTTCTGAGTTCCACCTTTTCAGTTCCTCAAAATTAGCTTAATCAATTAACATTAAAATAATCATGCTTTGACTTTTGATTCACAACTGCTCATATCGTCCAAACTTAATTCTTTCAAAATTAGATTTTATCCCCAATCATACAACTAGAACTATTAAAGACTTCGTGATGAAACCAACATTTTTTGCTGATCTATTCCTAATCTACTAATTCTATACTGTAAACTATTACAAATTACCACACCCTCAGTTAAGATCATTCTAGGTAATGTGACTGCTTGATCCTTTAATGAGCTCTGTAGTTAGGTGGTTTTCATACCCTACAAACTGATTTTAGACTGCATTTATATTGTCAGAGAACCCCCCAACACTTGCTTTTACTATATTTCAACCATCAGTTCCAGATTTTGTAACACATTCACATTCATTATCACATTCTATGTGCATCCTGTTACTGCACCTACTTTACCAGGAAGCAATGAATGTGCTGGTGTGTTTTGGTTTCAAACCTGAAAACTTTAAACCTGAGCTACTGTATGTTGTCCAGGTAACATGTCTTTGTCCCAGATGAAACCAATCTAGATATTCTTTAAAAAAAAACTTCATCCATGCTGGATGCCAAAAAGATCAATAAATTATACTTGCTTTGGGTGCCAATAATGTCAACATTAATGACTTTAAGGTAATGGAAGCCAAAAGGGGAAAAAGCTTGCAAGAACAATCAATTGCAACTCCTTTTTAAAATCTCACTATGCATTCCTTTCCTCTGACAGGCTCTGTTTATGAACCAGATGGATTAATTTTGTGTAAATTCTGTTAATGTGTCAGGGCCCACCACAACCAATCATCATACCTTTGATATTTGTCATCCTTTAATTCAACTTTTGAACATTTGCATTGAGGAACAACATGCAATTTAAACCATTCAGGATTCATTTAGATGTCATACTATTGCAAGAACCTTTTAGTATTTTTCCTTGGACAACACAATCACTAATCATCCTTTATAACAATGAAAAGGAAATTAAGAAACCATATATAAAATTTTAACTTTATCTTGGTTGCTATTTAACATCAAACTGGCAATTATTACTTTTTCAGATTTTTCAGACTAACGGAAGTGTTCTTTCAGGTTCATTACCTTCTGAGAGGTTTTGAGGCATTGATTAAATAAATTTAATACAGTGTTATAATTTTACCACACAACTTTATACATATATGCCTTTTAACTAATAAAGTAAGTCTCAGTGAAATAAAAGAACCATTTTGTCTTTTAGAGAAATTTTCTTTTTACACCGACCAAAAGAGAGCACTATTGATTCAAAAATGAGTATGACTTAAAGTTAATTCAAGTTCAACAGATGTTCCATAATTTAGCACTTGAAACGTGAGTCTGTGTTGTTTCCTGGTTATAAAATGCAAAGCAACATTGGGGTCTTGAAACCTTCCTCTTTTTCATGTCGATTTGATGTGTTGCAGGATTTCCTTGCTTCCATAAAAGAAGACTGTTCTTTGGTGTAGAAATGCCAAATCATGTTCCCACAACTTGATCCCATGCTGTCAGCCTGTCTTGACAGAAACTGTTATGGAGTCAAATGGCAGACTGATGTCATTAAAATCCCAATGGATTAACAATAGGATGTCACTCAAGTTCAAACGTCTGTGAAGGCAGATGTGTGGGTACATTTTCTTAACAAATGCAGTATTGTGATACTTAAAATTTCAGGGTTTTTTTGGGGGGTCAGTATTCTTTACTAAATCTTTAAATTACATGGGGCTCTAATTAGATGGAAACAGAAAAGAAAACAGACAAATCAAGGATATATATAAATATATCGCAAGAGGAGGCTTTAATCTTCACGAAACTATTCCTCAAATGAATTTTGCACAAATACCTTTTAGTTTTACAACAGCTTAAACACAGACGATGACATTTTAAGGCCCCTCAGACATTGCTGACTCTGTAAACAAAACAGTACAAAAAGCACTTTTCTCTTTGAAGCACCCCCAAATGTCTCATATCAATACAAACTAGAGACACCCACCTTTCTAACAAGGCATAACTTGTCTTTCTAGCACCTTCTCTGGTGATGTAATTTGCTTGCACATTACAGTCTGTTGGTTGCTGTCTGCCGACTCCGTTAGCTTCCAGTTATGTTTGCAACTGTACATTTTGATGATACACAGGGTCAATGTCATAAACAAAGGCTGTCATATGCTGGACTCCTTCAATGGAAATCAGCAATTTTATTTGACCAGATTCCCTTTTTATTTCCTTTTTATGAGGTGAAAACACATTTGGAAAAGTTTTGGCACCCTTTGCCTAACTGCCATTTCCGCCTGGCCCATTGCTCTTTAAAACTTCGGTGGAATATACGCTTCAACTTATTCAGTCCAAATATGCTGCATTTATAGCGAAGATGTGGATGAATGCAACCTGGGGGTTCTCCTAGGAATTCCAAAGGATTTCCATAGTGTTTTTCAATGTTGATTTAGAAAAAACTTTTGGCAAGGCTCAAAAATGTTTATATTTTGTTTGTTTAATCACAAATAAGTCGGACAGTTAAAATTACAATAGTGGTTCCACTGGAAAAATATTTCTTTTTTATGTCTTAACTTTACACAGGTACCAAAAGTTTGCATGTAGGCCTTATAACTGTGGAGCTATACTTGATTTATTTAAGGTATGTCATTTCAGGCAGAAATTGCTCTAAAACCCCTTAGGGATTAACAGGTTAAAATAATGGCTGCTTTTCAAATTTTGGTTCTTTAATTTCATCATAGAAGTATTTTCCTTCTAATCCGTACTTGTTCTGAAATAAACAAGGCAGCTTATAACATTGTGCAGACCTGCTTTAACTCAGCCTTATCCTTTGAATGTCTCCTACAACAGATCTGTTAACCTAAAGCTTCTAACAATATCCTGGAGTGCCAATTGAGGCTTCTCATAGTTAGACTTTCTCAACTCAGCCGATACCCGAACCTTGTCTATATGACCACTATGGCAAGCTAGCATTAGGTATCAATAGCTTTCCTTCACACGTCCTCTAGCTTGTACCGCTTCATGGCTTTTTTTCTCTCTCCTGTACCTATCCATTGTGCTTCATCTTGCTGCCCGCAGCCTTCTGTGGCTTTCTTCTTTCACTCTGTCCGATAACGGACCGGGCTTTCAGCACGATTCGGCACTGTTTGAACCGCATCCAACTAGGCACTAAAAATAGTAACTGTTCTACATATCATTTGGAACTGACATTCTTAATACCCATCCAAGATGGTCCCGAAATGGTTTAGCTGATTTGGGTTGTATTTTGTCAGCCCAAGTGGGTCCCTAACCCTGTCAGTAATCATCCAGCTTGAGCAAAATCCAAATGGGGCCAAAACACTGCTTTGCTGAGTATGTTCCTGTTACTAGTTGGGGAAACTGGTGGAAATTGGTTCCCAGAGAACTGCTCTGGTAGGGAGGTAGGTCTTTCTGGCTTCACACTTAACTGTAGGTAGAGTTTGATGTAGGAGGATGCTAAAGGTTTCTCACTGGCTTGCCAGTATATCACCAGGATTTTATTTAAGTCATTTCTTCCTCTGCAGCTCATATTTTCTGTTAACTTTAAATTGCACTTCAGGAGGTCTGTATTTTTGTTTTCAATCACAACTTTAAAACCCAGCCACCCTAGCTGATTATACCAGTTAAGGAGTTTTTTTTTAATACACTAATACAATTCTACAACTTAAGTGGAAGTATTTCATTAAAGAAAGGCGCCGCAGATGGTCGCCTCGGCGTGTTGGTGCGCATTGTTTTTTTTTTTTTTTTCTTCTTTAAAACGGTCTTCTGTGATGGTACCCGGAGCTCTCTCACCAGAGAAGAACTCATGAACATCAGGGCTACTACACCAGAGGATTTATTTCCAACTTTTCTGCCTACTGCTCTGGAATTTTTGGACATTCTGGTCAAAGGTGCGCTCACCTTTGTTCACGCGGTGAAACGCCGGAAGAGAGGGAAACGGGCTGGGGTGCTGGTACGACTTCGCCAGCGTGGACTACGAACACCGTTACCTGGAATATTTCTCTCTAACGTGCGCTCACTTCCCAACAAAATTGAGGAACTACAACTGCTGTTGGGGAAAAACAGGGACTTTTATTCATCGGCAGTTTTGTGCTTCACGGAGACATGACTGTGTGGATTAATACCGGACTCTGCGCTGCAGCTGGCAGGATTCCAGCTCTACAGAGCGGACAGAGACACGGAACTCTCCGGCAAAGCGAAAGGTGGAGGAATCTGTTTTTACCTCAACAGTGGTTGATGCCACGACGTGACAGTGATTCAGCAGCACTGTTCTCCAGACCTGGAATCCTTCATCATAAACTGTAAGCCTTTCTATTCCCCCCGTGAGTTCGCTTCGTTCATCCTGGTCGGTGTTTACATCCCGCCACAAGCTAACGTGCAGGTCGCACAGCACATGCTCGCCGACCAGATACTGAGTGTGGAGCGGACCAACCTGGACTCCTTAGTAATCGTCGTTGGCGACTTTAACAAAGGTAATCTGACCCACGAACTCCCCAGATATAGACAGTTTATAAAATGTCCGACCAGAGAGGACAACATTCTGGATCACTGTTACACCACCATCAGAGACGCTTATCACGCCGTCCCACGTGCTGCACTGGGCCAATCCGACCACATCATGGTCCACCTGATTCCTGCATACAGGCAGAAACTAAAGTTCTGCAAACCTGTTGTGAGGACGACAAGGAAGTGGAGCAGTGAGGCTGTGGAGAATCTCCAGGCGTGTTTAGGCTGTACAGACTGGGATGTGTTCAGGACTACTACCAACAGTCTGGACGAGTACACAGAGGCTGTGACTTCCTACATCAGCTTCTGTGAGGACAGCTGTGTACCATCATGCACCAGGGTGAGTTACAACAACGACAAACCCTGGTTCACAGCTAAACTCAGAAGGTTAAGACTGGATAAGGAAGAGGCCCTCAGGAGTGGGGACAAAGACATATACAGAGAGGCAAAGTACAAGTTTGGCAAGGCAGTGAAAGAGGCCAAACGACTGTACTCTGAGAAGCTCCAAAACCAGTTCTCAGCCAACGACTCTGCGTCTGTCTGGAAAGGGCTCAAGCAAATCACCAACTACAAGCCGAAAGCCCCCCACTCCATCAACGACCGACGCCTCGCCGACAACCTGAACGAGTTCTACTGCCGCTTTGAAAGACAAAGGGACAGTCCTGCAACCATCCCCCACGATGCCCCCCAACAGCTGCAGCCACAATCCACCACCCCCATCTCTCCAACCTCAAGAGGGGCCTTGGCACCTCCAACCCCCACCCTGAAGTTCCCCCCCACCAGCCCCCTACCCACGCCGAGGACGGCTCTTTCCATCCAGGAGAGGGACGTAAACAAACTCTTCAGGAGACAGAACCCCCGGAAAGCTGCTGGTCCGGATTCTGTCTCACCAGCCAGCCTGAAGCACTGCGCTGATCAGCTGTCTCCAGTCTTCACAGACATTTTTAACACCTCACTGGAGACATGTCATGTGCCAGCCTGCTTCAAGTCCTCCACCATCGTCCCTGTTCCCAAGAAGCCAAGGACCACAGGGCTTAATGACTTCAGACTCGTCGCCCTGACCTCTGTGGTGATGTAGTCCTTTGAGCACCTTGTGCTCTCACACCTAAAAGACATCACCGACCCCCTCCTGGACCCCCTGCAGTTTGCCTACAGAGCCAACAGGTCTGTAGATGATGCAGTCAACCTAGCCCTTCACTTCATCCTCCGGCACCTGGACTCCACAGGAACCTACGCCAGGATCCTGTTTGTGGATTTCAGCTCTGCCTTCAACACCATCGTCCCAGCTCTGCTCCAGGAGAAACTCTCCCAGCTGAGTGTGCCCGACTCCACCTGTAGGTGGATAACTGACTTCCTGTCTGACAGGAAGCAGCGCGTGAGGCTGGGGAAGAACGTCTCTGACTCCCTGACCATCAGCACCGGTTCCCCCCAAGGCTGTGTTCTCTCTTCTCTGCTCTTCTCCCTGTACACCAACAGTTGCACCTCCAGTCACCAGTCTGTCAAGCTTCTGAAGTTTGCGGACGACACCACCCTGATCGGACTCATCTCTGATGGTGACGAGTCTGCGTACAGATGGGAGGTGGACCATCTGTTGGACTGGTGCAGCCAGAACAACCTTGAGCTCAACGCTCTAAAGACAGTGGAGATGGTTGTGGACTTCAGGCAGAACCCAGCCCCACCTGCCCCCATCACCCTCTGTGACTCCACAATTGACACTGTGGAATCTTTCCACTTCCTGGGAACCATCATCTCCCAGGATCTCAAGTGGGAGCCAAACATCAGCTCCCTCATCAAGGAAAGCCCAGCAGAGGATGTTCTTCCTGCGGCAGCTGAAGAAATTCAACCTGCCAAAGACTATGATGGTGCACTTCTACACAGCCATCATTGAGTCCATCCTCACCTCCTCCATCACCATCTGGTACGCCGCTGCTACAGCCAAGGATAAGGGCAGGCTGCAGCGTGTCATTCGGTCTGCTGAGAAGGTGATTGGCTGCAGTCTACTGTCGCTCCAGGAACTGTACACCTCCAGGACCCTGAAGCGGGCAGGGAAGATTTTGGCTGATCCCTCCCACCCCGGTCACAGACTCTTTGAAACTCTCCCCTCTGGCAGGAGGCTGCGGTCCATCCGGACCAAAACCTCACGCCACAAGAACAGTTTTTTCCCATCTGCCACCAGCCTGGTTAACAAAGCCCGGAAACCACACTGACACTCCCCCCCCCCCCCCCCCCCCCCCCCCCTTTTTTTTTTTTTTTGCTGACAGGACACTTGTAAACTGTAACTCTATGCGTTACATTAACGCTCAGCTTGGACTCCTGCTTTACTTGCACTGCCATACTTGCACACTGATCATCTGCACTGTTGTATTGCTCTTGCATCTTATACTGCTCTATATTTACTCTCACTCACTTAAAACTGTGCACATACATTTATTTTATATTGTAGATATGTTTATACTGTTTAATTTGTATTGTATTGCACTGACTGCGCCAAAACAAATTCCTTGTATGTCCAAAAACGTACTTGGCAATAAAGCTTTTCTGATTCTGACATCTGCTTCAGCGTCTCCTCAGATCTTGGGAGAGATACGCCTATTTGTAAGCTTTTAAGACATTTTAACTGTTAACGTTAAAATATTTTTCTGTTTATTTTGTGCCTAGTAGTGCTAGAGCCATAAAGGCATGCAGCATAGGATAGTTTCATGTTTACTCTGACTTTTTTCATACTACAGGTTGGAAAAAGACCATCTGAAAAGCGTTGCAGGTCAATGACTTCTTCACGTCCAAAATGATCTTCATGTAGACATCAGAAGGTTCTTTAGGTGTCTGTGCATCAGATCACCTTGGCCATCCTCACATATAACAGGACATGTAACAAATATGTGGGAATTTCAGTAAAACCTAAAAGATTTTACCAAAGAAGATATTTAACTCAATTTCCTTTTTATTGTTGTGTAAAACGTTTAGTCGCTCATTGAATGTTACGTTTTTTGACCTCAGTCTTAAAGTCAAAGTGACAACCCACGTATTCTGCCTTAGATCAGAGGAGCCTTGATTTGGAATCTGAAGCCCTGTATGTTTGTGTCTATTGTTGCAGGCCTAAGTCACAGTGTGCCAGTGTCAGAGATCATCTCAGTCAGAGAGGAAGATGAGGAGAGTGGCAGCAGACGGAAAGATGACGGCAGCTGGAAGAAGATCAAAGATGGAGATGGAACAGACTGCAGGAAGTCCTTCACAGGTAATTTGACTTTCACAGGTAATCTGATCCATCATAAAATGGATCTTGGCAGGAAAACTGTTGAGGATAAGTCATTGTCTGGGTCAGCATCGCAGTGAATATTTTAGTTTGGAGATCAGAAGCGTTTTACAGTGTTTAATAAAAGGCAATAATCAATAAAAACCAATAGAACTATAAATGTCAAATACACACATTTATTATTGGCATTCATTTCTCATTCATTTCATATAGATGTCCTGTCTGGCAAAGTAGCACTCAGAATTGTTGTGCCAATAAGAAGCCCAACAGATTTACTTTTACAAGTGGAGGATTACAGCTAATGCGATAAAGCTCTGCTTCACATATATAAAAAACTGCTTTGGGATTATTTGAACTGCAACGGAGATGGAAACGAAAAGGGAAAAAGAAAGAGAGGTGGGGCAAAAAGGAAAAATGGAGAGGGGAAAAGAATAGAGGAGAAACAAAAAGATGGAGAGAATACAAGATGACAGTCTAGAAAACTGCTAAACGTGCATAAATGCATATGTAACAGCAGCAATTTTTCAGAAAAGTATATGGTACTAATGAATGCAAGATGTATTTTGTAGGAACTGAAGCTCAATATAGAGTGTATCTGTTAACACCTGAATCCATACACCAGTAGGTGTAAGTGTGAGCATGCCTGTGTGTATATATAAGGTTTCTCCATAAAAGTATGCCATAGCGAGTGTCTCTCTCGAGCCCCCTGGAAGCCCAACCCCCCGACACAAAAACAGGTCCACACAGTCAAAATCACACATTTCCATCTTCATGCGTACACATAAAAACAGTCACACCCACCATAAAGACACACAACAATGGACATCGTACACTCACTCACACTCCCCATACACACTTTATACTCCCAGGTACAGGTACCAATAACCCAGAAGGGCAACCAGCCCCCGGACCCAGGAGGTGGTCCCCTTCATTCCGGGGGAGACAGGCAGACCGAACTAGTGCCAGCACTGCTCGAACCCGAACAACCCCAGCCCAGACACCAACCCCCCCGCTCCGACCCCTCTTCCCAACGACCCACCATGTCCACCTTTTCCATACGACCCCACCAACCAGAGCTGTTCCAGGATGAAACAGTCCCAACCCCCCAATGAATTCCAATCTCAACCCCATTAGTCCCCCACCCCCCATGAACCCCAACATGATTTTCTCCACAGGGCCACCCCCAACCAGGACACAGATATCAAACACATGTCCCCGAACCTATGAATCTCCTCCCACAGGGGCACACCGCCATAGATGAGCTCCACCCCCAAAAAGCCGGTGAATATACCGCAACACAGTGCAAGTTCCAAACCGACCTCTGTCCTCCACCACACAACACACTGCAATGTTAAGGCAACGGCCCCGTGCAACTCCACACCAGCCTCCGACAATAAGAGCAACAGAGCAGACACCACTGAGCACCATACTCATATGGACCCCTTGACCCCACCCCGAGACGAACTCACCTGGCAAGCAGTCTACAGCTGGTGGCCCACACCCAGGGCCGACCCATGCCTCTGCAACCACACAAACACAGCATATCACCGCAGCCCCCCCCAACAGTTTTGAGAATTTCTTCCTACAAGTGAACCTTTAACACAACTGGGTGTTCCAAGAGAGTGGTGTATCAATTTATGGACTACAGGTCCTTCTCAAAATATTAGCATATTGTGATAAAGTTCATTATTTTCCATAATGTCATGATGAAAATTTAACATTCATATATTTTACATTCATTGCACACTAATTGAAATATTTCAGGTCTTTTATTGTCTTAATATGGATGATTTTGGCATACAGCTCATGAAAACCCAAAATTCCTATCTCACAAAATTAGTATATCATTAAAAGGGTCTCTAAACGAGCTATGAACCTAATCATCTGACTCAACGAGTTAACTCTAAACACCTGCAAAAGATTCCTGAGGCCTTTAAAACTCCCAGCCTGGTTCATCACTCAAAACCCCAATCATGGGTAAGACTGCCGACCTGACTGCTGTCCAGAAGGCCACTATTGACACCCTCAAGCAAGAGGGTAAGACAAAGAAAGAAATTTCTGAACGAATAGGCTGTTCCCAGAGTGCTGTATCAAGGCACCTCAGTGGGATGTCTGTGGGAAGGAAAAAGTGTGGCAGAAAACGCTGCACAACGAGAAGAGGTGACCAGACCCTGAGGAAGATTGTGGAGAAGGGCCGATTCCAGACCTTGGGGGACCTGCGGAAGCAGTGGACTGAGTCTGGAGTAGAAACATCCAGAGCCACCGTGCACAGGCGTGTGCAGGAAATGGGCTACAGGTGCTGCATTCCCCAGACCTGGGCTACAGAGAAGCAGCACTGGACTGTTGCTCAGTGGTCTAAAGTACTTTTTTCGGATGAAAGCAAATTCTGCATGTTTTTCGGAAATCAAGGTGCCAGAGTCTGGAGGAAGACTGGGGAGAAGGAAATGCCAAAATGCCAGAAGTCCAGTGTCAAGTACCCACAGTCAGTGATGGTCTGGGGTGCCGTGTCAGCTGCTGGTGTTGGTCCACTGTGTTTTATCAAGGGCAGGGTCAATGCAGCTAGCTATCAGGAGATTTTGGAGCACTTCATGCTTCCATCTGCTGAAAAGCTTTATGGAGATGAAGATTTCATTTTTCAGCACAACCTGGCACCTGCTCACAGTGCCAAAACCACTGGTAAATGGTTTACTGACCATGGTATCACTGTGCTCAATTGGCCTGCCAACTCTCCTGACCTGAACCCCATAGAGAATCTGTGGGATATTGTGAAGAGAACGTTGAGAGACTCAAGACCCAACACTCTGGATGAGCTAAAGGCTGCTATCGAAGCATCCTGGGCCTCCATAAGACCTCAGCAGTGCCACAGGCTGATGGCCTCCATGCCACGCCGCATTGAAGCAGTCATTTCTGCAAAAGGATTTCCGACCAAGTATTGAGTGCATAACTGTACATGATTATTTGAAGGTTGACGTTTTTTGTATTAAAAACACTTTTCTTTTATTGGTCGGAGGAAATATGCTAATTTTGTGAGATAGGAATTTTGGGTTTTCATGAGCTGTATGCCAAAATCATCCATATTAAGACAATAAAAGACCTGAAATATTTCAGTTAGTGTGCAATGAATCTAAAATATATGAATGTTAAATTTTCATCATGACATTATGGAAAATAATGAACTTTATCACAATATGCTAATATTTTGAGAAGGACCTGTATATTTAAAAGGTGGGTCTCTTCCAGGAAACTAATTACTCTAATAACCATTACCATTTCTGATTCAAAAAATGTCCAGCCAGAATAATGCCAGGGGCTTGTTGATGGCTACTAAAAGCATGTAGTTTCTATGTTTCTTGTTCAGGGACATTTAACAAAGTTATAGTGGGGGTGTACATATTTGAAGCTGTATGTCCACCTAAATCTACAGGCCGAACATGGAAAGCACTGATCAAAGATGCAGCCAAGAGGCCCATGGTGAGTCTGGATGAACTGCAGAGAACCATAGCTCAGGTGGGGGGAGTGTGCCCACAGGACAACTATTAGTCGTGCACTGCACAAATAGGGTCTTTATGGAAGAGTGGCAAGAAGAAAGCCATTGTTAAAAGAAAACCATAATAAGTCCCGTTTTCAGTTTGCCAGAAGCCATGTTGGAGACACAGCAAACATGTGGAAGAAGGTGCTTTGGTCAGATGAGAACAAAATTTAACTTTTTGGCCAAAATGCAAAACGCTATATGTGGCAGAGAACTATCACTGCACATCACTCTGAACACACCATCCCCACCATCCGCAACATCATGCTCTGAGGGTGCTTCTCAGCAAGGACAGGGAAGGTGGTCAGATTTGATGGGAAGATGGATGGAGCCAAATGCAGGGCAATGTTGGAAGAAAACCTGTTGGAGTCTGCAAAAGACTTGAGAATGGGTTCACCTTCCAGCAGGACAACGACCCTAAACTTAAAGCCAGGACTACAATGGAATGGTTTAAAACAAAACGTATTAAATGTGTTAGAATGGCCCAGTCAAAGTCCAGACCTAAACCCAATCGAGAATCTGTGGTGAGATCTGAAAACTGCTGTTCACAAGTGCTCTCCGTCTAATCTGACTGAGCTTAAGCTGTTTTGCAAAGAAGAATGGGCAAAGATTTCAGTCACTAGATGTCTAAAGCTGGTAGAGATATACTTTAAAAGACTTTCAGCTGTAATTGCACCAAAAGGGGGTTACACAAAGTATTGACTCAGAAGGGGTGAATACTTTTGCACAATGCCCTTTTCAGTGTTTTATTTGTAAAAAAAAAAAAAAAAAGAAGAAAGAAATCACAACTCCGCATAACAACTGTGTACCACTTTGTGTTTGTCTTTCACAAAAAATATATTTATGTTTGGGGTTGTAATGTGACAATATGTGGAAAAGTTCAAGAGGTATGAATACTTTTACAAGCCACTGTATGTTTGAATACCCAATTTAATTTGTTGTTTGCTTTTGACCCTGACTGAATCATCATGTCTGTGTCAATGAGATGTTAGATTAGTGTCCTCTAATATTTCAGTCAACTGATGTTTTTAAAGCTACTTTCTAAATGAATGGGGCTTGAATTGGAGCTTTTACTTTATTTCAGTGTCTTACGTGGAGAGGTGTCGGCAGCACCGCTGGCGGTGTGCCGAGGTTACCTTCATGTGTACAGAGGGGGCACTCTGTCAGACCTGGGTCAGCAGCATCAGAGAGCAGCTAGCCAGCATCTGTATGATTTTGCACCTACACACGCAGACTGAATAATGAACAGATTAGTGTTTGAACAGTTGTGCTGAAGGATTGTTCCCGTTATGTATGTGTGCAGCCAGCAGACCCAGAAGCCTGCTGGTCTACATCAACCCATATGGTGGGAAGCGTCAGGCCAAAAACATCTTTGAACAGAAGGTGGAGCCACTGTTCGCTCAGGCTGGGATCTCTACTCATGTTATTGGTAGGTCCTGTACCTGTAGCTTTGACAGAAATCGGTTCATGACAAACTTTAGTTTGTTAAAGTATGTTTATTTGTATGTTGCCATAGTCACAGACTATGCCAATCATGCGAGGGATCACTTGAGGACAGATGCTGAGATCAACAAGTTTGACGGGTGAGTGGGGTTTCATTTTGATGAGTTCTGATATCCTCATCTTTTCCAACCTTTTACTATCCCCCTTCTCAAACCTTCAGTGTAGTCTGTGTGGGAGGAGATGGCATGTTCAGTGAGATCATCCACGGTCTGGTATGGAGGACACAGATTGACTGCGGTGTAGATCCCAACTGTCCTGATGAAACGCTGTCTCCCTGCTCGCTCCGCATCGGGATCATCCCTGCAGGTAAACACCAACTACTTAAAGTTCTCCTTCACTCTCTATTTTTTGCTTTATTTGTCAGTAATGCTTCTCTAGCATGGAAATATTTCCCATGCGGCACAATCAGGATAATAAGTATAAATATAGTCTATTCAGATTCCTCTTTGTTACAGAACTATCTTATATGAAAATATGAGAACAGTATTGAAAATATTTGTTTTTAGCCTTCCTGCTGATAGCAGTCGATAATGAGGAATATGAGAGAGCAATCATAATACAGGGATTTTAAAACAAAGACAGAACATTTTGAAATGTCTTTAGCATCTTATATCAGCAAGTGAAGCAGTTACCATTACTAACTCTAAACAGCTTTACCTTTACTGTGAGACTTCCCAAAGGCTGCTAACATTCCCATTGTTCCCATTGAAGACCTTTTATTTTGGCGGAGCTTTGTTAAAATATTTGATAGGACAAAGTGTTGCAAGGGCTTTTCTTGACCAATAAGGCAGAAGAAAAAGCTGCCTGGATTCTGTCCTATTAGCTAGCACCTTCAGAGAGTTAACAGTGATTTAATGCCAAACACACAGTGAAGTTGCTATATTTATTGTGGTAAACAACACTTTGGAGACAATTATTTTGTTCACATATAACCTAATTTTGCTCACTGCTGGAAAGATGTCAGGAGATTTATTGATAAATCCAAATTGTCCAGATTTGAGTCAAACATCACTGAATTAATCTTACATATAAGTTGTAGAAGAAGTTACTTGAAGTCTCTGGCAAGTAGTATTTATTCATGTCAGTTGATACAAGTCATCTTCTGTTTCTGTTTCTCTTCCTCTTGCCAATAAAGGGGCACTTGTGCTCCCTCCTAAAGCAGCTCATAACATTTTTCCATGCAGTTTCAGTTAGGGCTGAGCAATATGTCCTCAAATTAATATCATGTGTAGATTGGATACATCAGGATATTGAGAATCAGTTCTTATTTGATATAATAATGTTGCACTCTAATGCAGCAACAAATAATTCAACAGTAGATGTGATCTTCAACAAGTTTAGTTCCAAAACAAAGCAGTAGTTTGGCTGTTCAGTTTGGCAAGAAGTACATCAGACTGTCATACATGTCTGCAGAAGCAAGCCATACCTCATGATCTAAAACTAATAAAAAACCCATTGGAATAATCAGACCACACAGATCCTTTTAATAGTCACAACACACAAAAATCACCTGCCAATCATACAAACTAAATCAGTTGACACAGCATGGACCACTTGTCTTTTGATGTGTACTTCATTGTAAAATGTGGCAAAATGGCTGTTTGTGGGGAAAAAACATTTTTTCCTTGAAATAATAATGTGCCTGCTGTCACTGGCCAGAGGGAGGCATAGATTGCAGAGCAATTGGAGCTGGATCAGTTGGATTACATTTTTTAAATGTGAACATATGACATGGGAGGGTTTATACAATAAAAAATAATTGTCACCAAAAAACTACTTAAACAAATTTTGTACAATCATTAGAAAAACATTTGCTATAATAAACAGCCAACTCTTACAACAAACTATATTTATGGTGCTGTTTATGATAAACTCTGAACTCTTCAAACATATACTCTCAAAAGAGGTCACGATTAGAATTAAAAGATCAAGGAAGGCAAACCTTTAATGAATTAATTAACAGACAAATTTTTCCTTTTTATTGTTAATATTGATTGGCTAATTTGTAAGCTGCAACTCAATCTTTGAAAATTTTTGTAAAAGCAATTTAGCGAGATCTTTGAAGATTAGGGCCTATATGTACTCATCCTTCTTACATGAGGCTCCAGATCCTTCTCATTTTGTCTTGATGTGTAGAGCCATAGGGGTGAAGGAGGACTGTACATGCAGGTCTTAACTATGAACTCCTTTTTAAACTCTGCTCTCCTCTTCCTTCCATGTTGTTCACCTTCTTTGCAGTTTATACTTGGTCATCAGGGAGAAGTTATCCTCTGCAGCACCCACCTAATCAGCAGCTTTGCTTTCTGCCTTGTGCATGTGAACATTATCTCAGTCTCAGTGGAACCTTCTCCTCTGTTGTTTTGAAGCTGTATGTCCCATCAGTGTTGTTTTTCTGTTTCAGGTTCAACAGACTGTATCTGCTTTGCCACAGTTGGAACCAATGACCCAATCACGTCTGCACTGCACATTATAGTGGGTCAGTCTCAGTCTCCTTCCACAGCAGCTCACCACTAAGGCAAAATGAAAGAATAAGCAAAACTAATAAATTATTAAAAACGGAAGAAAAGAATAAACCATAACCAATAAAATGGTGCAGTGATATCACAGTTTGGTGTGGATATGTTTGTTTAAGAACAAAGATTGTCTTGAGGCATTTGGAATGAGGTCAAATTAGTTTTGAAAACTTAAGAGCAACAATTTGTCATTGTTCGTACAACCAGTTCACAATGCAAATCAGATGGGTAAATAAAACATTATTTTAACATTATTTGCCGAATTAGACATCAATAGCCTTTTGTAGTTTAGTATGATGATGTCATGGGGATTCCGGCTGTGACTCCTCCTTCCTGTGACTGTCCTAAAAGTGGGGTAATGCTTCCATTGTGGAATTCAGTTTTAGCGGTCTCTTTTTTTTTTTTTTTTTTTTTTTGTAGTTAAGTGTTTTTTCTCTACCCATGGCTGGGCCCAACATCACTTTTTATTGAGCAGAGTTGTTTATTTATGGAGCCTTGCAGAAGTATTCACAAACCTTTCCAGATTTTGTCCCATTCCAACCACAAACTTCAGTCAGCCCCCCAGTGTAAACAGTTTATAAAACCAGCTTTCACTGCAGTTCCAGCCGCAGGTCTTTTGGGTGGTCTCTCACCTTTGTACATTTAAAGGATGATATCTCTTTTTGCAAAGTAGCTGAAGCTCAATCCTATTGGATGGAGAGAGCCTGCGAACATCTTGCCACAGGTTCTCAGTTAGATTTAGGTCTGTACTTTGACTTGGTCATTCATGAATTCATGAATCTGCTTTGAGCTAAACCATTCCATTGTAGCTCTGGCTGTATGTTCACCTCAACCCCAGTCTAAAGTCTTCTGCAGCCTTTATCGGGTTCTCTTACAGGATTGTCCTGCATTTAGCTCTATCCATCTTCCCATCAGCTCTGAACAGCTTCCGCATCCCTGCTGAAGAAAACCATCCCACATCATGATGGTGCCAACATCATGTTTCGCTGTGGGGATGGCGTGTTCCTTGTGGCATTTTTCCTTAAAGGTCATATTTCATAAGTCCATATCTAACAGTCCTCCTGTCAACAGGTTCTCCTACCTGAGCTGTGGATTCCTATAGCTTCTGCAGAGTCACCACGGGCCTCTTAGCTGCTTCTCTGATTTATGCTGTGCTTGCCCAGCCTGTCAGTTTAGGTTGACATCCTTGCCTTGGTAGGTCTGTAATTGGTCGATCCTCTTTCCATGTTCAGATAATGGATTGGACAGTGCTCTGCTAAGCTTGGGATATTGTTGTAGAACCTAACCATGCTTTCAACTTCTCCACAACTTTCTCCCTGACTTGTCTGCTGTGTACCTTGGTCTTCATGTTGCTGTTTGTTCTCTAACAAACCTCTGGGGCCAGAAACCGCACAGCTGCATTCAAATTACATATATCTGGTTTATTTTCATTATGATTTATTCATTCATTTATCTTCTATACCGCTTATTCCATAGTGGTTTACGGGGAAGCTGGTGCCTATCTCCAGCAGTCTACGGGCGAGAGGCAGGGTAAACCTGGACAGGTCGGCAATCCATCGCAGGGCAACACAGAGACATACAGGACAAACAACCATGCACACGGTCATTCACACACCTAAGGACAATTTAGAGAGACCAGTTAACCTAACAGTCATGTTTTTCTGTTGTGGGAGGAAGCCTGAGTACCTGGTGAGAACCCACGCATGCACGGGGAGAACATGCAAACTCCATGCAGAAAGGCAACAGTGCTACCAACTGTGCCACCGTGCAGCCTATATGATTTACTATGATTTGGTCATTCTAGTGTGTTCTGGCTCACTCCCGGTGGCTGCTTGCCAGGGGCCTGGGCCTTTATTTTATTTAAATAAATAATTATCCTTCCACCTTACAATTTTGCACTTCTTTGAGTTGGCCTACTGCATAACATCCTGTAATGTTATCTGAATGTACAGGGGTTGGACAAGGAAACTGAAACATCTGGTTTTAGACCACAATAATTTATTAGTATGGTGTAGGGCCTCCTTTTGCGGCCAATACAGCGTCAATTCAGCTTGGGAATGACATATACAAGTCCTGCACAGTGGTCAGAGGGATTTTAAGCCATTCTTCTTGCAGGATAATGGCCAGGTCACTACGTGATACTGGTGGAGGAAAACGTTTCCTGACTCGCCCCTCCAAAACACCCCAAAGTGACTCAATAATATTTAGACCTGGTGACTGTGCAGGCCATGGGAGATGTTCAACTTCACTTTCATGTTCATCAAACCAATCTTTCACCAGTCTTGCTGTGTGTATTGGTGCATTGTCATCCTGATACATGGCACCGCCTTCAGGATACTATGTTTGAACCACTGGATGCACATGGTCCTCAAGAATGGTTCGGTAGTCCTTGGCAGTGACGCGCCCATCTAGCACAAGTATTGGGCCAAGGGAATACCATGATATGGCAGCCCAAAGCATCGCTGATCCACCCCCATGCTTCACTCTGGGCATGCAAGAGTCTGGGTGGTACGCTTCTTTGGGGCTTCTCCACACCGTAACTCTCCCGGATGTGGGGAAAACAGTAAAGGTGGACTCATCAGAGAACAGTACATGTTTCACATTGTCCACAGCCCAAGATTTGCGCTCCTTGCACCATTGAAACCGACGTTTGGCATTGGCATGAGTGACCAAAGTTTTGGCTATAGCAGCCCGGCCGTGTATATTGACCCTGTGGAGGTCCCGACGGACAGTTCTGGTGGAAACAGGAGAGTTGAGGTGCACATTTAATTCTGCCGTGATTTGGGCAGCCGTGGTTTTATGTTTTTTGGATAAAATCCGGGTTAGCACCCGAACATCCCTTTCAGACAGCTTCCTCTTGCGTCCACAGTTAATCCTGTTGGATGTGGTTCGTCCTTCTTGGTGGTATGCTGACATTACCCTGGATACCGTGGCTCTTGATACATCACAAAGATTTGCTGTCTTGGTCACAGAAGCGCCAGCAAGATGTGCACCAACAATTTGTCCTCTTTTGAACTCTGGTATGTCACCCATAATGTTGTGTGCATTTCAATATTTTGAGCAAAACTGTGCTCTTACCCTGCTAATTGAACCTTCACACTCTGCTCTTACTGGTGCAATGTGCAATCAATGAAGACTGGCTACCAGGCTGGTCCAATTTAGCCATGAAACCTCCCACACTAAAATGACAGGTGTTTCAGTTTCATTGTCCAACCCCTGTATAATGGGAAAAATGCCAAGGGCTCTTGATACAAGTTAGAGTAAATAATTTCAGATATGTCTGCCTACATGTGTAGTATCACAGCTTTAACTGAATCCTAATATGTGTGTTTAGGAGACTCTCAGCCAATGGATGTGTGCTCGGTTCACCACAACAACATGTTCCTGCGATACTCCGTCTCTCTGCTGGGATATGGTTTCTATGGCGACGTACTTACTGACAGTGAGAGGAAAAGATGGATGGGCCCAGCCAGATATGACATATCAGGTAGAAACGTGTTTGGACACAGAATAGTGTCCTGTGTTTGTTCTTTCTCTGGTTCTGACTTGCTGCTGTGGATGGTGCAGGTGTGAAGATGTTCCTGACTCACCATTACTATGAGGGCACAGTGTCCTACCTGCCAGCCAGAGGTATCATTGGAACCCCACGAGATGATGGCAGATGTCTATCTGGGTGAGAGGAATATACATATATTTTGTGTTTAAAGTATCAATAAAGTTTTAAATAAAACTATATTTCAACAATTTTAAATTGCTTTGGGGTCATTTCACGGAGACGAGATGAAAACGAGAGGGAAAAAACTGAAGAAAACAAAGAACGAAAGGAAGAGAAGGAGATAATGGTGGAGAGATAGAAGAAGAAAAACTACAGACGGACCGGTTTCGGGCAGTGCCGGCACTTGTCTGGGCTGGTGCTGGGGCAGTTTGCCTGTCTCCACCTCGGAATGAAGGGAACCACCACTTGGGTCCGGGGGCCGGTTGTCCTTCTGGGGTATCGGCACCTGAACCTGGGAGTATAGAGTATGTATGGGGAATGTGAATGAGTGTACGACATCCATTGTTATGTGTCTTTACGTTGGGAGCGTGGGTGCTTTTAGGTATACGAATGAGGGTGGGAATGTGTGACTGTGACTGTGTGCCTGTTTTTGTGTCAGGTAGGTCCTGGGCTGCTCCCTCTCCTGGAATAGTTTAGGCCCCCCCATCAAATGTGGGGCCTATTTCCTCCCCTCCACACTCCCTGCCGGTGTCTCTGCCCGCTGGTGTACTTGTAGTTCTTAGTGTATGGGGCTGGGTGCTTTGGTGTGTGCCAGCTCACTCCCGGTGGCTGCTTGCTAGGGCCTGGGCCCCTGGGCTCTGTCGGGCCTCTTGGGGAGTGATGTAATCCCAGGGTCTCAGATCTCTGGGTTACATGGCTGGATCTCCCTGAGGGGGTTGTAGTAGTCCCGGTGGTGGTTCTCCTGGGGCAGGTCTTTGGCTCCTCACACTCCCTATTGCATATTTTTATGGAGAAACCTTGTATACACAAGAACGCCCACACTCAGACTCACAGGTCTTTAGATTCAGGTGTTGACAGATACACAAGTGTTCTATTTTGAGACGCAGTTATCACTAAATACATCTTGCATTCATTAGTACCGTGCACTTTTTGGTAACAATGCTGTTATTTTATATGGTTCTGCAGGTGTAAAAGCAGTCTTCTAGGGTGTTATCTTGTAATCTTTTCATCCTTCTTTCTCTTCTCCTTTCTTTTCTCCTTTTTTTCCTTTTTGCCCCACCTCTCTCTCTTTCCTGCTTCTTATTTTTTCGTTTCCGTCTCCGTGTCCATAACAATGGAAATAATCCCAACGCAGTTTCTAATAAAGTTTCTTTTATGAATATCAAGCAGAGCTTTAAAGCGTTAGTCATAGTGCTCCCCATGTAAAAATAAATCTGTTGGGCTTCTTCTTGGCACTCAGACAACAATTCTGAGTGCTACTCTGCCAGACAGGACACGGTAAAAAAAAAAATAATAATATACCCAAGATGTCCTGTAGAGGCGTACACTTGCACTTTCCCCCTTCAGACAGCATCAAACACTTATTACATTATTAATATTTTCGACACCACGTTGTGTTATTAGTATAAAAATGAGGCAGGGAGTGATGTCATTGTGAACTTAACTGGGCTTCTAGAGCTCCGGGGATATTCTTTGGTTCGCAACCAGTGCGGTTTTTAGGTTCTAGGTGGGGTTGTCTCCAAAAGCAGTTGAGGTTGTTAATTCTGGAGACAAGAGCGTTTTGAAATAAAGCAGTAATCTAAATGACTGTGGCTATAGTTACTAGTGTTCATGTATGTTTAGTTTAGACATAAATTGTTTTATAACCTGTCTGGTTTTGGGTGAGGAGCCTGAACTGGTTGATCTGTTCAGGCTTTAGAATACAGTTAAAATCACACCCAATAATTCTATCATCTGACTGAAGACACTCTGTTGTTGTAGGACAGTCTCATGAAGAGGATGCTCAGGGTTCTCCATAATGTTCATTTTATGAAGAATCTTTCTTTGTACAATGCTCTCCAATGGTTCCAGAGGAGTCCCCAGAACAGAGCCAGCCTTCTTTATCAGCTTGTTCAGCTTTTTTAAGTCCCTGGCTCTGATGCTGCTTCCCCAGCAGATGATGGCTGAAGAGATCACACTCTCCACGACAGACTTATAGAAGATATCTAGCTGAAATCACTGAAGGAACCTAAGCTTCCTCAAGAAGTACAGTCTGTCCATTCTTGTAGATGGCTTCACAGTTGCATCTCCACTCCAGTCTGTTGTCCAGATGAACACCGAGGTATTTATACTCCTCCACCACCTCCACTTCTTCTCCCATGATAGAAATGGTTTTTGACTTATTCCTGTTTCTCTTAAAATCTACAATCATCTCCTTTGTTTTAGTCACGTTCAAAATGAGATGATTGTTTCTACACCATGCCACAAAGCGGTCCACCACCTCCCTGTACTAATCTTCTTGTCCATCTCTGATCCACCCCACGTCTGCGGAATCATCCGAGTATTTCTGCAGATGACAGGAGTCTGTCTTGTACTGGAAGTCTGAGGTGTACAGAGTGAAAAGGAATGGTGAGAGTACAGTCCCCTGTGGTGCTCCTGTGCTGCTGTCTACCTGGTTAGACTCACAACCCTTCAGTCTCACAAACTGTGGTCTGTTTGTCAGGTAGTCTTTGATCCAGGAGATTGTTGAGGCCTCCACCTGAGTCTTCTGGAGTTTCTGACAAAGTAAATCTGGTTGACTTGTGTTAAATGCACTGGAGAAATCAAAGAGCATGATCCTCACAGTGCTGCTGGCTTTGTCCAGATGACAGTGGGTTTGTTGAAGCAGGTGTATGATGGCATCTTCAATTCCAACTCCCCCGCGAATGGCCTTAATGGCCTTAGCATCTTAACTCTGACTGCTTTTTGTCTCAGCTGTAAGATCTTGCAGATCACAACTTGAAAACACAGCACCTGGAAACAAACTCGTATAAACAATAGAAAACAACCCTGAAATTTCCCATCTGTGGAAATCTCATATTTGTGCCTCATGTTCACATTAGAACTTGGTTATTACAACTGATCATTGAAGACAAGCAGAAAGAAACGGCATGTTGTTGATTCGGAGCTTCAAAGTTTGATCATAATTACTGAAAATGGTAGCCAACCAATACTGAACTGAAGGAAAAGAGTTAAATCTAACATCTAAGGCCACCTGTGGTATTACTGTACAGTGGCTATAATAATGTGGTGTGGATCATCATCATTTTGTTGGGTTTTTCATAATTCTACCACCACCACAAGGGTTTGGAAAAGATGCCTGTTGCACCGATGGAAAATCTGTCCCGTAGCTGCTTCTTTACCAGGCTGTGTTGTTTCTGGACCTCTGTCGACAGGTCAGGGAAAAATCTCACATGGTGACTGCCATTTGACGGTGGCTTTGGTTATATGGGGTTCGTCCTGTAACTGGTGGGTTGCCGGTTAAAACTCCTACTCCGTCTGTCCCAGTTGTTGTGTCCTTGGAAAAGACACTTCACCCGCCTTGCCTGCTGATGGTGGTCAGAGAGCCCCACTTCTGTCAGTGTGCCCCAGGGCAGCTGTGGCTGTTGCATACCACTTTTAATGTGTGAATGGGTGGATGACTGTAGTGTAAAGCACGTTGGAGTCCTCTGACTTGATAAAGCACTATACAAGCGCAGGCCATTTTACTTTTTCTTTCAGACTTTGCATCTTTTAATTCTTGTTTGGATGTTCAAACTTGTCACAATGTATTAGTAAAGTATACCTTCAATGATTGTATTTCAGAATGTTGATGTTGGTAGGTTGACTGCTAGCATGACCTTCCTTCATCTCCTTGACTTCAAGAATCTGTTCATTGCTATCGTCGCCAGCTTCATCTTTTCTAGATATTTCCAGTTTAGATCTGAGTTTACTCAGCGGCCTGACTGGCTGAGTCAGAAAAGTACCTGGTTTCAGGTTAAGTACAAGTAAAAAAGTGGCTTTCAGCTGTGGTGTAAATGCAAATGAAGAATGTGCAGCTCAGGGCTTTGCTGCTATTCAGGTAGAGGCCATAACCAGGAGTCCTTAGTTCTACTTATAGCAGACCTGGCTATATTGTATTTAAAAAAGACAAATGAACTTGAAATAGTTTATTTTAAAAACTAGCATCTTACTGTGGGCCATTAAGATAAAGTAGTTTCTCATCATGGTTGATCCAGACAAAACTCTAAATTCAGATTAGCATGAACTGATCAGGTAATGGTTCCTTTTTAAATAAGTGCATCTATGAACTTAAAAAACCTCTGTGGTCTGTTATATCTGATATATTTCTAACTTACTGAATGAAGTTAAATGATGATTGCCAAACAGCAGCTGAAAACGATTTAGCATCAACAGTGTGGTGGTTACTTTGCTAAAGCTAAATGGATTTAAAGGTTTAATGCAGCCAATTAATGCTGGTTCTTTGTTTTAACTCTGTTTTTAACAGCTGTGCAGTTTGTCAGCACAATGGACAGATACAGACAGACAAAGCCGAGAAGTATGAGACTGATGAAGCTTCAGACTACGGTAAGTCCACCAGATGGCCACCAAGGGCTCCTAACTAGTCAAGAATCAGTAGAACTTCCTTCATTCAGGATTTAAGGGATAACTCACACTTTGAGAGGCGTTATCTACCTTCAGATTCCAATGTTAACAAATATTAGGCTGTGTAATGATTTCTTTTTTCCTTATTTGTGCTAATGTGTGATTTTGCACTTAACTAGGTTTATTTCCATCAAACAAAATTGAAATTTGTAACCTTCCCATGAGCAGTGGGGTGATTGTTTTAGCGGAGTCAGCAGCAAGACATGAGGTCACGCGTTTCCCTATGCGTTTGTGTTTCAGAGAATGATGGAGAGTGGAGGACGATCCGAGGAAAGTTTTTAGCTATTAATGCCGCCAGCATGAGTTGTGCTTGTCCTCGCAGCCCCAAAGGACTCTCACCTGCTGCTCACCTAGCTGACGGCACCACTGACCTCATCCTGGTCAGAAAATGTTCGCGCTTCAACTTCCTTAGACACCTCCTGCGACACACCAACAAAAATGACCAGGTACACAGGAACAGCGAACCCAGATGCCGATTCTCTCTTTCTGCCTGAATCCTCTACATGGTGCTCTTCTTATCCTCTTGTCTTCTTTTAGTTCGATCTGGCCTTTGTTGAGGTCCATCGAGTGGTGCGTTTCCACTTTACCCCTCGTTACTGTCAGAGCGACTCAGAACTGGAGCTGGACCTGCTGGAGAATGGCAAACGGCAGATCTTTAGCAAAATATGCCGAGACCACCCGGCTTGTAGCTGCGCACCCACCTACAGCAGCTGGAACTGCGATGGTGAGATCCTGACCCACACAGCCATCGATGTCAGGTACCGCAGCTCTCCCAAAGCTCATATTTCTACTGTTAAAACTCTGCAGACATGTCTCTAAAAGCTCCCTTTCCCATTTTTCCATCAGAGTTCACTGCCAGTTAATCAAGTTGTTTGCACGAGGGATCGAAGAGCCTCAAGTATTCGAGGACCTCAGCAATCCCTGTGCAATATAAACCTGTCTCCCCTTTCCATCATGTTTTCCTCATCAGACACTGGAGCAGTTTCCAGCTGCAGTCTTTATGCTCTTTAATGATGAGTTCTGCACAGATATCAGCAGCACTTTGCTTACTAGGTTAGAAGGTAGAAACAAACAGGGCATTCTGCAAAAACTTTAGATATCAGACATTTAATACTTTGGTCTACTTGTATAACTGGGAACACAAACCAAAAGGTATTAGCGTTGATGTCTAAAGGAGTTCTGAAAATATACAGACCGTCTGGCAAGCTCCTGTCTGGGTTCTGTCAGTTGTCACCTGCAATTTACAGATCAAGGATTCTTGATAGAAAAGTTCAAAATAGCATTTGTGATCCCGTACCTTCAGAACGGCCATCAGAACTGGAGACAGATGCTATTTTGTCTTGAAGGCGAGACACACCCCAATCAACTAAGTTGGAGAATGTACTGTACAATGAATAATTCAGCTGTCTTGTTGATGATATATAATCATATCAATAAGGAGGCAGTTAGTTGTGGCCTATAAAACATGAAAACAGCTATTCCTGCATGGAGGAACAGAAGCTCTAAAAAGCATGGATTTGAAGAGCCTGACATACAGCTCTGTATCCATGCACTTGAGATGCCTGGACCACACAGAGAAGCATACAACCATAGTCCTATTTTTTTTTTTTGTGCTGAGCTGAACAGCCACACTGCTCACAGATTTATAGTTTTCATTACACCTTCAGAGTAGCCGTTAATGTGGTTTATACACTGTCTACTTAGAAGAGGAGAAGACGAAAAGAGCCATAAAGAAAGAATAAAGTAATTTATCACCAGAATATCATTGCAGCGTTTGTATCCTTGTTGTCTTTTAACAGATAAATTATCCACACTGATGAAAACAGCAGCTCTGTCCTCCCTCTATTTCTTTAAAACAAGCTTTTTTGTTGTTTCTTCTTCTCCTCATGGTGGGTTGTTTCTTCCATGAAAGAGTAAAAGCTGACACTTTGCCCTTAAGTGTCTAAGCCAGCAAGAGATGTGTTCAACAGTAAGAATGAAGTGGTGGATGTCCGAACAGCATTCCATTCCAATTCATTTCCCTTCACTGGCTTCTTTTATCTAAGCATGCGTTTTTGCTGGACAGGCGGTTCACCTGTGAGACGAGGTGAATTAAAAAGGAACTAGTCTTTGCCAAATCCCAGAGCTACCTAGTGAAAAGGCCTGTGGAATCTCACATTCTATTGGGCTACAGAATTAGGTCTGGTGACTATTAGTTATGACTCAGCTGGAACAGATTTTACTTGTGTTCCTGTTTTTCCTCTTCTAAAGATAATTTGGTAAGAACCATTGCCCTATTGCTCGCTGTACAGTTCGGTCCTTTTACATCCCATCTCAGTTATGGTGTGTTCAATACTAAAAGTTGCCGGTGGGGAGAAATTCTAAAACTTGCGGTGCACAAAATGTACAAAAACTGTGCATTGACACGTCCCCGCACACGTAGCCTTCATACATTCCGATTTGCGGTGAATTCTGTGCAGCTGCACGTGACGCCGGAACCGCCCAGTCTATATATAAGTAGTATAAATAATACGTAGGCACCTACCACGTGTCCATATAACCATGGCAATGGAAGCAGTCAGTAAGGCAAGAAAGAAGAGATTCACTGAAAATTAAATGCAGAACTCAGAGTTTGAGATGAAGGCAATAGTTCAAATTTATTTGGCAGTATCTGCCGCAGTATAAGTAATACATTTTAAAATTTGAGTGGCAGAAGGTAAAATGCCGTTAACATGGTAGGAGCTGAATTACGATTCTTGGTCGGAATAAAACTTATTTAGCAATTTATTTATTAAATCCAAAGGACGCCGTCTAGCTTCTGCATTGAGCTCCATTATAGTTTAGCTTGAATGTTCCTCCATATTTCTATTAGGAAGACTATTACCACACAAACGATGTGAAGTACTTTTAAATCTTTAAAACCATTCAGGACCTCACATAAAAAAGCAGACAGTTAAAAACATCACAGAAGCCAGCCAATCGGCATGGAGCCTGCTTAAAGTTTGTTCCCAACGCAACTATATTAATTAGAATAATTCTAATTATTATTATAGTATGAATGAATCTTCAGTTGAGGTCAACATGTGTTTGAGACATTTGCGCATCACAAATAGGTTGCACATATATTAAATGGCGATGCCTTCTATTCAGAAAAGAAAATTAATTTACAGGTGGCGTCCTTATACCAGTCCATAGCTCTGATTACATTTAGAAACTGGCAAATTGCAATATAATGTTTACCATTTAGCCACAGTTTAAGGGTATTTAATATATCCGAGCAACATACGAATGAGGTCCTCCCATATATGGCGGGCATGGCCCGGCTCAGGGATGACTGTTAAACACATGACCTGTCAGTCAGCTCCTTCTGAAAGTGAGAACTTGAACCAGCACCGGCGACGCATGGTTCCTCCTGGTTTCCCTCTGTAACACTGAGGCCAGCTCCGTTCAGAGCTCCAAAATGATTGTCCTGGGCAATCTAAACTGGCTGATAAGCCATGCATTATCATGTGCCAGCAGATCAGTTTGATCTCTGAAAAAGACTTCCTTCGGGGATGTCCTCCAGCTGATCCAAAGCTGCCATCGTTCCACAATAACACACAACTTTACGCAGCAAATTATGGACATGTGTGGTTGTCTCCAGCTTGCTCACCTTATGAATCATAAAACCTGACTTGTATGGAATTAATCTGCTGATCCAACAGTTTCCTTCTCAATAAGAATGAAAGTGCCCCTTAGATGATTCACATGCATTTTATGCTCCTCAGACCGATGAACATTTCCATCTACTGGTGACAGAAACTGAGGAAGTTTCACAGTTTACATCCGACTGAGTTTTCTTCACATGATCAAAAGTAGACAGCAAATAATTTAAACAATATCAATTATTCTGATATGGCATAACGGATATAGGTTTCCCTTTTCGTGTCTGTAGCATTACTTCAAATCTCTTTTTGTCAGTCCTCAGATTGTGGCTTGAATTAGTTTCTAATCCAGTTACTCAGGATTGAATGAGTTGAATAGCACACTAATTGCGGTTTTTCCTTCCACCTTTGCACAAAAGTGAGAGTAAAAACTTGAGCAAATTACTTTCTGCTTTAACAGCATGTGTGCACACTTCCTGTTCAGATCAGACATTGTCAAAATGAGTATTATTTAATTTGTTGCAAAGGTTTTATTTGAGCCAGTAAAATTGGACATTCTGAAACCATCTGTTAGTTTGAAGAACCTCAGGATCATTCTCTTTTGTAATTGTCTACAAATCAAGGATTTACATACAGCATTAGTGTTGGTAGGACTTTTGCAAACAAGAATATTATTTGCGTGAGTAAAATAAGAACCAATAATGTATCGTCACAATATTTAGTGCAGTTGATAGAGGTCTACTCCGAGGGATGAAAAAATATTGCAGAAGAAAACTTTAAAATAAGGATGTGGACAGGATGTTCATTTGTATATAGAATCAGTTCCTTGGTTCAGCTGTTTGCTGTTAGATAAATGCACTGTGCTATAAAAAATAGCAAGTAGAGCGTACTAGAAAGGTTTGTCTGGAAGTCACGATTTGATATTTAATCTTCAGCCCAATCAGATGAAACGACACAGCCATAAACTAGGCTGTAAGCATGTCGTAGCTTAGCTTTGGCCACATCTGTAGCTGCTGCTGTGCCCATTAGTTTTTAGGATATGTAATCAAAATGTAGCAGCCTCTCATGTAACACATTTTAATATGTTTAAGTTTTTTCTAAGAAAATATTGGGATTGATTTCCCTCTTTCTACAGAATGAACTCTCTTCTATGCAACTGACTGGTGCCAGTAACACTGTTCCCTATCTCACCAGGTGTGCTGGCATATTGATAAACACGTTATGTAAGTCAAAATATGTGAAAATTAAGGAGTTTGTGTAGGAGACTAGGGATGTGTGTCACATTTCTGAGTAACAGAACAGGAGATCTGCTGTATCACATTATTTTTGTTATGTCACCACCTTTGTTTATTTTCTTCCAATATTAGGAATGTGATGAGTGTCCCTTAGTGGTAAGATGATTATTATCCAAATTAATCAGAAAGTAAGTTTCAAGCATATGACATGCGGAGGAAACTACAGTGTCTGCAGTGTGTCAAGAGATTAGATGATTTTAGGGTCATTGGTCCTATTTGAGTTGCTCTTGTTTGTTCTGTAGCAGGGGTGTGCATGTGCTGCATACATGGCCTGTGAGAGCCGTGGGGCTCATGTGATAGAATGTGTTGACATTTACAAATACAAAAATAAAAATCTGTGAAAACCGGACTAACATGGTGTTCATATTGTATATGCTACTGTGTTAGATATATAGCAAGGCTATGCTGGAGCGTTATTTTCCCATGACATTGTGTCTTTCTGAAATTAAAGGCAAATAGTAAATGGCCTGAAGGTGCATAGCGCTTTATCAAGCTTTATCAGATACCCCAAAGCACGTTTTACACTACAATCTGTTATTCATGCACACATTCACACACTGACAGTGGTGAGCTGCAATGTAGCCACAGCTGCCATGGGTCAGACTGACACAAGGTGTTTTTTACATTTAGGGTTCATTTGTTCTCGTTTAAACTGACACTATATTTCAAATTCAGAATTTTAACTTGGATAGAGGTTCCTCTTCAACCCAGCCTCCAACTCAAATTCCAACAGTTTTCTGACTAACCAGAACATGGTTAAGTTGGGTTTGATGTCAGTCCAAGTTTAAAGTTCTGACTTCTAAAGTAGACCGCGAGTTCATTCATATGACATGTATGACAAATGTTTGTGTAGCAGCATGGTAATAGACTTTGTGCCATTGAGCGCTGCGGCTAATGTCACTGCTAGCTGCCCAACCAAATTAGCTAGCTTGCTACTTGCTTTAATAAAGTGGGATAAAACGGGGAGATTCCAGAAAGGGTTGGTTATAAGGTTGTAGTGTGGCCCTACAGTGTCTAATATGTTTTGTCAGTGAGCTGCTTTGTAGGAGGACACACTTCTGAAGCAAAGCCTTTAAGCTAGTCAAACAATAAATAATGAGCTGTTAATAAATTGACCTGCCTTTATCTAATAGATTATTTTCACTGTCTTCTGGTTTCTTACATCTGCACAGAGTGAGCTCCAGTGTAGCTGTAGGTATTTCTCTGTGACATCATTGAAAAGATGCTTTTGGTTATTGGTATCCACATCAAGCTCAACATTACCAAAATATCCTAGTTTATTTTATAAATGATCTCAACAGATTGATTGGAAATACGTTCTTTGACAGCTGTTATATTTATGTTTTCAAATGAAGTAAATTCTGAGTTGGAAACAATCACGTTTAATAATAAAAACAGTAACAGAACTGTTAAGGCATTGAAACTATCAGTTTTCCACTCCTGCTGCTATGAATTACTGCAATTTGAAGAAAAAGAAATTGTCATATGTTACCACTTTTAAAATGCTGCCTGGGCTCTAACTACACCTAAACTCAAAATTATGTATACCTCTGGAAGATTTAAATTTAAAGTTAAGTTAGTTAAGCTTTTTTGAAATGGGCCAGACATCTCTCAAAAGATGAACAAAGTAAGAATGAACAATTTTGCAAAAAAGGCTATTTTAAATGCTGTTTAAAAATGATTTATATCCTTCCCAATAATAATTATTGATCAATCAAAGCCTTATTCCAATTGTTGAGCAGCTTTTTTTTTTTGCAGATTAATCAGGACTCTGGCTGGGTCACCTTAAACAGTAATATTACCTCCAGTGAGAAGAAACATGTTGGTCAAACTGAGAGATGACTTTAAAGCTAAATTGACCAGGGGTATAAATAATTCAGGGTTTACAATGTTCACAATTAAATCCAATAAAACAGTAACCTTTGATGTTGTGATGAACATATAGGGCATGTTAATTCTTTTGGCATTCATATTCATCGTTATGATGTACTGTGTATTTTCCAACTAAGGGTCTCCAGAAAAGTACATATTTTCTTTTTGGATCTTGTTAAATTCAGAGTGAAAATTCTTTCTTGTTACTGAAGAGATTATAATTTGTAAGCCTCTCCTCTTTAAAGAAAGTTTTCCTCTCTGTAGTTTTCTGAATGAGAGAATTAGTTGGAGTGAGCAAATCAGGCAACTGCCAGTTTTAATCTCAGCTGTATTCTTCTCTGCTGTAGTTGCTACATTATCAGAAATGAACTCTTTTCAGCACATCCTGTGTTGTTCTGTAATTTATGTTCCTGCAATTGTAACCACTGCCGACAGGCTAAAACCAATCAACATTTGCTTAAAAATACCAGCTTTAAAACACTGAGACAGTTCCTCAGTATAATCCAGTGCGGATGATAAAAGCTCCTGCAGCTGATGTTCTTATTTTGTGTTGAAAGAAATTGAATGGTGGTGTTGAAGAAATAGTTCCACAATTGGCCACACAATGGCACAATACATTTTGTCTTTATATCCAACATCAGTGATGCTGCCTCAATGCTGGAGTAAAGACACCTCTACACAATGCCGATAGCCTCAAACAATAATTTCATCTATTTCAGTAAATTGATTCAAAAAGTGAAGTTCATAGATTTACTAAATACAGAATGTTGTATTTCAAGTTTTAATTTTGATTGACCAGTAGGCTCCATCACCAGCAGACTGATTTTCTGTTAAGACACAGGAGGATTTTTACAGGCATTATCCTGCATCAAATCAATAAAGAAGAATATGGCAGAGGTTTTACAGTTTGACTTTCAGACTCCGAGACTCTGGAGAACCTCTTCCCCCACTGACCTGGCTGAACCCTTTTCTGGGAGAAGATTGGGGACATCATTAAGAGGATCTTCAAGGACGTGAATGGGAACAAACGGGAGTGGAATTAGATAAAACTGTTTGGATTCAGGAAACCAGGAAGATGTCTGGACACTCATGTTACCTCCTGTACAACACCGTTCTCTCCATTGCAAGACACTCTGTCGAAACTACAAGCTTTATGAAAATAAGTCCTCTCTTTCGAGATCACTGTGCAAAGATTTATATCGTTGAAGAATATCTTCATCATCACACCTTCGAGACTCTCAGGGCTTGTTGAAAAAAAATGAGAGAGGGGGGGCTGAATGAAGCAAAACATCAAAGAATAAGACCATAAAATGCTACAATATGGTTTCATACTTTATGACATCAGTTTTGTTTTCCTTTGGCAATTTAGTTTTTGAAGACTACAAACTATTTTGAATTTTGAGCAAAAGAAGGGCTCATACAAAATATGTCTGTCTAATCAATGTACAAAATGTACGGTTTTCCATTAAAAGAAGATAATGGCCATGGACTTTGATAGTAACAAATGTGTTTGCTCATATTTGATAAAGTATGAATGGATGAACTTAACAGATATCAGACCTTTAATGACAATAATTGAAAGATAAAGTAAAATATGTAAGAAACTTTATGTCAGGCTCTTTGACCAAACTGTAATTTGCTCATATCTCGATGGCAGGATCTCCTCAATCCTGCCATCATGCATTCCCTGGTGGAAACAGAAGTTGGGGACTCGGGGTTGGACTCTTTCATTACCCAGGCTGAAGTCACAGAGGTGGCTAAAAAGCTCCGCAATGGCAGGGCTTCGGGGGTGGATGAGATCCGCCCTGAGTGCCTCAAGTCTCTGGATGTTGAGGGGCTGTCATGGTTGACACGCCTCTTCAACATTGCGTGGCGGTCGGGGACAGTGCCTCTAGACTGGCTGACTGGGGTGGTGGTCACCCTTCATAAGAAGGGTGACCGGAGGGTGTATTCCAACTACAGGGGGATCACACTCCTCAGCCTCCCTAGTAAGGCCTACGCCAGGGTATTGGAGAGGAGAGTCCGGCCGATAGATGAACCTCAGCTTCAGGAGGAGCAGTGGGGTTTTCGTCCCGGCCGTGGAACACTGGACCAGCTCTATACCCTCTACAGGGTACTCGAGGGTTCATGGGAGTTTGCCCAACCAGTCCACATGTGTTTTGAGCACCTGGAGAAGGCATTTGACCGTGTCCCTCGTTGTGCCCTGTGGGGGGGTGCTCCAGGAGTATGGAGTCGGGGGCCCTTTATTAGGGGCCATTTGTTCTCTGTACAAGCGGAGCAGGAGTTTGGTCCACATTGCTGGCACTAAGTCGGACCTGTTCCTGGTGCATGTTGGACTCCGGCAGGGCTGCCCTTTGTCACCGGTCCTGTTCATAACTTTTATGGACAGGATTTCTAGACGCAGCCAAGGGCTGGAGGGGGTCTGGTTTGGGGACCAGGGGATTTTGTCTCTTTTTGCAGATGACGTGGTCCTGCTGGACCCCTCTAGCCAAGACCTACAGCATGCACTGGGGCTGCTCGCAGCCTAGTGTGAAGCGGCTGGGATGAAGATCAGGTCCTCCAAGTCCGAGGCCACGGTTCTCGACCGGAAAAGGGTGACTTGTCCTCTTCAGGTTAGAGGGGAGTTCCTGCCTCAAGTGGAGGAATTCAAGTATCTCGGGGTCTTGTTCACTAGTGAGGGAAGAATGGAGCGGGAGATCGACAGACGGATCAGTGCGGCTGCCGCAGTAATGGGGGCACTGTGCCGGTCCGTTGTGGTGAAAAGAGAGTTGAGCCAAAAAGCGAAAAGCAAAGCTCTCAATTTACCGGTCGGTCTACATTCCTACCCTCACCTATGACCATGAACTCTGGGTCATGACTGAAAGAATGAGATCCAAGAGGGGCTCAGAGTAGAGCTGCTGCTCCTCCACATCGAGAGAAGCCAGTTGAGGTGGCTCGGGCATCTATACCGGATGCCTCCTGGACGCCTTCCTCAGGAGGTGTTCCAGGTACGTCCCACCAGGAGGACGCCCAGGACACGCTGGAGAGACTATGTATCTCTGCTGGCCTGGAAATGCTTCTGGGTGTCTCTGATGAGTTTGCTGCCCCCGCAACCCGGTCCCGGATAAAGCGGAAGACGACGACTGATGTTTCATTAGTTTAATTTCCCTCCTTTTTAGTTGCATTTTCTGATGACTGTCAGTCTAAAAATATACACCGAATAATGAATGAAGACATTTTATATCTCCTCATTGGCAAGTACTGTTAAGAACTTCATATATGTGCTATAGGTAGATCAAGTAAAGATGAACACAATGACATAGTAATTGTGCTTAACTCTTTTGCAATGGAACCAAAACAAAATGACCTAAATCTTAAAAGAGAGGACTCATATTTTTGCTAATTAATTTTTTTATTTGTTCCACCATATATTTATAATAAAGTAAATAAATAATAATAACACAGCAATATTAATAGCAATGACACCAGAGCAGCAATGACAAACAGAGTAGTGATAACATTAATTATTAAGTCATATGTACTAAGTTAAAAATGTGCATCAGTCTATCCATACAGTACAGACATCGGTAATAGGACTAAAAAGGGTAGATTGATGCATTTCTAATAAATATAACATATTAATCTTCTGTGATGTAGTTAGCAGATGTAGTTGATTCTTTAGTTATTTTTTAATTCTTTTTGAGTTCCTTGTCTACTACACTTTTGTAGTGTTTAAAACTGTTGTAAACAACACCTTCAAAACCAGAAGATGTGGATTTCCTAATTGCTGGGCAATAGATGAATATTATTTTGGTTACTTTCAGCAGTCTCTTCTTTAGAGGGCATGTACCTCTTACACTGTCCACCACACTGGCGTACTTGGCAAGCCCCACAAGGCTTCATGGACTTATGAGGCTTTGTTGGTCTGGATGACAGTGCAGAAGGTGGCGCTAAACGTATGAAGCCCTGACTGCTGGATGCTCCACAGAGCATCATGGGTGCTGCCTTCGGCTGTGCAGGAACCACCACAAAGACAGGAACTGCTGACACTGTGGGTGGAGTGCAAGTGGCCACAGTGGGTTTAATTGGGTGGGCCAGTTCACTCTCTCTGGTGCTTCCACATCTAACCTGTAAAAATAACAATACATGTGATGATAAGTATTTAATTCATGAGCAGTTACATAAAACTCCAAATTTATGACCATCATTACACATTGTTTGTTGTGTTTAAAGTTTGTTCTGCATATTTGCTGAAAGTGAAAACTAGCTGGCCTTTCCACATTTCCCCTCCAGCTGTCTTTGCAGCAGCTTCTGCCTTTTCAGACAGCTAGGGTCTACTGCTTTGCTGAGGGCCATTGCCACAGTCTTGGCTGCATCCGTGCACTGAAGCTGGGCCTCCCTCTCCCTGTCTGTACAGAGGGATGGATGGGTACAGGTACTGTTTTAGGTGGCTGCTAGCTGTTGTTTCTGTGTTAAACCTTTTCCACAGACCTCACACACATTCTCCTTTGGACTGTGAAGCTGCATGTGCTGAGTCATATTGGACTTCACAGATAAACTCCTGCCACATACACTGCACTTGTGTCCCTTCAAGTCCATGTTTTTTACCTGATGTAATAAAACAGAAACAGATTTCAAATAAGTGTCTTTTTATCACACTGCACAGGGGACTAAACACTAGAGTAGGCGCAAAAGTTGTACACAAGTAAGAGCGCTGTTACTTTGAAAAATATATTGCTTGAGGTGAAGTTAAAAGTTATTTTGTACAAATACTACAGAAGTACTGAGTAATATTTTGGACATAACATCTGGTTTACATTTATATTGTGTGAAAGTCAGGTCGACGCTACAGTGTGGAAGAGTATTTTCAAACTATAAACAAAAAACAAGAAAAAAAAGAAACAATATAACACGTATATAATGTACTACTGGTTGAGATGGATAAGAATTAAAGTCGGAATCCAGATCTGACTGAGCTGCTGCCCTCTCTCCCCCCTGCTCCTGGAGGATCCTGCAGACTCATTTCTCCTCTCACTCCTTATTCAAAACGGGGTTTTGGGCAGCAAGTATCTATTTTTTTAGACCAACATGAAAAAACTCCACATGACCTGGTCAGTAGGCTTACCAATAGGGCCATCTCATTGGCGAGTTGAGGACAGAGCTTTCTCAACAGAGTTCAACGATTGGTTGGTTGAGCTGCACAAGTTGCTCAATGGGGCTCAATGATTGGTCAGCATAGGGATTTGGAGGAGGATGCGCCTGGTAATACCAAGTGCTATAAGCTTTTCGTCCAGCAGAGGGCTCTCTACCGCACCCTTCATCGAACTTGGATTTTGCTCTTTTAATCTCCATCAATGGATTTCCTAGCTTTCATCAGCGTTGTTTCTGTGTGCCAGCTCACAATTACATTTGGACTAACTTTATCCAAACCTCAGAGAGCCTCACCCCTGCCTGCTCCTACACTCCCAGCCTACTTTTCACAGCATTACAACTGCACTCCACTTTGGAACACAAACTAACAAAGTGTATTCGGTGTCTAGATAATTATTTGGAATAAAATAAGAGAAAGGACGTAACTTTGGGTCTAGCATTGAGGGGTTAAGCTCTCTGTCTAGTTATTTATTTAATCTTTTACTTTTCTAAAAGGACTTAGGCAAATTTGACGTTCCTGTTTTAAGAAATTCATTCTAATGTTTTTACTGTGATTTCCTATTCCACATAAGTTCAGCAATTAATTAAATGCTTACTTTTACTTCATCTTTTTTCTAACACAGAACCAAATATTTAACAATTTTACAGCACCTTCATATTCATGAATGTGATGTTTCGGGGTCTGGATTAATTGTATTTCAATTCATTTAAATGAGGAAAATGGATTCCACATATGAATAATTCCAGGTCAGAGCTCCATTGTGGAACAAATTAACTTATAAAGAAGAGGAACCACCAGGGGCGTTTTTAGGGAATGAACCATCGGGGGCTTAAGCCCAGGCAATAAATAGTTAAATATTTATCAGACAGCGGCCCAGTTTATAAGTCACTTAAAGTTAAAGTAACACAATCCATGTTGTACCAGCTCTTAGCCTTGGCTGGGTTTCCACGAAATGTAAATTATTGTGAATCAAACAAAAAAGCTTCACAATAATTTGACTTGGTTTGATTTTTTGTCAGTAGTTGACGTGAAGCATGAAGAGAAACAGTTTACAACTGCTGAAAAAAACATCTGGATGAAGCAGATAATGACACATTTTGTGATAATTAGGAAAAACTTTCTGCTCAGTCCGTCAGACTAAAGTTGTTCTTAAACTCAGAGAAACTATGTTTACTGTGGCTCAAATAAATGTGCTTCTTTTTTTAATGTAAATGACTTTTTTAAATTTTACTCTCTCACTCTCTCTCACACTCCTGAGGCCCCATTGACATCATTTCTAAAAAGAAAACTGGTATAAAATTGATTTTCTTAGATTTTAATGGAATGGTAAGACCCTACAAACACATTTATTCATTTCAGTTATGCTGTGAGCTATCCCAACATTTCATTAAAATACGTTCCTTCTTTCATGAACCTGTATTGACATCTTTCCAGCCCTTCATTCCACTTAGTCTGTTTTTCTCCACTGACCAGGTGAGCTATTAGTTCAGTCTTTGCTATTAAACACTTTCTGTAGGGAAACAGGTGTTTAAAACAGAACTAGGAGTCTCATCCTGGATCTTTCTTGGACTCTCACTTCTTGTCCTGTTATCTGTACTAGTACACTGCTTGGCCAAAAACAAAGTTGCCACCTGGATCTAACTAAGCAAATAGGTACGAGTCTCCCATTGGACAATTACTGCATGGGTGATTATGTTTCATCTGGCAAGTTATTTCACCCCAATTGGTGCAATGAGTTGCTTCTGATTTCTTAAACAACCAGGTGACAAACTCGCTAGAGCACACCCACTCAACACAAACACACTTATTTTTATACATATACCCCTTTTTTACTAGTTCCTATGAAGCACGGTTTGGTATGACTCGCTTTTTAGGGTTTTCTTTTGGTAACGGTTACGTGGAACCATTAGTAATTTTAGTACCAGCTTGCTTGCGGTTCCAAGCAAGCCAAGCCATGCTGAAAATGAAATGTCAGAAGACAGTTAGTCACTGATTGATAGGCAGGTGGCATCACTAGTCACAGCATCTTCAACCAATAAATCATTATACGCTGGGCTTATTATGTATATGGCAACTATAGCAAGCTAGCATTAGGTAGCGTTAGCTTACACTCACTGATCCTGTAGCTCGTACCCTTCAGTTTTATACCACTCCATGGCTTCCCTTTCTCTTCTGTACTTATCCAGAGTGCTTCTTCTTGCTGCCCACAGCCTTCTCTTCTTTCACTCTGATTCTGACAACAGCCATAGACTATGCAGCTGTGAAGGCTGTTGTGTTTGTGTCACTACAAATCACATCAAGATACTTTGTCGGACTGTGGGGCCACCTTGCTATTGACAATCCAGCCCACATTGAGATGGTGCTCAATTGTGATGTAAAACAAACCAAACCATGTACAGTCGACCCAACTTGACCTGAGTCAAGTACAGTATAGAAAAGGGGGAATACGCTCACTCACCAACACACACCAACACACAAAAAATTGTTGAAAGTCATACAAACGCGTTACTATTACAGTAACATGGCCTGCCTACTCGATGCTGTATGCAGTCTTGATTTAATTAAGTCAATCATGCAATTAGGATTCTGTCTTGAGATATCCTTTTTGTATAGCAAATCTCCCCTTGCACATGTAGGCAACCAGCTTCTCTATACAGTATGGTATACCTCAAATGCCATAACAGGAAACATGAAAAAGAAGAAAAACAGCTGGTCCTTTGGTATTGTCAAAATCAAAGCATTTTATTGTCAAGCAGCCAAACAGATTAGTCAGATCAGCTTTATTGGCAACGTTTGTGCACAAAAACAAGAAATTTGACTATGACTCCACTTTGCTCTCAATGTACATTTTTAATATACATATATAATAAAAAATAAAATTGGTGGGAAACAAAAAAGCATTTTCTTTATTGTGTTCATTCTGGTAAAAATAGTGTTTTTACCAGAGAAGAAGACAAGGTTGAATTACTGCAAATATGCATGGTCTTGATCTGGGCACTCTGGGACTGTTAGGTAGTCATCAGGGACACAACCTGGTGAAAGAAACTGCAAACGTTTTAGTGCTCTGTAGGGCAAACCTGAAAGTAAAAGTCCATATAGTTTGTGTTCAGGATGTTTGGGATCTACAGACGTGATAGCTGACTATTTTCTGGCCGTACACCTATACAAGTCCTGGATGAAGGGAATGATAGTCTTGATGATCCTCTCTGCAGAGCTGATTGTTCATTGCACTATGTGCATAGGACAGACTGAAGAATCTAAATCAGCTTTTATTGGTCATGTTGAAATGGAGAGATGTCATTGTCTGGACTGGTAATGCTCCACAGTTTGCCTGAAGAAGTTAAAATTTTGGGCTTTTTCGTCTCAGCCTTGGCATTAACGAGGACACAAGGAGTTTGTGTTCAGGATGTGTGGGTGTCAGGGCAGGTGGTTTTTGGAGTAGTACCCAAGTACAGACAGGCAAGAGCAGATGGCATGCAAAATCACAAGATTTAATAAGTGAAAAGCAGGATTTCTGGGTTGATGACTTTGAAGCTGACATCCACAAGCAGGATCCTGGCTTACGTCCCTGCTCGAAGTGGTGCAGAACGAAGTGTGGTCACCAATTAAATGCATCATCTGCCGACCTGTTTGCCAGGTAAGCACACTGCATGGGTCCAGCAGTGGGCCTGTGATGTCCTTCGAATGCTTAACATCAGTTGCGCAAAGGATTTTATGACCAAAGACATTAGGGCAACAGGTCCTTTTAATCCTGTGATGTGTGTGTTCTGGGGCCTGGGATGATGGTGGAGTGTTTGAAGCAGGAGGCAACCTCATACAGCTCCAGAGTCTTGTTGAAGATCTGAGTGAGGATGAGGGCCAGTTGGTCAGCGCAGGTTCTAAGGCAGACGGAATAAACACCATGAGGTCAGGTCCTGGAGCTTTCCTGGTTTTCTGATGTTATTCTTTTCTTCAGATTGTAATGGTGTTCAAGATCCTCCAAACTGCAGCTGGGTTGTTAGCTGAGAAGCTGCTTTTGAGCTTCTCACTGTAGCCTCTCTCAGCTGTCCTGTGTCCTGATTTCCTTGGTTAGTTTGTTTCTGGTTGCTTATATTGCACCAGGTCCCCACTGCTGCAAGCCTTTTCTTTGGTCTGGCACAGCTTCATTATTGATGCATGATGTCACAGTGTCAGTAAATCTGTATGGGTCAGTGGCTGCATCTTCAAAAGCACTCCAATCTTTGCAGCCAAAGCAGGCCTGTAATATCGTCTTAGACTCATCAGTTCATGTACTAACAGTCTGAACCACAAGCTTAGAGGTTTTGTTTTTGCCTATAGATTGGAATTAGATGAAACAGACAGTGATCAAAGCAAAGCTGCACAGTGGACTGCTTGGTATGTGTCTTTTAAGACTGTGTAGCAGTGGTCCAGTGTGTTTGTGTCTATGATTAATCACTTTATTTGCTGTTTATATTTTGGCAGTTCAATGGAAAGGTTTGTGCTGTAAAAATTTCAAAGAACAATCATGATAGTCTAGATGTTTTTTCTCCATGTCTGTTATCAGCTCTAAAAAAACTGCTCGTTGTGCAATGCCAGCAATAACTCCCTTGGTGAATAAAAGGTTTATAGTTTATACAAAATGACTCCATGCGGGGGCTACATGTCTTTTGTAACACTGTGACATGAAAACACCAGTCTTCGTTTATATAAAAGCAGATTCCACCTTCTCTCTCTTTCCCTGAGAGCTCCATTTGAAACAGCTGGAACCCCGGCATCTGAATTGCACTGTCCACAGCAACTTTCTGTGAAGCAGAGGGCAGCAAATCCGCAGAAGTTAGAGTTTCTTGTGCTGAGGAGGAGCAGTCCCTATTCACCAGGAGCACACATTAGCCAGGTGAATTGATGGGAGCGGACTATGCCGTCCCCTCTGCGAAGCCATTTAAACAAGTCTGCACTTTTGCCCTGTCTGCTTCTCCAGTAAATCCCACAGAAAGCTACCAATCTTCAAACCAAGATCTAAGAAAAACTCTCTGGATATATGAAAATCAGAGAACTGCCCAAAGCTGATTGCCTACAACTTACAAGTTGCTGGTAAAGTGACTGCAGTATAGCAGCAAAGTATAGTGGAAATGCAAAAAACACACACAAAGTACAAGCAAGTGTAATACTGAGATGGCAACACCTCTGCAGCACCATCTTGCTGGCAGGGACAAAGGCCATGTCCTGTGGCCGGATGACACTAAAATTAGAGAACACCATCCCAACTTGGGGTGGTAACATCATGGTGTTTCTCAGCAGGATCAACTGGTGCACCTCAGAAAATTAATGGAAAAATGTGAAAACATTGAAGCAACATAGTTTCAAAGTAGCTTAAGGGCAAGAAAGTCAGTGTTTTTGAAGTGGCATCACAAAACCCTGATCTCCCAGAATCTGTCGTCATAGCTAAAATGGTGTGTCTGAGCAAGGTGGCCCATAAACATGACCTAGTTACACCAGTTTTGTCAGGGCAATGGGCCAAAATTCCAGCAAAGTATTGTGAAACCTTTACAAAGACTATATTCATTGATACAGAGTTTTGCATTGAAGCAGTTTATCTTAGCACAGTTATAACACTCACTGCATTTTACTGGAAATGTGTCTTTACACCCTCTACATGTCAGGCATTTTTCTTAACATGGATAAAGCCCGAGCGTGAGATGTGTTTCCAGTTCCTCGTGGACTGGAAAGTTTACCCACCACAGACTCTGCCAAAGGGAGTAGGCATTTGTCTTAATGCTTTTGTTTAAGCTCATTCTGGAGCAACCTGAACTATACCCACATTAGCTAATATTTTCCTTCCAGGTTGATGCCATGTGTTATCCTCCTCCCAATCACTTTTGAGCTAAATCAACTGTTCAAACTACTTCTTTATGTCAGTTTTTGCAGTCAGCACTTATAGTCCATTTGTAAACATTATAACATTTATGACTTTTGGGTTACATGATTTGAATTAAGATGACTGGAATCCAGTGAGATTAATGAATATAAATAAACTTAGGTAGGATGACTCAAGTAGTTATGCAGCCCTGAGATGACAAAGACTTGATTTGGAAAATGGACAGTAAACACCAGGAGCACTGTGCGGCCCCATTTGACTTTATGACATAATTTCCACGTTCTGGATAAAACCAAGCAACAAAAAGAGAAAAATGGGTGTCCTTGTTATTATTACTTACTCATCTACTTATATCAAAATCCACCAAGAAGCAAAAACCTTTAAATAATTTTCTATGCTCCAAATGTACCCTGGCAACAGAGATGACTAAGTAAAGAGTTCAAATCATGGCAATAAAAGAACATAAATGAGTGTTATTGGATCAATAGTGTGTTCTGACGTGTGGGTGATTTCATGTGAGCAAACAGCAGCCATTTCTCTAAAGGTGATTAGACCTCATTAGGGAAGTCCGACACAGTAATTTCATTAAGATTTCAGGAAGTCAACAAAGCAACGCAACTGGATATTTTGACCTCAAACTCGACGTGTTGACACGGTAAACAATCACAACGGTAAAGTGCGAGTGAGGTCTGGCAGAAGGTCGATACCTGAGGTGGTACAAAAGAAGTCATGATGGGCCCAGACAGGCAGTCTGCAGGTCTGATCCGGGTTTTCAAGCAGGACTGGTCCAGGTGAGATTTTTTTGTTTTGTTATTACATAGAAATTTTATGTTGTTAAGTTGTCTTTATTACCCATAAGCTTGCACATATAAATGCCAGAATGTTATAGCATGGGAAATGTAAAATGTTAGTTTCACCCGTCTTTAAAAAAGATTTTGCTACAACGGTGATGTTTCAATTCCAACATAAGTCCAAAATATCTGCATGCAAACTAACTGATTACAACAAGATACCTAACCAGTGGCACAGCTGCTCCAGAGCACATTTTAGAAAAATATCATTATGGCATTTCCTGTTAGATTCACAAATATTTCACAGTTGCTCTTATACGTTTGATTTTTAATTTTCTAAGGAGTGTAAAAATTGTCCCATTTTTTTGCAAATATTCAAAATGTTTAATCTAGATGTCAAAAAAGTCAGACATGGGAAACCAGTGAAAAACAGTTTGGTATGTTTGTGGTTTTAGATGAAGATAAAACAAAATCCATCAGGTGTGGTTCTACAAGTGCGGTTTTAAAAATGCTTTGTGAGCCCTTTTTTAGATGTGAAGTTTAGTTCCCAAGTCAATGCTTTATTTCCATTTAATAGACTATTTAAAGTTTGAATACTAATTTTATGCTTCAAAAGTCAGAAATCTTAACTTTTATAGCTGGAAAATGTTGTCAATGTAATTCTATACAAACTATAATTATGATTAATTGGTGCAGACACTTGTTAGTGCAAAATCATGCTTGCTTCAGTTTCACCTCTTGTGGAACATGAAGGTATGAAGCGTAAAATGTGCCATAGTACCAAATAATTATTTCTTTATAAAAGAGTCTTAAATAGAATAGATAATGAACACATTATATTTCCAGATATATTCAACAATTTCTATTATTTATTTCAATACTTTATTAGAACCATAATTTTAAAAAGTAAATCTAATTTAAAGTTATTTAATAATACATTTAAAAAATAAGTTAGTGAATATGTATCTATTTCTATGCATATACATAAATAATATCAATATTATTTATTTGTCAAATTTTTGGCAGTTTTAAAGAAATGGAGTTTCAGTCAATGGGTTGGGCTAACACTGCTATAGTTTACGGTGACAAGTCCTAACTGACTGGCTCCTCAGGTTAACCAATCAGAGTGACACTTGATGTGATTTCATGGTACAGTGAAGCTGAGGAACAGTGACACTACAGACTAAGTCTCTGCAAATGCAGATACCAGCTTACAGTTTTAAAGGGGAGTTTGGGGACAAAATAAATCTAAGCTGAAAAAAACTGAAAATACATTTTTAAGAGAAGTTCTGATTTTCTACAGCGGCTAATTCAGAATCACAGAGGATGAGGGTAACTGTTGGACTTTTGTTGGAAAGGTCCGGTCCTCCATCACTTTAATGAGGGTGAGGTCAGGACTCTGTAGTCTCTCATTAGCTCCGTCTGATGTTCTGTTAACTCCATTCAAGGTGTTTCCTACATAACCGGAAGCTAGTCATTGTATCTATCAAAGGATTTGCTAAGTCAACATGTCTCCTCAGGCAATCTTTGTATTACTCCTCATCATGATGCCGTCCGTCCGCGTTACTCAGGCTTTCCTACTGCTGGCTCTCCTCTACCTCACTCTCACTGCATCACTTCCTGTCAGGTACTATTACATAAGCAGAAACCAAAGAGTTCAGACACCAAGCTGCATTACATGTGAAAATCTGAAAAAAGACAGGTTTTCTAAGTGTGCTGGTTGAAAGGTATGTACTACCTACAGGGATGAGGAAGAGGTGGAAGACTTTCTGACTGAAGTGAGTCGGCTGAGCACTCCATGGTCTCTTCCAGGAATCTCAGCGGAAACTCTGCTTGAGGCCAGACTCAGGTGAGTTTTCCTTAAAGATTAGTTGGTTGTTGTAATGTGTAGTTGCATGTAAAAAAAAAATACAAAAGCATTGAAAATTATTTTTAAAGTATTTTTGAAAGTTTATATAGATTTTAAAAGAACTGAGAAATGTACTAGCTCTGAGCAGCTATTGCTCAGTGGGAAAAGTAGTAGTCTTGCATTCTGAAAGTTTTGGGTTTGATTCCAGCTTCTTCCTGCCAGATGTCGACGTGCCCCTGGGCAAGGCACTTAACCACAAGTTTCCTACCTGTCTGCATATCTGTGTATAAATGTGTGCATGTTTGTGAATGCGACTGGTGAATGTGGCATTAGTGTAAAGCGCTTTGAGTGGTTGCTGCGACTAGAAAAGCTATTTATAAATAGAGCTCATTTAAGCATGCAAAGGGATATATTCATACCTTTATTTATGTTAGCAGTCATATTTTAAAGTCTCTAGCTTAATCATTTCTGCAGCGTGTGTCAATTCTGGAGTCACATTTCATGGGAACTGTAACTGCAAAGCCATCAATAAACAGAATAAAATTGTTAGCACCCTTCTGATACTAAATGGGTAAGAGAAATAAGCATGCCTCGGTGCTTTAATGAATGCTACTTACAGTCAGGCCCAGAAATATTCATACCCCTGACAGATTTAAATTTGAAATTATTGTCATTCAACCACATTTTTTTCTGATAGGAAATTAAATAGATATCTCTCCAAGAATAAACCATGTAAATGCAGAATAATGTTTTTAAAACAATAGTTTATTTGCTTCTATTTGCATTTTATGAAAAAATTACATGTTGAAATTAATGTATGTTCTCAATAAATCATTAAAAACTAATTGTTGGCATCACGGCAATCTGACCCGTTTAATTACTGAGCAGATTTCTGCAGATTTCCTCTTGTTTTTTGATGATTTATCCTTAATGATGAGCTTTAAGTCTTTGTGGTTGGAAAGCTTCCTTGTCATCATTATAATTGTTAGCTGCCTCCACAGACAAATTCTCTACAAGATCCAAGTCAGAACTCTGGATGGGCTGTTCTAAAATATTAACATCACATCCAGTAGGAAAAACAATGTGTTTGCCACATTAAAATGCTGCTTTAAATTTAACAGGGGTGTGAATAATTTTGGACTTAGCTGTTTATAATAAGGTGGTGCAGCAGGAAGGTCCTGGGTTTGAACCCTGGCCTGGGCCCTTCCTGAATTTATATTGCAAGTTCTCCTTATGTATTAGCGTGGGCTCTCCCCACAGTATAAACATGTGCATATTAGGTTGTTCATCCTGTGTGTCTCTGAGTTACCCTGTGATGGATCAGTGACCTGTCCATAGTGTACCCCACCTCTTGTCTAATGGCCACTGAAGACAGGCACCAGCCCCCTGCAACACAATGAGGATAAGCAGATTTAGAAAATGAATGGATCTAATTAATAGATTCTATTTATGCCTGCCATACTATTTTGGACCACCTTGGATCTAAGCAATGATGTTACATCAAACCTGAACAGATCAGCATCTGGAACCACACATATTATTCTTATTTAATCATGTGATGATGTTCCTCAGGTCATGTTCTCTCTGAGACTAATGAAGAATCACATTTTGTGCCTCCATTTGACCAGTATGAGTATTCCTCACATGATGGTTGTTTTGGATGTAGCATGAGGTGTGACAATTATTTTGAGTTTCAAAGAGCCAATCAGAAAAAAGCCAAGTCATGACATAATCAGTAGTGAAAAAGATATAAAAATATAAACTTTACAATATTTTATTTTAAACTAATTAAACAATGATGAAACAAATCATCCACATAATTGCAGATGCTTTGATCCTTTTGAAGATTAGTAAAACCACGCCTTAGTTGTGGGTGATATTCTTTAGTGTTATAGCTATGCAACATGATACTGCTGTTTAAACGTGTTCCAAAATGAATTTAATGCCACATTATACAGACCCATCTATCCCATAGAGTAACAGAATCCCAGATTTCCCTGTACAACACTGTAATGAAATGGTCACTATACCTGCTAGCAGAAGTTAGTAGTAACTAGCTAGATGTACTGAGCTGAAAAAAGAAAAAAACAATACTTCTAAAGATAGTTTTACTGCACCATACTTTTAATTTCTACTTGATTAATATTATTTTGAGGGAACACTACTCTTACTTGAGTACAATTTCTGGCACTCTACCTACCTTGACTTATTGCCCTAGATAAAGAACAAGCATGCTTTATCCAAAAATGTGACAGTCTTGAAATACAGAGACACACTTATAGTTTATGTTAAAATGAGAGTGACATTAAGCATATACATTATTTATGCTTATTGTCAGCATGCTGTGAGCAGGTGAAGCCTTGATTGTGCACACAAACTTGGGCTGTTATCAATTGGCATATATATATATGTATATATATATATATATATATATATATATATATATATATATATATATATATATATATAAAATATATAAAAACTTAAAAGTGTCATGTTGTGAAAAGAAAACATGAAACATATTATTTGGAAATGTGTTTACTCTGGCCTACCTTGCTTCAAAATCATGTAATTTATTTGGTTCGATTTTTTATTGTAGTCATCAGAATGCCAGAATCAGAACTTCAAATTTGGAACATAACTTTTTATTTGTGTCTAAACAGTTCCTCTGTACTTGAGAAGCCTTTTGACCTTTGAAGCTTGGAATGATTTGAATGATTTCAATACTTTTTTACTCTTGAGTAATTGTTTTGGATGGCTACTTTTTACTTTCACAGGAGGGAAACTATGTTGAAGCAGTGCTACTCTTACAATTTTTAGCTACTCTACCCACTCTGCCTGCCAGTGAGTTGACTGTGATTGTGATTGTGTTTCAGACAGCTCTTGTCCACAGGGTTGAATCGCAGGAGGCAGCTGGGAGACATCGAGTTCTCCAACAGATATGCAGAGTTCTTGCGGTCTAAAGCCAAACACACATCCATCTGCGCCTTCCTGCGGCGCATGCAAGGAGTCAAGAAGAGGTGAGATGCAACAGGAAAACCAAAACTCCAAACTAAATATTTAGTTAGCAAGCTAAATATTTAGCTACAAACTAAATGTTTAGATTTGAGCTAAATGTTTAGATTTGAGCTAAATGTTTAGTTTGCAAATTAAATATTTAGTTTAGAATTGTGACATTTATGAATGTATGAATGACATGGTGAAAATATGACTGAAAATGAACCCACGTTTTTTTCTCTAATGACTGGCTAAAATAGCTCAAAATATTGCAATCAATTTGTGAATATGTAACTTTACCAATGGCACCCCATAGCAAAGGGCCTGATTTACAAAGATCCCAAATTTGCAGAACTAAATTGAGTTTTCAAAAACATTGCATTTGTAATTAGTGGACATGTTGTGAGTGATCTACTAAGATTGCTTGTGCAAATGATAACAGGTACAAAAGAGGTGCAAACCAGCCTATTTAAGTGAGAATTTTGAGTGTGCTACTGGCTGTCACATGGACAGTTTGGGAGACCTGAGTGGTTGTAGAAAAAGAAGAGGACATATTGTAATGCACTTTTTAAAAACCTGTCCAGGGTGTACTCCACCTCCCGCCCATAGACTGCACCAGCTTCCCCGCGACCCACTATGGAAGAAGCGGTATAAAGACTGACTGACTTTTTAAAAACACTTGAAAAGATAAAAATAATAAAAGCTAAAGTTAAAACAATAAATATCAATCACGAAAAATGGAAAAGTCATTCTGTGACAAGACGATTGTTGGAATCGGGGGATATGATTTTTGTGACCCAATACAAATCAAGATAGGCCCATAATAAGATGTTTATTTATTTCAAAACGAATGTGCTTTATATGGAGCCTGTAAAGGAACATTGAGGGAGAAAAATAAATAGAAATCTTTCTTGCGCACAATATAGGAGTGTTAACTTTCATGAGTGCCCATAACAGGTTGTTCTATGTGTTTTTCCTTGAGTGTCCCTTTTTCTGGTATTTGGTGATTGTTGATGGTCAGATTTGTTTGTTTACAAACATGCCACAATATTTAGGCTCAGTCATGATAGTTTTTGGTTTGGTTTAACTGCATAAAGATTGTCAGCAGTCCTGCTGCAAACATATAGTAGACAGCTATATTCTATACCACCTTTTCTGGGGTGTAAAAAAAAAATGTCCTCTAGTGCATTCGGACATAACAGATTCATCCTAGAAAGTGATTGTGTACTGGAATTAAAACGCAGCAGCTCCCAAATGGCTGTACTGGGTAGATGATATCTATCCAAGCTGACAAATACTTTTATTTCAGTCAAAATATGTCAGCATGTGCACAGAAGTCTATTTCTCTCCATTGTCTGTCATCGTACCTATATCTCCTTCTGCCGCCGCAATGACTGCAGACAATTTTGAGTGCCAGTTTGCGTGCTAAATATAGATGCAGAAACTGCACCAGCAATCCATTTACTGTTAGATAAATCGAATTGCGTGTGGTAACCAATACCATTTAACTATACCCATCCCAGTACTTTGCACGTTCTGATGATCAGCAAATATTCTGCATATTCATAAATAGATCCTGCCTGCTATTCTGCTCATTTGAGTCTATTTATAGTGTCAATTCACATGACATTTCAAGACAATATTAAAAAGTAAATTTAATAGCATCAAACAGATTCCAAAGTACATACATTCCAATTAATCATAGTCAACAAACAATGCAGTCAAGTTCAGTTTATTATTCAAATTGGTTGAAAAGTTTTCTATCTAAGGAAACTCAGCAAGGTCACTGACTTGAATGTAACCATTTAAGCAAGCCTTTAAATGGTTGGATTAGGTGCGCCTCAGAGCTCACCTGACTTGCGAATTTGAATTCTTGGGTAAATCATTTTGAGAGTGCAGAAGTCATTTAAAGTAGTTTAGTTATGCAAATTGATAAAATCCTTTTATGATTAAGAATTTAAACCGCTGTTGTGTAATTTGTTTATTGCAGAGACCTGATTTTGCTAATAAACCTAAGTTCAGTGAGGATTGGGTAATTATAATTATAGGTACAGCTGTACTGAACACCTACTGTAAATACAGAATACAAGCTGACAAAAAATACTGTGTGGGATGAACAGTTCAACAAATTAAGGAAGTAACTTTTAGAATTACCTGTTCTAGATACAGTAAAGTCATTTGCTCCTTTATTATAAGTTAGATAAGAGCAAAATAAAACTCCAAATGGCAGCTGACTTTGCCCTGCTGATGTGTGCTGAAGTTTCACATTTAAAGCCTCAGAAATAGTGAGATGATCAGAGCCATATTTACAAAACACACTAGACTCATGACCTAATTTTTGTTCACAGTGGCGTTGGAGGAGACGTGGAAAAAGTGAACCTGCTGCTCAAACAGTACATGTGCCCATCCGTTTACAACAACTGGCCGACTGACATGTAGAGGGCGCTCAGCAGAGACAACGAGTTTTAGGCTTATTATGTGGACAAAAATGTTTATTAAAGTGCTGGAGAAATCTCTGTACATGCAACTGTTGTATTTCATGTAGAAACAAATATGTTTGCTATTAAAATGTGTTTAAAGATAATTTCCAAAGAGAATTTACAATTTTTTCAAATCAATAATTTTGTGTACCTCCCCTTGATTGACAGAGATTAACCTACTCAAAGACTGCTACATAAGGAAAGACTAGAATGACAGCAAAAAGACTTGAAATATATTTATGTTTAAGTTTGCCTCAAAAGTGCATTGTACAAATGAAACGTAATTTTAAGTAACTAAATAAATTTATTTCTATAGCACAATTTACTGAGAAAAACCGCAAAGAAAACATAAACATTAAAACATGATTAAAATAGAAAATGAATAAAAGAAAAAGACCAAATTAAAATACATAATTAATTAAAAGCAAATAAAATACTCAGCAATAAAAGAAGTGGTCCAAAACAGAGCCTTGAGGCCATTTTAGATCAGTACAATCCAACATTATGTTGTTTATACAGAAACCTACATTTTTGTTTGAAAGATAAGATCTTAAACACTCTAAAACAGTTCCAGAGATCCTCCCCAGTCTTTTAATTAAGATGGTGGATCAGCTGAGTGAAAGGCTGCTGAAAGGTCTAACGAATAAATCACAATCTCACCCATTGTCTTCAACCATCATGGTGCGAATGGGAACTTTAAGCAGAGCAACTTCTATTGAATGCATTTTATGAAAACCAGACTGATATTTATCAAAACGTCAGTTGCAACCTTTCCTAAGAAACGGTCTGTTTTTATTTAACTGAGAGGATTCCAAGCTGGGTTTTAAAAGAAAAGATCCAAAAACATGTTTAAAAGGGGAGGGAACAGCCAGTTTGGAGGGACAAATTAATAATATCCACTATGCAGGAGACAATCAGGTCAGAAACTTTCAGAAGCAAAGAGGTTTTGGGAGAATATCAACTGGACTTTTTTTCAATGTTTTTTTAGAATAAAGCTGTTGTCCTGAAAATTTACAATGGTGAAGGGTGACCATGATTGGGAAGAAGATGGATAAAGTAGGGAATGGGTAGAGATTAGAAACTAATTCAATTTAATTCAGCTTAGTAAACTGACAGAAAAAAGAAATTTTGCCAAAGTTTAACCTTTGGCAAAATTTCAAAAAATACAGCTTGCTTCAGACATTAGGTACTAAATTCAATTCTATTCCATTGACTTTGTTTATATGGCGCCAAATCATACAAACAGATTACAAGTCAAGTACATACAGTACAGACCAAAAATCTGGAAACACCTTCTCATTCAAAGAGTTTTCTTTATTTTCATGACTATGAACATTATAGCTTTACACTGAAGGCATCAACACTATGAATGAACACATGTGGAATTATATACTGAACAAAAAAGTGTGAAACAACTGAAAATATGTCTTATATTCTAGGTTCTTCAAAGTAGCCACCTTTTGCTTTGATTACTGCTACGCACACTCTTGGCATTCTGTTGATGAGCTTTAAGAGGTAGTCACTTGAAATGGTTTTGACTTCACTGATGTGCCCTGTCAGGTTTAATAAGTGGGATTTCAAGCCTTATAAATGGGGTTGGGACCATCAGTTGTGTTGTGCAGGAGGTGGATACAGTACACAGCTGATAGTCCTACTGAATAGACTGTCAAAATTTTTATTATGGCAAGAAAAAAGCAGCTAAGTAAAGAAAAATGAGTGGCCATCATTACTTTAAGAAATGAAGGTCAGTCAGTCCGAACAATTGGGAAAACTTTGAAAGTGTCCCCAAGTGCAGTCGCAAAAACCATCAAGTGCTACAAAGAAACTGGCTCACATGAGGACCGCCCCAGGAAAGGAAGACCAAGAGTCACCTCTGTTGCGGACGATAAGTTCATCCGAGTCACCAGCCTCAGAAATCACAGGTTAACAGCAGCTCAGATTAGAAAACAGGTCAACGCCACACAGAGTTCTAGCACCAGACACATCTCCAGAACAACTGTTAAGAGGAGACTGTGTGAATCAGGCCTTCATGGTAAAATAGCTGCTAGGAAACCACTGCTGAGGACAGGCAACAAGCAGAAGAGACTTGTTTGGGCTAAAGAACACAAGGAATGGACATTAGACCAGTGGAAATCTGTGCTTTGGTCTGATGAGTCCAAGTTTGAGATCTTTGGTTCCAACCATCGTGTCTTTATGCGGCACAGAAGAGGTGAACGGATGGACTCTACATGCCTGGTTCCCACCGTGAAGCATGGAGGAGGAGGTGTGATGGTGTGGGGGTGCTTTGCTGGTGACACTGTTGGGGATTTATTCATAATTGAAGGCATACTGAACCAGCATGGCTACCACAGCATCTTGCAGCGGCATGCTATTCCATCTGGTTTGCGTTTAGTTGGACCATCATTTATTTTTCAACAGGACAATGACCCCAAACACACCTCCAGGCTGTGTAAGGGCTATTTGACCAAGAAGGAGAGTGATGGGGTGCTGCGCCAGATGACCTGGCCTCCACAGTCACCGAACCTGAACCCAATCGAGATGGTTTGGGGTGAGCTGGACCGCAGAGTGAAGGCAAAAGGGCCAACAAGTGCTAAGCATCTCTGGGAACTCCTTCAAGACTGTTGGAAAACCATTTCAGGTGACTACTTCTTGCAGCTCATCAACAGAATGCCAAGAAGAGTGGACCCGTCTCTGATTAGAGGAATAACCAGGCGGAGCGGAGGCGGTGAAAGTCTTCTATGTTGAATTTTTGTTAAAAAAACCCATTTCAACCTGGAAAGACTCAAAAAAAGGGAGAAACAACGAGATAATAATTAGCATGTTTATTAATGAAAATGATCTATTTGGCGCTCCGACCCTGGAGGAAAACGTGTAGTCTGAGGATGACGTGAGCTAGAAAGGCCATTTTAGGATTAGGATTAGGTACGTCTTCCCCCAAAAAGCCGAGGCCGGGCTGGGGCTGAGACTATAGAGGGAGTTACAAACTCGAGATTGTAAGTAAAGTATGGTGTTCAGCCCAAGAGTAATTAAGGTTAATCTTAGATAACTACTTCAAATCGAGGTTGTCTGATGAGGCATAGAGAGGGTTGGCTGACAGGGCAGATGAGCCTAATAATTGACTGAGACACCTGCCGAGGCCTGATGTAATGTGCCTGCCAAAGGCAGAGATAGTGAAAAGTCTAATCATCTAAATAGAGATGCCTGCAAAGGCATGATTGAAAGCACCCGCAGATGGTGGAGATAGTGAAAGCCTAACTAGATAGAAATGCCTGCCAAGGCATAAATGAATGCGCCTGGAGATGGCAGAGATAGTAAAAGTCTAACTATCTAGATTGGAATGCCTACCAGGGCATGAATGAATGCACCTGGAGATGGCGGAGATAGAAAAGTCTAGCCATCTAAATAGAGATGCCTGTCAAAGCATGAGAAAGCGTCTGCCAATGGCAGAGATAGTGAAAGCCTAACTATCCAGACACATGCCTGCCAAGGTATAAATGAATACGCCAGGAGATGGCGGAGATAATGAAAGCCTAACTATCTAGATAGGAATGCCTGCCAAGGCATAATTGAAAGCGCCTGCGAATGGCAGAGATAGTGAAGGCCTAACTACCTAGATAGAAATGCCTGCCAAGGCATGAATGAACGTGCGTGGAGATGGCAGAGATAGAAAAGCCTAGCCGTCTAAATAGAAATGCCTGTCAAAGCGAGAGAAAGCGCCTGCAGATGGTGGAGATAGTGAAAGCCTAACTAACTAAATAGGAATGCCTGCCAAGTCATAATTGAAAGCGCCTGCAGGTGGTACTTTCTTTGCATTCTTTTTTTTTTTTTTTTGACGTGCCACATAGGCATCGAGAAATGAATGCATTGCCGCAGAGCCAATGATATCATGGCGCGGAGGCATTGTCAATGAATGCCTGGCAAGGAGAGTGAAGGAGAGGCCAGCGAGGGAGTAAGAGAGGAGAATTGAACCTATGAGAAGAAACATTATGAAGATAAATGAGGATGATGTGACGGTACCTGAGAAGAAGAAGCATGAAGTGAAGAATAGGGAGAGAAGTTTATAGATAAAGTTCATATCTTTGGTGCTCGGACCCCGGTGGAAGACATGGATGCCGATAATGACATGAGCTTGAATGGATATCTAGGATTAGAATTGGAGATGTCTTACCCCCAAAAATGGCCGAGGTTGGGGCCGAGGCTGAAATAAAAACAGTATGGCAGTTGAATGAATGAATGAATGAATGAATTTGGTCTGACTGGTGGGCATAGAGAAGGGATGATCTGAGCCTGAAAGATAGCAAAGAAAATTAGTGTGGCTGACAAGGCATGAAAGGGCTGGTGTAGAGAGGGATGAGGCGTGTGCGTGACAAGGTGTAGAGAGGGATGAGGTGTGTGCCTGACAAGGCGTAGAGGGAGCTTGATCTAGAGAGAATGAAGTTATGAGAAGAAACGTCGGAGACTTAACAGATATCATCAACTGACGGATGTTAGAGGATGGGGACCTTGAAGAGAATGAGGGGAGAGATTGAGGTTTGATAAAACAATCTTACATAGCAAGGATAAGTTTAAACTGAAAAGGCCAACCACCACCAGTTAATGCAGAAGCTCTTACATAAGAGCTGATAGATCATCGAACAGAGAGCACAGAATGGAAGTTTGGGTGGACATATGAATGCTGAAGTGGACCAGCGGCCGAGTTGTTGTAGGGAAGCTGTGGAAACTCCTTGAGTAGCTGCTGAAGTTGCTGCCCCGATCCTGAATGAGTGACCTGAGAACTGACTAGGGGGAAGATTGGACTGAACAAAGTTTGCCCTAGAAATTTGAGGGACCAGGAGGCAATCGTGGAAACTCCTTCTGGAGTGAGGAAGGGGCATGCTGGGTGAGCGGATTTTATTTTTAATGGATGATAATGAGAATCCATGGACGAGATGAATGAAGCAGAGAAGATTGTGGGATGGCTGGAGTAGGAGAGGACGTCGAAGCCTGGAGTGCGGGAGGATAACTTTGAGAGATGAGATCGGAGGAGAACCGCTGCAGAAGCTGGGTCAGGTGACAAGGCGGCAGTAGCCGGGGTGAAGGCAGGGCGACTTCGGCGAGGCTTAGCAGGAGGATTGGAGGAGTTCTTGAGGCGCTTTCCACTTGGCTGGAGCTGAGACAAGGGAAAAGGGGCCATCAAGGCAGGAGGCCAGTCGAATGCTCCTACAAACGAAAGAGGAGGACGAGGATCTGTCATGAAACAGTGCAAGGAACCGCCAAGTCGCCAAAGACTTAATCGGACATGTCGCGACTGATCGTCAAGCTCAGCAACGAGCAGTGTCTTCCATGATGAAGGTCTTTAAATATAATGTCTTGTGAGATGATTGGACGAGGAGAAGAGCAGACCCATCTCTGATTGAAGCATTATGGAGGAATAACCAGGCGGAGCGGAGGTGGTGAAGGGGAGTCTTCCATGTTGAATTTTCGTTAAAAAACTCAATTTATTCAGAAAGGTTTGGTTCTTATTCAAAATAATGTTTCCATAAATATTATTTGAATAAATAAAGGCAACTAATTAAACACTGTTGAGAATTGGTCATTCAGAAGGTTGATTTTATTCACCAAATCATTTTTTTTAATGTTTTCTCAAAATGTTTTATCTGATCTTGCATTGTAAATGGTTGTTTAAAGGTATACCAATTATTGCTTAAGTTAGTTCCAAGACTAACTTAACTTAATTTCCAGATTCTTCAAGATAATCCTTGGATCTAAGTCATAAATATTGCATGGTAATGTTGCAACACTCTTTGGTCATGCTTTTTTCTTTCTGCTCTCGGTGGAGGAGGACGCTTTTCTCTGTCTTCCGCACCCTCCCATATCTGCCCTGCTTCAGCTCTGTGTCTTGTCTTTCTTTTTGGAGGCTCTTTTTGCATATCTTCCAAAATTCTGAGTCATGGATTTGGTCAGCTGGTCTCTCAATAAAATTGATCAAATTTTCTTGACGAGAAAACAGTGTGAAAGGGAACCCTCTTGTCCAGACGGGACATTTTTCTCCGGATACACGATGGACTCCTGGTGGAAGTGGAGGATTGTGTGTCTGTCGATATTGTCAGTCGAGGATGTCGAAGATGTGCACACAATTGGATGTTTGATAACAGGATTTCTGCTTTTTGGAGTTGGCAGTTACCTGGCATATCGAGAAATTCAAAAAATGTCAACAACTGTTCTGCCCATTGTAAGGCTACCTGGCATGTATGATGGGATCTGCAGAGCGATCAACACTCAGACTGAGATGTTACGCGAGCTGAATCACAGGCTGGATGTGTTCCTTACACAGAATCGCAGGCAGGTTGCGGTTCCTGGACTCAGGGGTGAAATGGGATAAATCTTGGAGAAAGTTGTTCGCTCGGATCTGGCGGAAAGGACCTGGAATTTGGCTGTTTGGATTCGCCTTTGAGAAGCACCAGCGAGACTCTCAAGGCTGACAGAAAATTAAGAGTCAGCCTAGCCCAAATAATAGTTGTTTTTCTGAATCTGGCTCCCCTGCACAGCCTTGATGGCTGGCTATCTTCAACCTCTCATGGATGTTATGTAAGCAAGACGCTCTGCTCCCTCTGCCTCCTCCCTTCCCTGAGGACATCTGTGGACCTGCTCAGAACTGAGTGGCCGGTTGATGAACATTCCATCGTATCATCAAGGACAATGGCCTCTGTGACAGTGCTTCATGGACTTACTTTGCACACACTGACATGCACACACACACATGCTCAAGATAAACACCGCCTTCACCGGATACCCTGCATGATGTTGTTTCGTATATATGTTGCTTCTTTGTGCTGAGGTTTTTTTTGCAATCTCAAACTTTATCCTGCTAAGGATAAAGTGTGAAATTAGATTTTTTTTCCCCTCTTCTTACCTAATGTAGTCTCTTCTCTCATCTACCAAAATGTGTGATTTCATTACTTTTCATAGATTTTCAAATTTCTCAGAAGGATTACCAGCGAAAGCCAAATATTATTAGTATCTGAAAATTTGGACTAAAGCTGTTGTTACACCAATGACCAGAGAATTTTAGATTTCTTAGAAGGATTGTATTACAACTATATCATACCAGTGACAGCCAAACATTATTAGTATTTAAAAAGTTTGGACTAAAACTGTTTTATACCAGTCACCCAGCTTATTTGAATGATGGGACCACAACTGCCTCATACCAGCGCCCTCAAGGATTATAATTTTTCTTCTAGCACCTGATGAATTCCTTATGTCAAAGCCGTCTCTGCTTCCCTGGGTCCGTTGATTTGGGTACAGCTTCAAAAGAGTGAAATAAACACAAGTACAGTCAACTTATGTTCGCCTCTGCAGAGTGAGAGATAGACTCCAGTGAAAACCTATGAGCCCAACTCTCCTGTGTCCCTGCTTACAGCTTGTTTTATTCAGTCTTAGGGGTGTGTTTAACATATACATATATCATGTCACTCATGTATGTAGCATAACATTTCCTTAGGCCCAAATAAGGAGTGCTTGTGGTCACTTTCTTCTGGCAAACTCATCTCCCTCTGTCTCTTTTCATCCCCATCCTCCATCTATTTACGACCTTACCCCTCTCTACTCTTTCTCCCTTGACATTCACTTATTTATGACTTTGCACTTTCCATGCCTCTCACTCCCCTATATCTGCATCTTCTAGTTACACACATAGATAGTTTATATTCTACACTTACCACAGAGGACTTAATGAGCTAATTACCTCTATTAGAACGATTGGAATAGAACTGCGTTTACCAGTAAACTCCGAAGGATTACTAGTGTCATTTGATTTGTTTTTCTGTGTTTGATTTTCTGTATCATTTTAATGTTTTTCCTCATGTACAGCGCTTTGAGTGCCTTGTTGCTGAAAAGCGGTATATAAATAAACTTGACTTGACTTGACTTGGTTTTTAACCATCTTTGATCAACTTGTTTATATTGTACATAGCCCATTAGTCTACCGTGTTCTTTCATTCTGCTTGGTAGTTCAATACAATTCAATTCCATTTTAGTTATATAGCGCCAATTCACAACACGTTGTCTCAAGGCACTTCACAAAGGGTTTGGAATGGTATAGGGTTGTTGGGCAGGTTAGATTAAACTGTTGAGTGTTAGAGTTTGGCCATTTTAGAATGGGCTATGTGTAGGGGTTCTAAGTAAAATAATACACTGATAAAGTGTGTCCATGTAGAGCCCACTGGCAGCCATTGTTATACTAAAACCCACAAGGATTGGGGGTACTTCTCTCTGTCAGACTGATTATAACCATTGCAAAAAAGAAGTTGTCACACAGGTAGCAGAAATGGAGGGTGTGTTTGCACCTCAACCATAACTGAGCCGGTTTAGGCTAAACCTGACTCCCCCTTACTCCATCCAACAGGGAGGGAGGAAGGCAGATGTAAGAATAATTGGAGAGTGTTATTTCATGTTGCATTGTGTGAAAGGTGGGTAACTTTAAAATGGGCTAAGTCAATTCAATCAAATCGCATAGATTTCAAGTCAGGCACATGCATTCCAATTAATAACTAACCATTGAACAGAACAGTCAGATTCAGTTATTTATTCAAATTGGATAAAAAGTTTTTCTATCCAGCAGATTGCATCCAGTTAGTGACTTGTAGCAGTCACTCTTCCTGGATGAGCATGTAGCGACAGTGGACAGTCACTAGCGTTGACATTTCCCTAGTTTAGTTGGATTGTTTTAACATAGTAAAGAGTTTGTTGATTGAAATATGTTTGACTTTGAGTTGACTTATTTTTGTTAAAACATTTTTGTTTTTTAAGAAATTGTGTGAATTCTGTGTGTACAGAGTTTTGCTGTTCAATAATGCCAGAGCTTGGCTCATCCCTTTAAATTTTGTCCTAATACCACTGCCTTATTGGGCTGGTATTCAGATGACAACCCTTAACAGACCAAAATATTAATAAAATATTAATGTATTAATTTCAAATAATATATTCATAATCACAACAGGTGAATGTGGAGGTAAATGCCGGGTATGGAAATAAAACGACCCCACCAATGACTCTAAACATTTTCAAGACTGACAGAGAGCTAATTAGGACCACCAAGAAACAGAATTATGCATAAAATCAGTGTAAAGATGGCTTTCTATATCTAGATGCCCACTCATCTTTCACCAGCGAGTGGTATAATTGCCCTTTGAACGGTTTCCAATAAAATGGCTTCTGAAAGCACCACACACCGGGCCACTCACTTAATCCCCATGAATGAGATTATGCACCTTTGCAACAAGGAAAACACACAAAAAATTTATTTTTCCAAGACCCCAGCCATCTCTCCCTTATTTTCATTAAGCCCAGACTCCTTCTCCAGGATTTTAATGACAACATAAAAAACCTTGTCAAGATCGGAGTACAACTTACTCCGTGCCGAAATCTCACATTTCCTCCAGAAAACCTCCATCATCGTCCAGCTTATGCCAAGCCTGTTTGTGTTTAGGATGTTTCAGAAAAAATCATGTGATATGTACAGGGCCCATGTCATTTAACTACTAGCAGTGATTATCTCCAGGAAAAGCTTGGGCCCCCGATGGGAGAATGCTGTAATAACTCTGCGCTAATACGTAACAGGAAATAGAAAGCTAATAAAATTAGATACAATAGACAGAAAGTAAAATCTCTTCCTTGTCATATTCAACTTGTCACATAAATATTATCAACCACTACTACCCAGACATTAGATCTTTGTCAGGAAAATAATGTTTATTCAATGACTTCATTACTAACCATAATCTTGATGTTATGTTTTTGACAGAAGAATATTAGCCACATTAGTTGAAAGCAGTGAGACACCTACATAACACCTCCCATTTACAACTTTCTAAGTGAGAGCAGGAAGCAAAAGAGAGGAGGGGTGGCCACTTTGCTTCATGATTCACTAAAGTGTAAAACGGTGGTCTTGGGCAAATTAAACTCTTTTGAATATCTGCCTGTCAAGGCAAAGGGCCCTGTTCAAGCTATGTTTATGAATGTTTACAGGCCTCCCAAATCCAAAGTAAACTTTTCAATGACCCAGCCAGGGGTCTTTCAGCATGGAGTTTGCATGTTCTCCTCGTGCATGCGTGGGTTCTGTTAGGTTAATTGGTTTCTCTAAATTGCCCTTAGGCATGAATGACTGTGTGCATGGTTGTTTGTCCTGTGTTTATCTGTGTTGCCCTGCAATGGACTGGCAACCTGCCCAGGTTGTACTTCGCCTCCCACCCATTGACTGCTGGCCCCACCTTCCCCGCAACGTACTATTGAAAAATGGTAGAAAATGACTGACTGACTTTTTCAATGATTTCATTGACCTTCTATCTTTGATATTTGTTGATTACAACTGTTTATTCACTGTGGGAGACTTCAAAATCCTTGTTGACTACCCTATAGAAAAAGGGACAAAAAACTGTGATACAGTTAAAGATTTCGGTTTGACTCAACATGTTACACAGCCAACACACAAAAGGGAAAATATTTTGGACTTAATCATCAGTAAGGGTCTAACCATTTCCAAGGTTATTGAAACTGATATTGCCCTATTGACAACTTTTCTTTTATCTTTGAAAGCATAATTTCCATCAACTCAGTTAGCCAAAGAGATATTATAACAAAACACTTTTTTAAGGACAGTTCAACTGAAACCTTTAACCAAGTGTATTCTTCCATTTCCACGTTCTCTTGTAACCCAGTAAATGAGCTCGTAGATAACTTGCTTTCTAAAATTTTAGACACCATTGATTGCATTCCTCACATTAAAGTGAAGGTTGTCTCTGGTAAGAAGAAATCTCAGAGGAGAAATACTCTACCATTAAGATGTTAAAAAAGGGAGTGTCAAAAGACCGGACTTCACTATGTTCTCTATGACATCTATAAAGAGAGACTTGACAGATATAACTTTCAACTAAAAATGTAAGGGAATCTTTCTTTTTTTAAATAATCAATAAAAATATTAATAATGTTCATGCCTTGTTTGCGGTCGACAGATTAACAAACCCACCTGTGTCTATAGCATCTGAACTCCATTCTAACAAGGCCTGCAATTAATTTGCTAACTTCTTTACTGAGAAAATTCAGAAGATTAGAAGGGTAGTGTACATCAAGTCCAGCAGCAATGCTGTGTCCAACCAAAACAAATTTACAAATGCAAAAACTTTAAAGAAATTTTACATAATCTAAGCTTCTCTTCCTGCTGTCTCAATATTTTACCCAAAGGTATTTTTAAGAAAGTTTAAGAAAGCCTGTCATAGCCTCTAATTTGATTCAAATAATAAACTCATGTTGTTTGCCAGGTGTTTTCCACCAGGCCCATCTCAAATATCCCATTTATCAGTAAGATTACTGAAAAAGCTGTGTTTCGAATTTTAAAATCCTTCTTAATGATAACCAGTCAGGTTTCTGTGCTCACCACAGTACTGCCCTTGTTAAAGTTTTCAATGCCACACAGCTTCAATTATTACAGCTAGAAACGGCTTATCAGGCGCCTAAAAAGTAAATCTGACAACTGCAACTGATCCAGCACACTGCTGCCTGCGTCATCTCTAAAACTAAGAAACTAGAGCATATAACCCCAGTTTCAAAGTCCCTACACTAGCTCCCTGTATCTCAGAGAATATATTTTAAAAATACTTCTGTTAGTTTGTAAGTCAATGAATGGCTTAGCACCAAAATACATTAAAGATTTACACAGTTAAACTCTGGAACCCATTCTCAAGTTGTACTGTATTCAGTGAAAATGCGCATCGTTGTGGTGCAGAAAAACAGTACAAAAGCAACTTAGCTTTTCCATTTTCACCAGAAAGCATTGTTGTGTAAACAAGACCTCTACTAAGCTGATTAACATGGTGTTGGTGAGATTAACACTAAACTTGAAACCAAACAGAGAGTCATTCTGAATGATGATAATATCTAAGATCTGAAAACTTGTGTCAGTAAATTTGAGAAAGAGGATGGTAAGGTAAAGCAGAGGATGGACTTCATGGAGAGCTATCGCAGATGTTTGAATATTTCCATTAATATTAAACGTTCCAGAAAAATCAGAAGGCCAGGATCTGATTGGCTTTCTGCAGCAGCTGCTGCTACATCTCTTTGGACCAAAGCATTTCCCCAGCCCTCCGCTGATTGAAAGAGCACACAGTATCACTATGTAGAAAAAGGACAAGAAAACTTAAAGAAATCCATGGCCAATTCTGGTTACATTCCTGAATTTTAACACAAAATAAAAAAATCTTCATCTAGCCAGACAGAAAGGTATTTGCAGATTGACAATGCGAGGAAACTTCGGAACATGACTAATAACTACCCACTACTTTATCCCTGTGCTTTTTCTACCAGCTCTGGAGAAGAGCAACCATGAATTTTTCAAATTGTATTGCACCGACTACGCCAAAACAAATTCCTTGTATGTCCAAAAACGTACTTGGCAATAAAGCTTTTCTGATTCTGATTCTGATTCTGAAAAAAATTCAAAGAATGCAGTGGACTTCATACAGGAGTTGGAGAAAAGCTGCTTTTCAAACAGATCTTGAAATTGAAGGGAACCAGAAAAAAATCATGAATGCAAGAAAGACAGAAATCAGCTCAATGAACTTGATAAGTAATTTGACACTATATGCTCTATGTGCATTTTTGTCTTTAAAAAATAAAAATGTGTAGCTGTAGAATGTTAAGTTCAAATTTAAAGCATAAAATAGAGGGGGGTAATATTTAGGTGTTGATGGTGCAAATTAATTAATAAAAGAAAGTAAATAGATGAGGTTTATGAAAAAGTATTGATTTTTGAAGTGAATATTGAATTGTCTCACAAAGGGACGGGTACATATTGCTTCATTACAGGAGACTTATCAAAGTAAAATGAAACATGATAAACTTAAAAATCATAGGGTGGGACAGGTGTTATCTGCTTTCTGCTCTACAAGAGGCACAGGAGTTGCAATTCTTGTTAAAAAGTTACATTTTGTTATTGAAACTGTACAGTCAGATACAAATACTCAGTATGGAAAGTTATGTCTATGAAGAGAATATTGTTGTTCTGAATGTTTGTGCTTGTCCTAATTCATCACCAAGTTTCTTTATTTTGCTGGCTGACTTTACTTCATTTTATACATTTCCAAACATAATTATTGCTGGACATTGGAATTGTACTCTAAATCCCAATTTACAAGTTAAAGAGTTCAGTAAAACTTCAAAGAACTATTCTTATGGATGAATAATGGATGAAAAGGGATGGGTAGACATTTGCTGTTTAATTAATCCCTTAGTTAATCCCTTAACTAAAGATTTTACATTTTATTCAGATTGTCATAATTCCTACTATAGATTAGATTTTATTCCAAGAATCATTGTATCACCAGTATTAGAATGTAAACTTGGTTCAATTCACATATCAGACCATGCTCCAATTAATTTATGTTTATCTTTGCAGTGCATATTTATAGATGGCAATGTAATAACACTATTGTGTCAGATCTAGAATTTTGTAATTATATTAGAAAAGAGTTAACTTTGTTTTTGGAAATTAATAATGATCATTTTGTAAACCCTTCTGTTCTTTGGGAAAACCCAAACATATTTTAGAGAGATTATCATTTCATTTGTAGTGCAAAAAATGGAGCACCAAAACCTAAAGAGAGAATTTGTAAAATATGAAAAATTTCATAAGCAATATCCTAAAGATGAAAAACATAAGAAAATGTCTCTCATGACACTCTATTCTCATCTTGCAAGATAAATAAAAGCTGATTGAGTGACGATCATCGATCTCCTCTGTTAATAAAGATTTTTTTACACAACAATATGGCGACGAGGATGGGATCTTGTTTAATTTTTCAGAAGACATTGACAAAGAAGGGTCAGATCAACCTAGGAAGAGCTTCCTTGCCTCAAACCCCTTTCTGTGGTTGGAGGTTTTCTTTTAACTCTCATGAATCTTAGCAACTTGAACGCTAATTGTTTAGAACTAGACATTGTTTTAGTCCAGACCCATCAGCCCAATAGGTATTTTGTTCCTCCTACTCAATTACAAAGGGTTATATTTTGTGGCAAGCTAGCCATGAGATTGGTTCAGTGGTTGGTAATCTCCATCCCACATGACAAAGTTGTTTGCACAATAGAGAAATGGATCTTTGCCAAAGGTTTGAGGTCAATTGGCAGAGAACCCCAACCCAGTTGGCCAGAGGGAGACTGATTGAAGTTGGGCTTACATATAATCGGTACCACCGGGCCCTCTGAGCACCATCAATAGGAAAGGCGGGTGAAGTGTCTTGCACAGCGACTGAGACGGACGGAGCAGGGGTTCAAACCCGCAACCCACCGCTTACAGGACGAACCCCTACTACTGCCACTGTGTAGGTTGAGCAGTAAAGGACAGTCAGGCACAGGTTAATGGGCAAAAAATAGGTTTTTATTTAACCCAGGAAAAAAAACTTGGATAAATTATACAAAGGTCAAGATATTGGGGCCATAAAAGAGGTCGAAGTAACAAACTCTACACAACACAAACAACATTAACTCTGATGAAACAGACCTGCTGACTGATCAGTCTACACAGTCTACACAGACAAAAAAAGAATCAAACACACAAAAACCTAACTAAAACTAACACAAGCAGGTCCCATTTCTCCCCCATGGTCCTGGGTTGTGGTATGAACCAATTTGCAGGTCTCCACATTGGCTTTCTCAGCCCCTTTCCACCTCTTTGTTCAACCACAGGAATGGAGCAGGTCCCACTAAAGTATCTCAGAAAACAAAAAAGATTAAATCAAAAAATACACAGATGGCAGGGTAAACTAACATGTGCACACCTTTTAGAATACAGTGTCATGTTGTATACATAAACCAATTCTAAACCTAAAACCAGTTCTTTATTAATGTCCGAATGAAGTCCTATATTTAAAGAAAACAAAATATAAATGTAACTAGAAAAATTTGCATTTCCTACGAAAATGCAGTGTGAATGCTGTAAGCTGAATTTTTTAGCTGAAAGCTGGCAGAAACAAACTGAAATTGACTAAAGATAATCTGCTGACATTTTATAAATTAGAAGAAAACAGAAATGCTAAACTCTTGTTGAAAGCTGGCAGAAAGTGGCTAAGGTTGACAGCAGAATATCAGCTGAAAAACCTTCAAAGCAAAGAAACAGTTAAGAAAAACTGTCATCTGATCTGTTTAAGCAGGAAGACTTTTACCTGAAAAACAGCATAAAAAGGTGATGTTACCTCTAAACTACTTGTTGAAATAGTTGTTGAAATGCAAAAACTGACAAAAACTTTAATAAAGCAGGAAAGAGCTGCTCATAGATGAGCTGAAAAGGCATAGACTGAAGCAAAAAGATAGACTAAGAAGTTGAATTCAGTACTAAAATATATTTTTTTGAAGTGGCAGAAAATTCAGAAAAGACTGAACTAACAACAAATACCTGAAGAAACACAAAAACAAACAGGTATTGTCCTAACAAAGGCAATGTGTTCATCAGCTAAGAGAGAAGAGAGGATAAAGAGAAGCTAAAATACTAACATTACCAAATAGGCTATCACTAGCACGAAGGCTGATATTAATTTACCCCATCTACTATGCAAAAAGCAATGTACAGGTCCTTCTCAAAATATTAGCATATTGTGATGAAGTTCATTATTTTCCATAATGTCATGATGAAAATTTAACATTCATATATTTTAGATTCATTGCACACTAACTGAAATATTTCAGGTCTTTTATTGTCTTAATGCAGATGATTTTGGCATACAGCTCATGAAAACCCAAAATTCCTATCTCACAAAATTAGCATATCATTAAAAGGGTCTCTAAACGAGCTATGAACCTAATCATCTGAATCAACGAGTTAACTCTAAACACCTGCAAAAGATTCCTGAGGCCTTTAAAACTCCCAGCCTGGTTCATCACTCAAAACCCCAATCATGGGTAAGACTGCCGACCTGACTGCTGTCCAGAAGGCCACTATTGACACCCTCAAGCAAGAGGGTAAGACACAGAAAGAAATTTCTGAACGAATAGGCTGTTCCCAGAGTGCTCCATCAAGGCACCTCAGTGGGAAGTCTGTGGGAAGGAAAAAGTGTGGCAGAAAATGCTGCACAACGAGAAGAGGTGACCGGACCCTGAGGAAGATTGTGGAGAAGGGCCGATTCCAGACCTTGGGGGACCTGCGGAAGCAGTGGACTGAGTCTGGAGTGGACACATCCAGAGCCACCGTGCACAGGCGTGTGCAGGAAATGGGCTACAGGTGCCGCATTCCCCAGGTCAAGCCACTTTTGAACCAGAAACAGCGGCAGAAGCGCCTGACCTGGGCTACAGAGAAGCAGCACTGGACTGTTGCTCAGTGGTCCAAAGTACTTTTTTCGGATGAAAGCAAATTCTGCATGTCATTCGGAAATCAAGGTGCCAGAGTCTGGAGGAAGACTGGGGAGAAGGAAATGCCAGAAGTCCAATGTCAAGTACCCACAGTCAGCGATGGTCTGGGGTGCCGTGTCAGCTGCTGGTGTTGGTCCACTGTGTTTTATCAAGGGCAGGGTCAATGCAGCTAGCTATCAGGAGATTTTGGAGCACTTCATGCTTCCATCTGCTGAAAAGCTTTATGGAGATGAAGATTTCATTTTTCAGCTCGACCTGGCACCTGCTCACAGTGCCAAAACCACTGGTAAATGGTTTACTGACCATGGTATCACTGTGCTCAATTGGCCTGCCAACTCTCCTGACCTGAACCCCATAGAGAATCTGTGGGATATTGTGAAGAGAGACTGAGAGACTTGAGAGACTCAAGACCCAACACTCTGGATGAGCTAAAGGCCGCTATCGAAGCATCCTGGGCCTCCATAAGACCTCAGCAGTGCCACAGGCTGATTGCCTCCATGCCACGCTGCATTGAAGCAGTCATTTCTGCAAAAGGATTCTTGACCAAGTATTGAGTGCATAACTGTACATGATTATTTGAAGGTTGATGTTTTTTGTATTAAAAACACTTTTCTTTTATTGGTCGGATGAAATATGCTAATTTTGTGAGATAGGAATTTTGGGTTTTCATGAGCTGTATGCCACAATCATCCGTATTAAGACAATAAAAGACCTGAAATATTTCAGTTAGTGTGCAATGAATCTAAAATATATGAATGTTAAATTTTCATCATTACATTATGGAAAATAATGAACTTTATCACAATATGCTAATATTTTGAGAAGGACCTGTATAAGCTGAAATGAGCTAAAATGCTAATGCTTACTACAGCCTATATTTAAAAGTCCATGAAATTGCCCTTTAAAATTATTCACTCTTGTTCAGGTGTTGGAACAGCAGTAGAAGCTGCTTAAGTAGCTGACATCAAATGATCGCTGTTTTTATGCTCCCCTGGGACCTATGAAGATGGTCTTATCATCATAAGTCACAGAGTAGTGATTTCATTCTGGTTCTCACAGAGTTTCTGATTGGGGTTTTGTTCCTGATTATGATAGAGGGTTCTTCCTAGATCTGATGAAGATTTGTACCTGGTTCTGATAGAGTTAGGACCTGTTTCTCATGGATGCTTGTACATGGTTCTGGTTTAGATTTGTTCAAGGTTCTTATGGAGATTTTTGCCAAGTTCTAGTGGAGTTGGGACCTGGTTTTGATAGAAGGTTCCTCCTGGTTCTGAAGGTGATTTAGACTTGGTTGTTGTGGAGGGTTCCTAACTGGTTCTGATGGAGTTTGTGTCCAGTTCTGTTGGAGATTTGTTCCAGGTTCTGAAGTTTATTGGAACTGGTTCTGGTAGAGGTTTCTTTCTGGTTCTGACTGAGTTTGGACCTGGTTCTGATAGTGGGTGAATAACTGGTCCTGATGGAGAATTCCTCCTGGTTCTGGTGGAGTTTGGGTCTGGTTCTGATGTAGATTTTGTCCTGATACTGATGGAGCTTTTTGCCAGGTTCTGAAGGAGTTTGGACCTGGTTCTGGTGGAGTTGGGGTCCAGTTCTGGTGGAGAGTTGTTCCAGGTTCTGATGCTTCTTGGAAATGGTTCTGATAGAGGTTTCTTTCTGGTTCTGACTGAGTTTGGACCTGGTTCTGATAGTAGTGGGTGAATAACTGGTCCTGATACAGAATTCCTCCTGGTTCTGATGGAGTTTGGGTCTGGTTTTGATGGAGATTTTTTCCTGGTTCTGATGGAGTTTTTCTTTCGTTGTACTCATGGAGCTTTTTGCCAGGTTCTGAAGGAGTTTGGACCTGGTTCTGGTGGAGGGTCCCTAACTGGTTCTGATGGAGTTTGGGTCCAGTTCTTGTGGAGATTTATTCCAGGTTCTGATGCTTCTTGGAACTGGTTCTGATAGAGGTATCTTTCTGGTTCTGACTGAGTTTGGACCTGGTTCTGATAGTGGGTGACTAACTGGTCCTGATACAGAATTCCTCCTGGTTTTGATGGAGTTTGGATCTGGTTCTGATGGAGTTTTTCTTTCCTTGTACTGATGGAGCTTTTTGCCAGGTTCTGAAGGAGTTTGGACCTGGTTCTGATAGAAGGTTCCTCCTGGTTCTGAATGAGTTTGGACCTGGTTCTGATAGTGGGTGACTAACTGGTCCTGATACAGAATTCCTCCTGGTTCTGATGGAGTTTGGGTCTGGTTCTGACGGAGTGTTCCTAACTGGTTCTGATGAAGAATTCCTCCTGGTTCTGATTGAGTTTGGGTCTGGTTCTGAGGAATGTTGAACCATGGTTCTGATAGAAGGGACCTCCTGATTCTGAAGGCGATTTGGGCCTGGCTCTGGCAAAGTTTTCTTCCTGGTTCTGATAGGTTTGACCTGGTTCTGATAGACTTTGACCTGGTTCAGATGGAGTTTGGACCTGGTTGTGATGAATGTTTCTCCTTGGCTCTTATAGAATTTGGACCTATTTCAGATGGAGGTTTGTACATGGTTCTGTTGAAGATTAGTACCTGGTTCTGATAGAGTTTCCATCTGATTCTGATGGATTTTGGACAAGGTTCTGATGGAGTTTGGGTCTGGTTCTGATGGAGATTTTTTCCAGGTTCTGATGCGCTAACAGCCTATATACAAAAGTCTATGAAATTGCCTTTTAAATTTAATCACTGTTGTCTAGCTGTTAGAACAACAGTACATGCTGTTTAAGTACTCAACACAAAATGGCCGCCAGTAGTTGCCTCCTATGAAGATGGTCAAAGGATTAGGGGGTCGGGTCAGGTTTAGGCCATAGAAACGAATGAAAATGAATGGAAGTCAATGAAAAGTCCTCACAAAGATAGTAATCCATGAATGTGTGTGTGGGTGTGTGTGAGCGTGTGTGTGTGTGTCCGAGTATCAGACACGGAGTGAATGGAGGCAGAAACAAAGACAGAATCATATACAGACATAGACAGTAGGAGATACACAGAGCTATAAATAGAACAGTGAGGAATGAATCAGCCAATCAGCAAAGAGTGTCAGTGTAACTTGACACCTGCAGCATTTCTAATGCAGCACCTCACTATTGTCTCCCCCTGGCCTGGGCTTTTAACATGGAGGCGCATGCTCCCGAACTACCGCCCATAACTCGGAAACCGTAAGGGCTATCGACGTCATTCTTGGACCGTTTTTCTCAGAATGGACAGGGGAACGAGAATATTAACACGTTTTTGCTGAAAATATAATATTAAAGGCACAACACTAGGTGAAAAAAAGGGAAAAATGGAGAAAAACAGAAAAATGCCTGAACATGCTCTCGAACAACGTCTAATAACTCAGAAACTATAAGGGCTATCGATTTGATTAATAAACCGTATTAATCAGCAGGCCTTGCTGAACAATCAATCTCAAACAAACCTACTTCACCCGAAAACGATAAAAGGTATCCAAATAATTTTTGGACCGTAGGTATCAGCAGGGATCTGTGAACAATCCTGGAGATTTTCATGTGTCTACATAAATCCGTGTAGGAGATATGACAGTGTAGAAATATGGATAATTTTGAAATTTTGAAATTTCATGCGATTTTCGGAAGGACAGATTTGGTACTCCTAAACAAACCTTTTTATTGACAAAATGATAAAAGTTATCAAAACAATTCCTTCACTGTGAGTGCCAGCAAGGTCTGAAGATAAATCTGCACAAGGCTCATGTCTCTACCTCAAACGGTTTACGAGAGGCGGCGATTCGAAAACATGTGACTTTAAGGATTTTTTGCTTTGATTTTTTCTGAAATCCCTATAGATTTCCTATACAGGGTGTGTTGACTTTGCGTTGCTTTGGGGCGTGTTGCCGGAAAACTATTTGTCCCACATCAATGAGGGTGACATTACCTTAATTGCAAAAGAGCATCCTACGTTTTGATGTATAATTTGTATAGGTAGATTGAAAATTGAGCGAGTGAGGAGAGTTTGTTCGTTCTTTTTCAGGTTATTCAAAAACCTAGAGCATACACTCTAGCGACACGAACATTCCGTCATAGGATTACATTATAAATCTGAAAATCTGAAAAAATTGTAATAAAGTTTGAAACCAAATTGTAGAAAAACTGTAAAAGATATCACAAAGTTGAATTAAACAGTAATAGCAGAAGGTTGTGAAAGCATTTTAAAAGTTGAATGGTGTTTCTAGCTGAAAGTATGCGGAAGTAGTTAAATGTCAAAAACAGTGCAGTTTTAGCGGAATTTTTGATGTTTTCCATTCATTTCAATGGGGCAAAAATCGGCAGAAAAAGCGGAATATTTTAAAAAGTATAAAAGGTATAAATACCAAAAGTCATAGCCGGAATGTCCTGAAAGGTTTGAATATTGTGAAATTTGAACGGTTGAAATAGCACAAAGTATGCAGAAGGAGAAGCGGTTCAAAAAAATGGAGCAACTATAAGAATAAGTAGAAAAATTTGCATTTCCTGCAAAAATGCAGTGTGAATGCTGTCAGCTGAATTTGTTTTAGCTGAAAGCTGGCAGAAACAAGCTGATATTGACTGCAGAAAATCTGCTGAAATCTGATAAATTAGTAGAAATAGCAGAAACAGCAAAGACAAACTGTCATCTGATCTCTTTGAGCAGGTAGACTATTAGCTATAAAACAGCTTAACAATGTAAAGTTACCTCAAAACTACTTGTTGAAAGAGTTGTTGAAATGCAAGAACTGACAAAAACTTTAAAAAAGCAGGAAAGAGCTGCCATAGATGAGCTGAAAAAGCATAGACTGAAGCAAAAATATAGCCTAAGAAGTTGAAGTCAGTGGTAAAAAACAAAAAATTGCAGAAATTTCAGAAAAAAAATTATCTAACAACAAATACTCTGAAGAAACACAAAAACAAACAAGAAAAAACACAAAAGTGTTCTTCAGCTAAGAGACAAGAGAGGAGAAAGAGAAGCTAAAATGATAATATTAGCATATTGGCTATCACTAGCATGAAGACAGATATTAATTTAACCCATCTACAATGCAAAAAGCAACGTAAAAGCTAAAATTAGCTAAAATGCTAATGCTTACTACAACGTATAATTCAAAAGTCTATGAAATTGCCGTTTAAAATTATTCACTCTTCAGCATTCACACGATAATAATAGTAATAAACTAGAAAATTTCTGAAGAAATTTAGACGGGGCCTGCCTCTTGGTGCGTGCTTCTCGGACCAGAGCAAAAGGTTGTGGGGCTGAGGAACACAACCAAAGCAACAGAACAGTGTGCATCATGACTGAGGGTAGAAGATTAAGATGTCTTTCTAGACCTGTTCTTGTTTCACCAGTAATCATGCATCCTTGCATTGCTTTGGCAGTCACCAATAAATAAACAGTCCAGTTTAGAGATGTGTAGTAATAGGTGCCACCAGGCAATGGCACGGGAGTCAGGCCACTCACTGTTCTCCCTTCATTGCTATGGCAGGCCCCAACTAAGTAATGTTGAGGGTTTTATTTTGTAAATATCAGTGAGTGCATTTTGAAAGGATAAAGTAGATCCATTTCCATCACAGAGTCCCAGCAATAGTGTTAAGACCAATGCTGGAATTATCACTCTGTGAAATATGAAGACGTTTATTTTGTAGGGTATGTCTAGGTGTTGTTTTGAAAGTACAGTATAGTTGTCCTTTTAGGTCTGGCGTACTTCCACTAGATATAAAGAACCTGCTTGCTATTCTAAAATCGTTGTGTATGCTATCATCAGCTTAAAAAATCAATAAAAAACTATGGAACGCTGAGGCTTTTATTTTGAAAGTTTCAGTAAGACTTACTTCAAAGGACTAGCATAGTCCCATTTCCAACACTGGGTTAACTCCAACTGTAGTGTAATGCCCAGTCGTGCAATGTTATATAGTTTAAAACGTAAAGGCTTTTATTTTGTAGAGCATGTTTTGTCTTATTTTGAAAATCCAGCATGGGTGTCCTTTCAGGTCTGGGTTACTTTCATTAGTTACATAGAACCTGCTTGCTATTCTAAAATCATTATGTATGCTATTATCAGCTTTAATAACCACTAGTAACTATTAAAGATTGAAGCTTATATTTTGAAACTTTCCGTAATCCTTATTTCAAAGGGCTGATCTGGTCCTATTTCCTACACTGGATGAGCTCCAACATTGGTCTGAAGCCTAATGCTGCAATTTTCTATATTTTAAAATGTAAAGGCTTTTATTTTGTAGAGCATGTTTTGTCTTATTTTGAAAATCTAGCAGGGTTGTGCTTTCAAGTCTGGGTTATTTCCATTAGTCATATACAACCTGCTTGCTCGGCTGAAATCATTGTGTATGCTATTATCAGCTTTAAAAAATCATTTTTAAAATGGAAGGTTGATGTTCAGTGTAAAAAAAGGCTTTTATTTTGTAAACTATGTGTAGGTCTTATTTTGAAAATCTATTGTGGTTGTCAGCTATGACTTACTTATTGTGATCACTCATGTAAGCTTCTGGCCTGAGCTCAGCCTCAGAGCCACTCTGTCAGAGGTTACTTAAGTTCACTGGCAGCTGTGTTCTGTTGCTATGGTAATTAATGAGTGCCCAACAGCTGCTGTTGCTCACTCACACAGCACCACACTTTGTGTCTCATCATGGTCTGGCTTTATAACATGGTGGCACATGCTCCCGAACTACTGCCCGGATAACTCGGAAACTGTAAGGGCTATCAACGTCATTCTTGGACCGTTTTTCTCAGAACGGACAAGGGAACAAGAATATTAACACATTTTTGTTGAAAATATAATAATAAAGGCACAACACTAGGTGAAAAAAAGGGAAAAATGGAGAAAAACACAAAAATGCCTGAACATGCTCTCAAACAACATCTAATACCTCGGAAACTATAAGGGCTATCAATGTGATTCATGCAATGTATTAATCAGCAGGCCCTGGTGAACAATCATGGAGCGTCTCAATTTTCTACAAAAATCTGGCTGGGAGGTGTGACCCTGTGAAAAAGTGGATCATTTTGACCATTTTTAACCAGAGTGAAGGTGGATTTTTCTTTCTCAAACAAACCTACTTCACGAGAAAACGATAAAAGGTATCCAAATAATTTTTGGACCGTAGCTACCAGCAGGGATGGGTGAACAATCCTGGATATTTTCATGTGTCTACATAAATTAGTGTAGGAGATGTGACAGTGTAGAAAAGTGGATAATTTTGAAATTTCATGCGATTTTCGGAAGGACAGATTTGGTACTCCTAAAGAAACTTTTCGTATGACAAAACGATAAAAGGTATCAAAATAATTCCTTCACTGTGAGTGCCAGCAAGGTCTGAAGATTAATTGGTGCAAAGCTCATGCCTCTAACGTGAACGGTTTAGGAGCGGCGGCGATTCGAAAACCTGTGAGTTTAAGGATTTTTTGCTCTGATTTTTTCTGAAATTCCTATAGGTTTTCCATTCAGGGTGTGTTGACTTTGCGATGCTCCCGGGCGTCTTGCATGAAATCTGTTAGGCCTACATTAATGAGGGTAACATTTTCTGAATCGCAAAAGAGCATCCTACATTTTGATACCTAATTTGTGCCAGTAGAGTGAAAATTGAGCGAGTGAGGAGAGTTTGTTCGTTCTTTCTCAGGTTATTCAAAAACCTAGAGCATACACTCTACCAACTGACGAATTCCGCCATAGGATTACATTATAAAATGAAAAACATCAAAAATCTTGCCTAAAATTTGAATCGCAATTGTAGAAGAACCGTAAGATATCAAAAAGCTGAATCATTTGAAGATAGCTTAATGTCTTGTGAACATTTTAAAAGTTGAATGGTGTTTCTAGCTGAAAGTATGCAGAAGTAGTAAGCTGTGAAAAAGCACAAAGTTTTAGATGAATTTTGCGGAATTTTTAGGATTTTTCATTCATTTCAATGGGCCAAAAATCGGCACAAAAAGTTGAATATTTTAAAAAGTATTAAAAGTATGAATACCAAAAGTCATAGCCGTAATGTCCAAAATGAGCTGAACATTTTAAAAGTTGAATGGCTGAAATAGCACAAAGTATGAAGGAGGAGATAGGTGCCAAAAAAAGTGTTAGATATAGATAATAAGAATAACTAGAAAAATTTGCATTTCCTGCGAAAATGCAGTGTGAATGCTGTAAGCTGAATTTTTTAGCTGAAAGCTGGCAAGTTTAAATTGACTGCAGAATATCTGCTGAAATCTGATAAATTAGTAGAAATAGCAGAAACAGCAAAGAAAAACTGTCATCTGATCTGTTTAAGCAGGAAGACTATTAGCTATAAAACAGTTTAACAAGTTAAAGTTACTTCAAAACTACTTGTTGAAAGAGTTGTTGAAATGCAAGAATTGACAAAAACTTTAAAAAAGCAGTAAAGAGCTGCCATAGATGAGCTGAAAAAGCATAGACTGAAGCAAAAATATAGCCCGAGAAGTTGACGCCAGAGCTAAAATACATTAACAAAATAGGAGAAATTTCAGAAAAAATTAACTAACAACAAATACGCTGAAGAAACACAAAAACAAACAGGAAATTGCCTAAAAAACGCAAAAGTGTTCTTTAGCTAAGAGAGGAGAAAGAGAAGCTACAATCCTAACGTTAGCATATTTTTTCTGGTTCTGATTGAGTTTTGACCTGGTTCTGATATTGGGTGCCTAACTGGTCCAGATGGAAAATTCCTCCTGGTTCTGATGGAGTTTGGGTCTGGTTTTGATGGAGATTTGTTCCTGGTTCTGATGGAGTTTGGGTCTTGTTCTGATGGATGCTTGTACATGGTTCAGGTATAGAATTGTTCAAGGTTCTTATGGAGTTTTTTGCCAGGTTCTGGTGGAGTTGGGACCTGGTTCTGACGGCTCTTTCTTCCTGGTTCTGATAGAGTATGGACCTGGATCAGATAGACCTGGTTCTGATGGAGATTTTTTCCTGATTCTGATGAAAATGTTTAGAAAGTTCTTAAACATTTGTTTTCTGGTTCTGATGGAGCTTTTTGCCAGGTTCTGACGGAGTTTTGACCTGGTTCTTACAGAGGTATCTTCCTGGTTCTGATAGAGTTTTGATCTGGCTCTGATGGAGATCTGTATTTGGTTCTGGTGGAAGTCTGTACCTGGTTATAATGGATGCTTCTCCTTGGCTCTGATAGAGTCTGATCCTGGTTCTGATACAGGTTTGTACCTGGTTGTGATACATGTTTGGACCTGGTTCTGATGGAGTTTTTCTTTCCTTGTACTGATGGAGCTTTTTGCCAGGTTCTGAAGGAGTTTGGACTTGGTTCTGATAGAAGGTTCCTCCTGGTTCTGATTGAGTTTGGACTTGGTTCTGGTGGAGGGTCCCTAACTGGTTCTGATGGAGTTTGGGTCTAGTTCTTGTGGAGAGTTATTCCAGGTTCTGATGCTTCTTGGAACTGGTTCTGATAGAGGTTTCCATCTGGTTCTGACTGAGTTTGGACCTGGTTCTGATAGTGGGTGACTAACTGGTCCTGATGCAGAATTCCTCCTGGTTCTGATGGAGTTTGGGTCTGGTTCTGATGGAGGGTTCCTAACTGGTTCTGATGGAGTTTGTGTCCGGTTCTGATGGAGATTTGTTCCTGGTTCTGCTGGAGTTTGGATCTGGTTCTGATAGAAGTTTCCTCCTGGTTCTGATTGAGTTTGGACTTGGTTCTGGTGGAGGGTCCCTAACTGGTTCTGATGGAGTTTGGGTCCAGTTCTGGTGGAGATTTATTCCAGGTTCTGATGCTTCTTGGAACTGGTTCTGATAGAGGTTTCTTTCTGGTTCTGACTGAGTTTGGACCTGTTTCTGATAGTGGGTGACTAACTGGTCCTCATGGAGAATTCCTCCTGGTTTTGATGGAGTTTGGATCTGGTTCTGATGGAGATTTTCTTTCCTTGTACTGATGGAGCTTTTTGCCAGGTTTTGAAGGAGTTTGGACCTGGTTTTGCTGGAGTTTGGGTCTGGTTTTGATGTAGATTTGTTCCTGGTCCTGATGGAGTTTGGGTCTTGTTCTGATGGATGCTTGTACATGGTTCAGGTATAGAATTGTTCAAGGTTCTTATGGAGTTTTTTGCCAGGTTCTTGTGGAATTGGGACCTGGTTCTGATGGCTGTTTGGGTCCAGTTCTGGTGGAGATTTATTCCAGGTTCTGAAGCTTCTTGGAACTGGTTCTGATAGAGGTTTCTTTTTGGTTCTGACTGAGTTTGGACCTGGTTCTGATAGAGGGTGACTAACTGGTCCTGATGGAGAATTCCTCCTGGTTTTGATGGAGTTAAGATCTGGTTCTGATAGAAGGTTCCTCCTGGTTTTGATTGAGTTTGGACCTGGTTCTGATAGTGGGTGACTAACTGGTCCTGATACAGAATTCCTCCTGGTTTTGATGGAGTTTGGATCTGGTTCTGATGGAGTTTTTCTTTCCTTGTACTGATGGAGCTTTTTGCCAGGTTCTGAAGGAGTTTGGATCTGGTTCTGATAGAAGTTTCCTCCTGGTTCTGATTGAGTTTGGACTTGGTTCTGGTGGAGGGTCCCTAACTGGTTCTGATGGAGTTTGGGTTCAGTTCTGGTGGAGATTTATTCCAGGTTCTGATGCTTCTTGGAACTGGTTCTGATAGAGGTTTCTTTCTGGTTCTGAATGAGTTTGGACCTGGTTCTGATAGTGGGTGACTAACTGGTCCTGATGGAGAATTGCTCCTGGTTCTGGTGGAGTTTTGGTCTGGTTCTGATGTAGATTTTTTCCTGGTACTGATGGAGCTTTTTGCCAGGTTCTGAAGGAGTTTGGACCTGGTTCTGGTGGAGTTGGGGTCCAGTTCTGGTGGAGAGTTGTTCCAGGTTCTGATGCTTCTTGGAAATGGTTCTGATAGAGGTTTCTTTCTGGTTCTGACTGAGTTTGGACCTGGTTCTGATAGTGGGTGAATAACTCGTCCTGATGGAGAATTCCTCCTGGTTCTGATGGAGTTTAGGTCTGGTTCTGATGGAGGGTTCCTAACTGGTTCTGATGGAGTTTGTGTCCGGTTCTGATGGAGATTTGTTCCTGGTTCCGCTGGAGTTTGGGTCTGGTTCTGATGGAGGGTTCCTAACTGGTTCTGATGGAGATTGGATCTGGTTCTGATGGAGTTTGGGTCTGGTTCTGATGGAGTTTTTCTTTCCTTGTACTGATGGAGCTTTTTGCCAGGTTCTGAAGGAGTTTGGACTTGGTTCTGATAGAAGGTTCCTCCTGGTTCTGATTGAGTTTGGACTTGGTTCTGGTGGAGGGTCCCTAACTGGTTCTGATGGAGTTTGGGTCTAGTTCTTGTGGAGAGTTATTCCAGGTTCTGATGCTTCTTGGAACTGGTTCTGATAGAGGTTTCCATCTGGTTCTGACTGAGTTTGGACCTGGTTCTGATAGTGGGTGACTAACTGGTCCTGATGCAGAATTCCTCCTGGTTCTGATGGAGTTTGGGTCTGGTTCTGATGGAGGGTTCCTAACTGGTTCTGATGGAGTTTGTGTCCGGTTCTGATGGAGATTTGTTCCTGGTTCTGCTGGAGTTTGGATCTGGTTCTGATAGAAGTTTCCTCCTGGTTCTGATTGAGTTTGGACTTGGTTCTGGTGGAGGGTCCCTAACTGGTTCTGATGGAGTTTGGGTCCAGTTCTGGTGGAGATTTATTCCAGGTTCTGAAGCTTCTTGGAACTGGTTCTGATAGAGGTTTCTTTCTGGTTCTGACTGAGTTTGGACCTGTTTCTGATAGTGGGTGACTAACTGGTCCTCATGGAGAATTCCTCCTGGTTTTGATGGAGTTTGGATCTGGTTCTGATGGAGATTTTCTTTCCTTGTACTGATGGAGCTTTTTGCCAGGTTTTGAAGGAGTTTGGACCTGGTTTTGCTGGAGTTTGGGTCTGGTTTTGATGTAGATTTGTTCCTGGTCCTGATGGAGTTTGGGTCTTGTTCTGATGGATGCTTGTACATGGTTCAGGTATAGAATTGTTCAAGGTTCTTATGGAGTTTTTTGCCAGGTTCTTGTGGAATTGGGACCTGGTTCTGATGGCTGTTTGGGTCCAGTTCTGGTGGAGATTTATTCCAGGTTCTGAAGCTTCTTGGAACTGGTTCTGATAGAGGTTTCTTTTTGGTTCTGACTGAGTTTGGACCTGGTTCTGATAGAGGGTGACTAACTGGTCCTGATGGAGAATTCCTCCTGGTTTTGATGGAGTTAAGATCTGGTTCTGATAGAAGGTTCCTCCTGGTTTTGATTGAGTTTGGACCTGGTTCTGATAGTGGGTGACTAACTGGTCCTGATACAGAATTCCTCCTGGTTCTGATGGAGTTTGGATCTGGTTCTGATGGAGTTTTTCTTTCCTTGTACTGATGGAGCTTTTTGCCAGGTTCTGAAGGAGTTTGGATCTGGTTCTGATAGAAGTTTCCTCCTGGTTCTGATTGAGTTTGGACTTGGTTCTGGTGGAGGGTCCCTAACTGGTTCTGATGGAGTTTGGGTCCAGTTCTGGTGGAGATTTATTCCAGGTTCTGATGCTTCTTGGAACTGGTTCTGGTAGAGGTTTCTTTCTGGTTCTGACTGAGTTTGGACCTGGTTCTGATAGTGGTGAATAACTGGTCCTGATGGAGAATTCCTCCTGGTTCTGGTGGAGTTTGGGACTGGTTCTGATGTAGATTTTTTCCTGGTACTGATGGAACTTTTTGCCAGGTTCTGAAGGAGTTTGGACCTGGTTCTGGTGGAGTTGGGGTCCAGTTCTGGTGGAGAGTTGTTCCAGGTTCTGATGCTTCTTGGAAATGGTTCTGATAGAAGTTTCTTTCTGGTTCTGACTGAGTTTGGACCTGGTTCTGATAGTGGGTGAATAACTCGTCCTGATGGAGAATTCCTCCTGGTTCTGATGGAGTTTAGGTCTGGTTCTGATGGAGGGTTCCTAACTGGTTCTGATGGAGTTTGTGTCCGGTTCTGATGGAGATTTGTTCCTGGTTCCGCTGGAGTTTGGGTCTGGTTCTGATGGAGGGTTCCTAACTGGTTCTGATGGAGATTGGATCTGGTTCTGATGGAGTTTGGGTCTGGTTCTGATGGAGTTTTTCTTTCCTTGTACTGATGGAGCTTTTTGCCAGGTTCTGAAGGAGTTTGGACCTGGTTCTGATAGAAGGTTCCTCCGGGTTCTGATTGAGTTTGGACCTGGTTCTGATAGTGGGTGACTAACTGGTCCTGATACAGAATTCCTCCTGGTTCTGATGGAGTTTGGGTCTGGTTCTGATGGAGGGGTCCTAACTGATTCTGATGGAGTTTGTGTCCGGTTCTGATGGAGATTTGTTCCTGGTTCTGCTGGAGTTTGGATCTGGTTCTGATAGAAGTTTCCTCCTGGTTCTGATTTGAGTTGGGACTTGGTTCTTGTGGAGGGTCCCTAACTGGTTCTGATGGAGTTCTGGTCCAGTTCTTGTGGAGATTTATTCGAGGTTCTGATGCTTCTTGGAACTGGTTCTGATAGAGGTTTCTTTCTGGCTCTGAATGAGTTTGGACCTGGTTCTGATAGTGGGTGACTAACTGGTCCTGATGGAGAATTGCTCCTGGTTTTGATGGAGTTTGGGTCTGGTTCTGATGGAGGGTTCCTAACTGATTCTGATGGAGTTTGCGTCCGGTTCTGATGGAGATTTGTTCCTGGTTCTGCTGGAGTTTGGGTCTGGTTCTGATGGGGGGTTCCTAACTGGTTCTGATGAAGAATTCCTCCTGGTTCTGATTGAGTTTGGGTCAGGTTCTGAGGAATGTTGGACCATGGTTCTGATAGAAGGGACCTCCTGATTCTGAAGGAGATTTGGACCTGGCTCTGGCGAAGTTTTCTTCCTGGTCCTGATGGGTTTGACCTGGTTCTGATAGACTTTGACCTGGTTCAGATGGAGTTTGGACCTGGTTGTGATGAATGTTTGTCCTTGGCTCTTATAGAATTTGGACCTATTTCAGATGGAGGTTTGTACATGGTTCTATTGAAGATTTGTATCTGGTTCTGATAGAGTTTCCATCTGATTCAGATGGATTTTGGACAAGGTTCTGATGGAGTTTGGGTCTGGTTCTGTTGGAGATTTTTTCCAGGTTCTGATGCGCTAACAGCCTATATACAAAAGTCTATGAAATTGCCTTTTAAATTTAATCATTGTTGTCCAGCTGTTAGAACAGCAGTACATGTTGTTTAAGTACTCAACACAAAATGGCCGCCAGTAGTTGCCTCCTATGAAGATGGTCAAAGGGTTAGGGGGTCGGGTCAGGTTTAGGCCATAGAAAAGAATGAAAATGAATGGAAGTCAATGAAAAGTCCTCACAAACATGGTAATCCATGAATGTGTGTGTGGGTGTGTGTGAGCGTGTGTGTGTGTGTGTGTCCGAGTATCAGACACGGAGTGAATGGAGGCAGAAACAAAGACAGAATCATATACAGACATAGACAGTAGGAGATACACAGAGCTATAAATAGAACAGTGAGGAATGAATCAGCCAATCAGCAAAGAGTGTCAGTGTAACTTGACACCTGCAGCATTTCTAATGCAGCACCTCACTATTGTCTCCCCCTGGCCTGGGCTTTTAACATGGAGGCGCATGCTCCCAAACTACCGCCCATAACTCGGAAACTGTAAGGGCTATCGACGTCCTTCTCGGACCGTTTTTCTCAGAACGGACAGGGGAACGAGAATATTAATAAGTTTTTGCTTAAAATATAATATTAAAGGCAAAACACAAGGTGAAAAGAAAGGGAAAAATGGAGAAAAACAGAAAAATGCCTGAACATGATCTCAAACAACGTCTAATAACTCGGAAACTATAAGGGCTATCGATTTGATTCATACACCGTATGAATCAGCAGGCCTTGCTGAACAATCATGGAGCTTCTTAAGTTTCTACAAAACTCTGTCTGGGAGATGTGACCCTGTGAAAAAGTGTATAATTTTGACCATTTTTAAACTGGGTGAAGGTGAATTTTTCTCTCTCAAACAAAATTACGTCACGAGGAAACGATAAAAGGTATCCAAATAATTTGTGGACCGTAGGTATCAGCAGGGATCGGTGAACAATCCTGGAGATTTTCATGTGTCTACATAAATCCGTGTAGGAGATTTGACAGTGTAGAAATATGGATAATTTTGGAATTTTTCAATTTTAAGCGATTTTGGGAAGGACAGATTTGGTACTCCTAAACGAACCTTTTGTATGACAAAACAATAAAAGGTATCAAAAAAATTCCTTCATTGTGAGTGCCAGCAAGGTCTGAAGATAAATCTGCACAAGGCTCATGTCTCTACCTCGAACGGTTTACGAGAGGCGACGATTCGAAAACATGTGACTTTAAGGATTTTTTGCTCTGATTTTTTCTGAAATCCCTATAGGTTTCCTATAGAGGGTGTGTTGACTTTGTGTTGCTTCGGGGCGTGTTGCTGGAAAACTGTTTGTCCCACATCAATGAGGGTGACATTTTCTTAATCGCGAAAGAGTATCCTACGTTTTGATGTATAATTTGTATAGGTAGATTGAAAATTGAGCGAGTGAGGAGAGTTTGTTCATTCTTTTTCAGGTTATTCAAAAACCTAGAGCATACACTCTAGCGACACGAACATTCTGTCATAGGATTACATTATAAAACTGAAAATCTGAAGAAATGTTTATAAAGTTTGAAACCAAATTGTAGAAAAACTGTAAAAGATATCAAAAAGTTGAATTAAACTGTAATAGCAGAAGGCTGTGAAAGTATTTTAAAAGTTGAATGGTGTTTCTAGCTGAAAGTATGCAGAAGTAGTTAAATGGCAAAAACAGTGACATTCCACATTCCAAAAAAGAACCATCTGGAAAGGTTATCGTTAACCCATCAGTACCACACAACACTGATGCTCCCAGGTTCACTAATAAGTCTCTGCTCAGCAAATTAACAGGTGTGCTGGGTGAACACACAAAAGGGTGATTTTCTCTGTGCGTCCCAATCTGAACAGGAAGTGGTACAGTCACAGGCAGAATTTATGCAGCCCCTAAGAAGCTCATCACAGAAACAGTCTTAGTAGAGAGCAGTGGTTTAGGAGGTTGCTGTGTTATGGTGGAATAAGTAGCTCCAGTGTCCACTAAAAATTCAGACAGTTCTCTCCCACCTTTGCAGGCAACATGGGATCTGCTGTGCCCACGCTGCCTTAGTCCTCCTCAGGGGCGTCAGTATGGGCTGTAAGATGAGTGTCCACCCATCTGTGGAGACTGGCCCTGCTGGGGTGGTAGAGGTGCCATACCTCAGTTGTAGCATACATCTCCCAGTGCCCTGCTGGCTCCACCCCTTCCTCTGGGTGCTCCACACCATCCACCACGACCAGCTGACCACCAACATGCCATCCGCCTCCACGTGTACATGTAATTATAAAATAGATAGGGTGCAGGAGGGAGTTGTCCCCCTCCTTGCCACTGATCAGTCACAGGTGGTAACATAAACATAGGGGTGCGTGCTGCTAGAGGTGCAGACGCAGCTGGAGGAACAGGTTGAGTTGCAGCTAACATTATATATAATTTTTCTCTTATTTAATTTTCTCTATGGCCTCTTGCAGCTGCAATTTAAAGAGCTGATTCTGTAGCTGCTCTTTCTCCTTTTTTTCTTTTCCTCTGCCTCCCGAGCTGTATGTAAATGGTGAATTAAATATTTTTTCCCCACTTTGTGGGGTCTGTTCCGTGCAAATCAGGATTATTTTTCATCTTTTGACACACCTCAACAGGAACTCCTTTTAATATGGCTTTTTAAACAGCTGTCCCATTCCTGTTGTGTTTTCTCTATTTCATTCATGTCAGAGGACAGAGAAAACAGTCTGCCATGTACTATTTCTTTGAGAATATGAAGTTACATCAGCGACTTGGTGTCACGTAGTTGGCAAATGGAGTAAGACCAGTTTGATTTGGAGTTATTCTCATCCATAATTTAACCAGGGATAGGCATTCGGGCCATGGCCTCCCTGTTTCTTCCATTGTTTTCCTTAATCTTTAACTGAAACCCTAATGCTTTAGAACTTAGTTCTATTACACTATTTACAAAATGAGTTTCCATTATCTGACCTTATAATCTGTGGGATACCATATGTGGGGAAGAAATGTGTAACTAGGTTAATCTATTACCACTAGGCAATATTTCTTCCCCTGTGTTTGCAACAAATTATGCATGATCTGCAAAAATTCTTTGCATAGTCAGAAAAATTTATAGTGTAGGATTAATGCTTTACCAGGTGGGACATATTCCCCCTTTGACACATGGGTCTTCCCTTTGTGTCACTGTATCCACTGTCCTTATTACATTTAAAAATGAGATCACTATTTTTGGTAATTGCTATTATTTTAAATACTGCTTGGTTTAGTTCTTATAAAAATAAAAACTCACTCACTGATGAACACAAAAAATGAAGGGCATATTATATCTTATAATCTTAGTTTGTCTTACCCAGTTTTATAGATACACCGTACAGTTTCAGTCAGCTTTATATTTAGTTCAAGTAACTAAAGTATGTTTCAATTAACTCAAGTTTTCTCTATTTCAGTCCAGTCCAGTAATTCTGTTAAGGTTCATTTCATCTTATGTCAAGTTTGAGTGTAATTCGATCATTTTGAACCTGACTGGAAAAAGTCTAAACGTCTTTTAAAATCTTTTCGTTTTACCATAGAGAACTGACCTAATATTATTATGGTAATGTTGAGGACTCTAATTTTTTACATAACATGAAACAGACATTTATTTCACAAAAACAGAGAGTCAAATACAGACATTTGGCCACATGAAAGTTTAAATACCCTGTTTGTAAAAGAATTGTGAAAAATTGAAGACGGATCTATGAACTTTCTTATGGTTATCAGTATTTTTCAATACAGGTAGAACCTTTGCCATCTTTATATGATTTTTCAGAAAAGATTCTGGAAACCTTATTAAGATATAAGTTTGGCAAAGATCATCAGAACATCAGACCTTTATTGGCGCTTTTAAAGTCCCTCAAAGATGCATTACAATGAAATCAGTCATTCCCATTCACACACATTCACACACTACTTACTTACTTCTCTGTCAGAGTAATTTTTATTTGCAAAAATTTGAATATAATTTGACTTCTATTATTCTTAAAATGCACATTGTTTCCTCATAACCCCTTTTGTTTCCACTAGGTCTGTTTTGAACGCTTCAATTATTTTTATTCACCAAGAATCAATAAGGTGGTCTTAGTGGGGTCCACCCTAAAGGTGTTATCTGTTGGGTGTCATGTTATCATTGTCAGGTCAGTGAGGTTCATAAGTCAGTCAGAACCTTGGTCATTTGGTCTGTGCACATAATGTTTCATAGATCCAGCCCATGATTAGTCAGCAAAACTTCCACCTATAGGAGAAAAATGTATTGTTAATGAATGAGCTGCATTTCCTAGGAACACTGTCTTCCTTCTGGATGAGCATCACCTGTTGAAAAACTTTCATCATTGTTTGTTTCACATATTCAATCAGATCTTTATATTATACCAGTAGGTGAAGTTGTTAGTATCTCATGTAGACTGACATATACTGTTGCATTTGGAGAAGATCTCAGATTAAATAAACATAGTTAGAGCTTCAATCCAGGTTCATTTTGTGTCTGCAGACTTTAGCCAATTTTTCTTTTTTTTTATACATAAAGAGCAAGATTCAAAGCATTTTCAAAAGGCAGATTGTGGCAGAATGTAGACAAAACTGCTTATTGATTGACAAAATAACATTCAAGCACACAATCACCATATTGACAATTTCCCTTTGGGATTAATAAAGTATTTTTGAATTGAATTGAATATTAAAAGGCTCTACTTCTAGAGAATGACTAAACTTCTGAGGTCCAGTTTTGGCCCGCAGACCTTGAGTTTGACACATGCAGGGCAGAGTTACAATCTTCATCTCTCAGCAGAGACAGGCTTCTGCCTTTTGTGCAGAAGTGTTATCTTTGTTTTCAGGCAGCTGCATCTCTTTGTCAAGGTCATTTCACAGAGCTGAAATTTAGCTTCTCCCAAAGAGGAAAAATCAAGAATGCTCACAATCTGAACCAAATATGGAAATATTTCCCTGTGAAAAGAATCTTTTGCATTTTATCATGGTATTGTTGGTAGTATAACACCATAGAATGATTTTTAAAGCACCTGTTTTTCACTAATACTTGCCTACAAAATCCTGTGCTTTTCATAAGGCCTCAGTATTATGGTTATGTCAGTTAAAGGCTGCTCTTATTGTTTTTTTGTTTTTTTTATTCATCTTTTTGTTTTCATCTGTTTATCAACTGTGTGCACTCAGGGACTGAAAGGTCCCCTTAGAAATTATAATCTGGCAAGGTTTTTTATTGTGCTTTGAATCTTTTGAATGCATAATCTCCAGTTTAAGATCCCTGTATAGTTTTAGGATTTCAGTGATAATTAAGTTACCTGAAAATCCGTATTTTTTATACCATCGTGTACATATTTCTGTTAAATCAGAGCTTTTGCTCTGTTCCAACCATTTTTCGGAGTGTTTATATTCAACTTTTCTTTGTTCTGTCTCTTTTTGGTTTTCATTATTTCTAATTTTAAATCTCCCAGTAATTTTAAGATATCGTTAATATTTAGTTTACCCAAGAAACCATGTTTTTTATTCCATGTATGACAGATCATACCTGCTCCTTTTACATAATTCTCCATAAACTTTACATCCCCTTCTAAGTCAATTAGTTTACTTTGTTTCTTCCCCATTAATATGTTAGTTTAATTGTAGTATAAATGTCCCAGATAAAAGGTCACTTGGCATGAGACTTATGGAGAGGACATTAACACGGCCTTCTACTGCGACTAGTTCGCAGCGGTGTTAATATAATATAAATAAAATCCGCTTATCACTGTATTGTCTTTGTTAACAACACAGTGTATTTATTCAGCCGCAATGGTAAACCTGGCTTCCACCCAGACACGCACACACACACACGCACAGTCAGTCAGTCAGTCACTCCCGTTTAATATCAGCAAAAACATTTAACATTCACATTTCTTCTATAATCCGCACCACAGACACGTATCCCTAGGACACGACAGTTATTTTAACCCAAATGATCATCTCGCTCAGTCGCACACACACATTTCAGCACATTTCCTCAATTCAACACAACAGTCTGTGACAGACAGGAAATATGCAAAATATGCAAAAACAATCCACTACAAGCCACTTCACCCTATATACAACAAATGCATTTCATTTTCGCTCAAGGAATTAACAATCCAACCGCATTTTTAAGTCAGAATGTGTATTCAAAGATTCAAATTCGACTGCACTTCCCAGTCACTTGTGTAATTCCTCCGTTTGTCCACTAGATGGGGCCTCTAACCCTTGTGAAGTTTCTTAATGAACCTGTCACCATTAAAAATATTATTTGTGGTCTGCCACGTCACAGGCCTTCAACCTAGCTGTCTTATCAATCCGTCAATTGATAAGTTGAGACGCCACGCTCAGCAATATTAAAGGACTTTAACCTTTTGACCTTTGACCTAAAAGGACTTTAACCTTTGACCTAAAAGGACTTTAATCTTCGGTCTTATTTCAGCTTTTCATATCTGACTCCATTTAAACGCGTTCACTTAATGCACACTCTTTTACAGTTTTGCAAAGTAATAACATTCAGAACCACTGACATCCTAGAAATAATTTGGCCTATACATAAATTCAATCGGCAGACTTTAATACAATAGGCTATGCTTACCTTTGATGAGTCGTGGGGCCCCTGGATGTCAGGAGGTTCGTCTGTCACACTCTCTCTTTGTCCAAATTCCCTGTTCCCTAATTCAGCCGTGAATCACGTCGGAGGTCACCAATTGTTGAAGTTTCCCTTTAACGGGTAACTCCTGCGCGTTCGTTTATTCACCGTAATGTGACTAATTTCTAAGTGAGACATTAATGGTACTGAGTTGCAGTTAAAAACATCTGGATTTTCTTTATGTTGCTTTTGTTAAATTCATAGTGACACATAGTTATGTCAGAATTCATTTCTTTGGTTCTATGTAATGTGATCTTGGTTACTAGAACATTTTTGTACAAACTTTTTGCTGGATTGTCACATGGGTTGGACCCTGCGCCAAGAGAGGGGAATGTCAGAATAAAGTAACGTGGGGTTCCAAAAGTTTTAGCACTCATGGGAAAAAGGGTAGCTCATACCTCCAGTGAGGACTTAGTGACAATGCGAAAGAGACATACTTTGTTTATATAAATGGTGCATAGCTCCCTAAGACCACATTCTGAAAACCTCTCTGAAAGTATGATGTTGATTATTTTGTGAAATTTTACATCTCCACAGATTAGACCATTTTTGAAATTCTCTTTGGGTTTTCTGAAACTATGGAAATAATTATCTGTAATCAGGCCTTCCACAAACATCATGTCACATTTTTGATATTCAGAATATTTAGCTGATGGTCACTGCTAGAATACCAGGTGAAGTCAGAAGATCAATCCTTTGGATTTTGTTGGATGTTTTGATGAAGTTCATGTAGTTAAGCACGTAGGTTTGAGAATGGGACTTTGAATTGAAAATTAGCCAAGTGTTGTGAAGGCTCTGTTCTCACTTATATGAGATTGAGACAAAGGACACAGGCAAATCTCAGTCCTTTTGAAGTGCTGTGTGGCAGGTCTCCTAATTTGGACATGGGGATATTGCCAAGATCATTTTCTTCCACATTTTTGTGTGAAGATAGGATGTTGTTTTACTGTCAAAACACTGACCACTGTGTTTTCTCAAGTTTCACAGACGGTGAAGGCTGCATTATCAGAAACAGCCACTTCCACCCCCCAGTCCTTTATTCCTGGCGACTGGATTCTGGTCAGAGAATCTAGGAGAAAACACTGGAAGTCCAGGGCTGGAATGGCCCATATCAGATCCTACTGGTCACCCAGGAAAGCTGCAGGAAAGCTCTAGCTCCTCCAGCTTCATCTGGCTTCCAGGACAAGTCATCTTCCAACTGGATCATCCACGGCCTGAAAGGTGTGAGGACAGCGGACCACCACAAAACAAAAAACTGTAAGCTGATCACTGGCGAGTGATTGAAGAGGTGGTTGAAGAACACTGTTCTTACAAGGGCACAATAATCCCTTGGGCAGTGCAACGTTATTTCAGAATCTACTTAAGGCCATCACATTGCCTGAAAGTTAGAAATCATAAGGTCATTTGCCTCACTGCACACACACCACAGTGAGAGACACATAGGAAACATACAGGGAAGACCTCTACACATTGCACATAACCTTTCTCTGGATGATGGACTGGTGACGTCTACGACCGCCCACCTGTACCAGACTGGTAACAGGGCAGCTTGAAGCGCAGTAGCCACTCAGGAGAGGCAGCAGGATTTTTGAGTTTGTTTATAATTTGTTTTCTTTGAAAAAAAAACTGTTTGCTTTCAGTACCAGAAGAAAGGACATTCCACTTCACGGTCGCGATGCAGCTATATGGAAGATGGTCTGTTCTGATGCTAATGATTGGTATTGCAAGTCTTTTTATAACTCTTGTGTTCATTTGAGGAAAGGTACAGCAGAGACAATGTGTGGCTAATCTGAGTAATTATGCCAATAATACTCATCAGCTGATTCGAAGAGAGATTCATCACTTTTCTGATTACCATGATCATACTGATAATGTCTGGTGGCAACTGATGCATCAAACTGTGAAGAATTATATTGTAAGGCAAAGCAGAAATGTTTGTAGATTTTCTAGTGAAACTAATTTAATATGAGCTACTACAGGAATTCTTTATGGATTTTGGGGTAATAGGAATCAATTGGATATCCAGATATAGGTACAGATATTTGTATCGCACAGGAGGGAAACACACCTTATTTCCTTGGGGAGACAGAAGGTTGCAAAGCTATTATATCTGTTTTATGTGCTTTAATCAACAGACATAAATTTGAGTCATGTCCTATCAGAACTGCTGCTTATACTATTTCAGGATCTTTGGTCTCAGATCCCTTTGTGTTAACTCTTAATCTGACAGCCTTACCACATGGAAGTAAAGTTGTATGACCAGGCAGGTAAATTAACCAGGGTTCTTGTTACGTTTCCTAGTAGAGATGGGAACTCATGTCCTAAGAACATGGTTTGGATGTGTGGAAATAGATCATATCTGTATCTACCTGCTAATTGGTCTGGAGTATGTTATCTAGCTCACTTACTACCTGCAGTCACAATTTATAATTCAATCAGCCCATTATTAGAGAGGAAGGGTTCACTGTTCTGACCACGGAGCAGCAAGCTCTTAGAACATGAGTTTGCAAAGTAGAATGGCTTTGGATTATCTGTTAGCTGAGAGGGGTGTTGGTTTTGAAGAATTTTCCTTTAGTTGTGATTATCTTGTAATCAGAAGAAAGGACTTGTAATGGAAATTATTTTATTAAGTGTTCCAAAGTGTATGACCTTTAGGTTACCTCACTCCTCAGAACATCTGTGTTACAGGAGGAGGCTGTAAAAGCCATTACCAGCAGTTTAATGGTTAAAACCCATTCTTTAGGGTGATATCTCAGGAAGTGCAGATGGGTCTGTTCCTAGATAACTTTGTCACCTCTGAACCCGAGAAGGGTCTGGGGTCATAAAACACAGACTCTTTGAAGTTGAGATAACACTTTCATGTTTGGTATAAATACGCTTAATGCCTTTGAATAAAACTTATAAAGACAAAGTCCAGATTTTCTCTTGTCGTGAGTCAACTTCTATCCACTTTGATAAGAAAATTCCACTAGACCTGACATATCCTCGGTGTAGAGAAGAAATCAACGTCAAAGTAATTTTGTTCTTTTTTTATATCAAATGGGTACATTTAGAAGTCTGGGCAGGATGAGTCATAGATAAGGTGATTTACAGGTCCTTCTCAAAATATTAGCATATTGTGATGAAGTGCATTATTTTCCATAATGTCATGATGAAAATTTAACATTTATATATTTTACATTCATTGCACACTAACTGAAATATTTCAGGTCTTTTATTGTCTTAATACGGATGATTTTGGCATACAGCTCATGAAAACCCAAAATTCCTATCTCACAAAATTAGCATATTTCATCCGACCAATAAAAGAAAAGTGTTTTTAATACAAAAAACGTCAACCTTCAAATAATCATGTACAGTTATGCACTCAATACTTGGTCGGGAATCCTTTTGCAGAAATGACTGCTTCAATGCGGCGTGGCATGGAGGCAATCAGCCTGTGGCGCTGCTGAGGTCTTATGGAGGCCCAGGATGCTTCGATAGCGGCCTTTAGCTCATCCAGAGTGTTGGGTCTTGAGTCTCTCAACGTTCTCTTCACAATATCCCACAGATTCTCTATGGGGTTCAGGTCAGGAGAGTTGGCAGGCCAATTGAGCACAGTGATACCATGGTCAGTAAACCATTTACCAGTGGTTTTGGCACTGTGAGCAGGTGCCAGATCGTGCTGAAAAATGAAATCTTCATCTCCATAAAGCTTTTCAGCAGATGGAAGCATGAAGTGCTCCAAAATCTCCTGATAGCTAGCTGCATTGACCCTGCCCTTGATAAAACACAGTGGACCAACACCAGCAGCTGACACGGCAACCAGACCATCACTGACTGTGGGTACTTGACACTGGACTTCTGGCATTTTGGCATTTTCTTCTCCCCAGTCTTCCTCCAGACTCTGGCACCTTGATTTCCGAATGACATGCAGAATTTGCTTTCATCCGAAAAAAGTACTTTGGACCACTGAGCAACAGTCCAGTGCTGCTTCTCTGTAGCCCAGGTCAGGCGCTTCTGCCGTTGTTTCTGGTTCAAAAGTGGCTTGACCTGGGGAATGCGGCACCTGTAGCCCATTTCCTGCACACGCCTGTGCACGGTGGCTCTGGATGTTTCTACTCCAGACTCAGTCCACTGCTTCCGCAGGTTCCCCAAGGTCTGGAATCGGCCCTTCTCCACAATCTTCCTCAGGGTCCGGTCACCTCTTCTCGTTGTGCAGCGTTTTCTGCCACACATTTTCCTTCCCACAGACTTCCCACTGAGGTGCCTTGATACAGCACTCTGGGAACAGCCTATTCGTTCAGAAATTTCTTTCTGTGTCTTACCTTCTTGCTTGAGGGTGTCAATAGTGGCCTTCTGGACAGCAGTCAGGTCGGCAGTCTTACCCATGATTGGGGTTTTGAGTGATGAACCAGGCTGGGAGTTTTAAAGGCCTCAGGAATCTTTTGCAGGTGTTTAGAGTTAACTCGTTGATTCAGATGATTAGGTTCATAGCTCGTTTAGAGACCCTTTTAATGATATGCTAATTTTGTGAGATAGGAATTTTGGGTTTTCATTAGCTGTATGCCACAATCATCCGTATTAAGACAATAAAAGACCTGAAATATTTCAGTTAGTGTGCAATGAATCTAAATATATGAATGTTAAATTTTCATCATGACATTATGGAAAATAATGAACTTTATCACAATACGCTAATATTTTGAGAAGGACCTGTATAATGACCAGTAATTAATCCAAGGTATCAACTTGCTATATGCAATCCTCACTGAAGTGTTTTATGCTGAGCTGTTTTGATTTGCTGTGCAAGGTGCGTGTTCATGTTTTTTTTTTTTTTTTACAACTTAAATTTTTTATTGATTTTAAAACAGAGCAATTACACAGCCATACAACAGCAATAATAAACAGTTTAAACAGTGTGAAATTTTACCATACATTAAACGTCTAGGCATGACGTTTTACAATTTTCATAATTGTACTCTCAGCATCACCATGCAAACCTAACACAAGAATCCACCTTGGGCGGCAGGTCTAAGTACCATAATCCAAAAGCCTAAGTTGTAAGACTTGTTTACCTGAGTAGATCTTCCACTGGACCCCAGCGTTGGCTGGAAGTGGCTTTTTGAAGTCTTAACAAGTATGTTATCTTTTCCATTTGGTACAATTTCCTTACCATTTGGATCCATGAGTTGTAGGAAGGTGGTTCTAATTGCATCCACTTAATTGTAATATATTTCAGGGCTGCTGTAAGAAGAACATTTAAAAGATAGGAGTTGGCTCGTCCTTGTAACCCAACTGGAGTAATACCGAGTAATGCGACCGTTACATCCTTCGGAATAACCTCCTGAAAGATCTGGTTTATAGCCTTGTACACATCATCCGAAAAGTTTTGTAATTTGGGGTATGACCAAAACATGTTGAGGATTGCTGAACCACAGTTTCTCCAACACAAACTTGCTACTTTAGGATCTATCTTAGCTACTATGTCTGGGGTCCTGAAATATCTGCTGATAATTTTCCATTTATAATTCCGCAACATATTTGAGCTTGTAACTCGATGTGCCTCAGTCCAGACTCCTTCCCATATTTCATTAGAAATACTTTTGGCCATCTCTGCCTCCCATCTTTGTTTTGTCCAAGTAGGTCTACTAAGGTTCATGGACAAAAACACCTTGTATAATTTGGTTATCAGCTTCTTATCCCTTTCCCGTTTGGAATCGAATTAGTAGGTTCTTTATTGGCATGGGGTTTAGGACTCTTTCCCAGTTCCGGTGTGTAGACAAAAAAGAACGCAACTGTAAATATCGGAAAAAATAATTTTTTGGAAGATGAAAATGCCCACGTAATTCTTCGAATGACATGAGGTTATTCCTGTCAATTAACTGATGTAGAAACGTGAGTCCCTGTTCAGCCCATTTTGAAACATTTTTGTCCAAGACATTAGGGGTGAAGGATTTGATATGTCCAATACTTGTTAATATTGATAAGCCTCTTGGCAACTTAAAAGCAGCTCTTACTTTGTACCAAATGGTAAGTGTAGCTCTAGTCCACAATGGCAATACCTTTAACGGTTCAGAACACTTCACTTGTTCAAAGCTCAACCATCTTGTGTGAGAATCTTCTTGGATCCATGAAATTATAGGCTTTAACTGTGCTGCCCAGAAATAGTATTTTAAAATAGGAAGGTTAAGACCTCGTTCTGCCTTGCTTCTCTGTAGTGTTTTATATTTTATGCGAGGGCGCTTGTTCTGCCATATGAACTTCGATATCATTTTATCCAAATCAATGAACATGGATTTTGGTATTCTAACTGGTAACATCTGGAACAAATATAATAATCTAGGTAAGAGGTTCATACGAACGGTTTCAATGCGACCTGAGAGGGACAGCGGCAACACTGACCGCAGGTCCTAGGTCTAGGTCCTTCTTAGTTAGTTGCCTGTCAGGATACGCACGTCTTTGTTAAGCATTGATAACTGCCTATATGATCCAAAATCAGTGGAGTCCTTTCCTTCTTTGTGCAAAACAATTATTGCATCAGACCAGGAGGGCGCCATTTATTTTTTTTTGTTTCTAGGGAATGGCAATATGCTTCCAATAAAAGAGGGGTGAAATATCTATGAAACATTTATAGAATTCATTTATGAAACCATCCGGGCCAGGACACTTATTATTTTTAAGGAATAACATAACTTTTCTAATTTCTCCTTCTCGAGTTGGCTCATCTAATTGTTTAGCAACTGTATCAGACAATTCAGAAACATTTATATTTTGTACATAATTTACTATTCTATCCTCATCTCCACAGGTGTCCGTGTCTCTGTATAGAACCTTGTAAAATTCAACAAATGCTTCGGCTATTTCTTTTGGTTTTTGAATGGATTTATTACCCAATTTTAGCTTTTGAACTACATTTGATGGCTGTTGTTTTGTAAGTCGGAAGGCCAAGAGTCTTCCCGCTATGTTTCCATGTTCATAATACTGCTGTTTGGTTACTTTCAATCTTTTCTGATAGTAAATCTTGGAGCTCTCTGCGAGTTGTGTTCAAATCATTCAGGATATTGGATGCCCTATTCTTTTTATGTTGAAGTTCCAGATCTTTAATTTTATCCTCTAAATCTGTTTTAGACGATAAAATTATCCTCTAATTCACCCGGACTTTTAAAGTTTTCCGTTCAAAGTAACTGCAGTCTGGGCTTCGCCTGACCACTCCTTTGTTCCAGTTTTATTACTGCAGTTTTTCCACCGAGGTTCAGCCTCAGAGTTTTATGTCTCTTTTATCGAGATTTGGGGCAATCAGCTGCAAGTGGCTAAGGGTGCACAGCCCACCATTTACCAGCTGATCGCTGCTATCGAGACATCAGCACACCAGGAGGGTTTAAACCTCTTTCCAAGTTAACCCAAATTGCACATTTTGTTCATAAAACTGCTGGTTTGATCTTTATAGACACTCAATGTGCATATATTTTTCTTTTATAATTATTGTTAGGTAGTCATATTTATTCCCTTTGTGTAGAATAGTGCTTGTTAGTTAGGTGAATGGTTTTTGGACCAGAATAATGGTATATCAGAATTATATGGCTTCAATAAATCTTCATATATATATATATATATATATAATCAAGCATTCATGTTTATTTCGTGCAAGAGTCATTTATCCGTCAAAACAAGGTCGAAGTTCCCCCACCTTCGGTGAAGCGGTTGAATAAACAGTGACATTTTGTGGTTCTGGTTAATAATTTAACAATTATTAATGATGAAAAGCTAATTATAATTATTAAGAGCTTTGAGCCCATAATCACAACACCAGAGGACATCTCTGATTTCTATGTGTAAGTAATGATTTTGGTTAAGAAATAATTTTCCTAAATTATTTTTAATTATATTTTTTGATAAATATTATTTAGCCAATAATCATATTCCTTACATGATCCAACATGAGTACCAAATACAGCAGGATAATTAAAGCATTCGTATGGGTTCATGCGTGCGTGTGCCAGCCAGATGAAGTGAACAGCTGAGTGCATATAATCCCAAAGCACATGTTTAAGGTGTCAAATCTCACATCAAAGTGCGTAACAGCTGTTTACAGAAGCAAATAAAATTTTCTTATTCAGCTCCTACACGTTCAAATAATAATAGTGGATCTTTTTTGTGTTTTTCTATTTTAATTGTAAAATATTAACTCAATTAATTTCAGAAGATCTTTTTTCATGTATTATTTATTCCAATATATATATATATATATATATATATATATATATATATATACACTCGTTATTTCTTTCTTTGCTTTTCCTGTTATCTTTTTTTGTTACTCTTTATTTATGTTTTTACAAAATTTGAGAAGAACATACAACAGGACACATTCTGTGGGGTTCTACAAATAAAAAAAATAAAAAAAAAATATGAAAGACAAAAAGTATACATTGGACAGAGTTTTATACACAATCCATTTTGACCATCATTTCTGAAATGTTCCCCCTTTCAACCTCAGGCAGTAAGGATTTTTTTCTATCAAATACATTTCCTCAATTATTTCAATCGACTGTTGCAATTCCAAAGCGTCAATTTTTAACCAAGTCCGTGTTATAACTTTCTTGCTGGCCATCAGCATTATTTTAAACAAATAAAAGTCTTCTGTTCGAATAACTCCCTCCGTGCACCAGGCCTAAGTACAGAACCCGTGTATCATCAGGTATTTTGTAGCCCAGTATTTCTAGAAAATAATTCTTAAAATTTGGAAGAGCCAGCCCACCCTGTTTTTTCTCAAGTTGAAGTGTTTTAAATTTCACCCAGTTTGTCCCCCACCCCAAATAAATCTATTTACAAGTTGTCTCATTTCCTTTTATCTTTTTAAACTTGTATAAAACATGTTTTATATGAAATATCTTGTTGATTAACATTGATGGATGTTTGTTTCATGTTTGCCTTGGATCTTATTATTATTTTGTACACGTTTACGTTTGGACTTCTTAAAGGGCCCTTTTGTGCTCTTTGTCGGCCACAGTTGTCTAGTGTTACAGAGTACGTCTTTTTTCAACTTGTTTATGTTTATCTGAAACATTCCTTTAATTAATAATATTGGATTATTTATTTCATTTTAGAATCAGAAATGAGGGCGCTACGATGGATAAACAAGCATGTTGTTGGAAGTACCCGGAGTGAACTCGTGCATACAAGTGAGACATTTCCCACCATGCAGCCCTAGCTTTTTAATGTCTAAAATGTCCTATTAACAACAGTTTTTTCCTTCTTTTTTTTTTTCAACTGTCGCCAATCCCCACCAACCCCCTTCTAAATCTAAAAAAGGGATATGTGAAATATCCTTTTAGTTTATAATAGTGGGTGCTCAGAATCAGAAAATATGTCCATTCTAAGGCGTAACAAAAGTTCAGAGAAGCCAGTTTATCTAATAGTCATGTTTTTGGACTTGTGGGGGAAGCCGGAGCACCCGGAGGCAACCCACGCATACATGGGGAGACATTTCCCACTGTGCAGCCCTAGCTTTTTAATGTCTAAAATATCTAATTAACAACAAGAGTACATCTTTATTTCAACTGCCGCTAGTCACCCAACCCACTTCTTTCTAAATCTAAAATAACAGTCAGGAGTTGACCGTACACCCTTAACTTCTTAAAAAAATCTTTTAGATTCCATTAATGTTGGTTCATCTTTTTTTTTTCCTTTTTTATGTGATATATCCCTTTAGTTTAAAATAGTGGGTGCTCAGAAACAGAAAATGTGTCCATTCTAAGGCCTAACTGAAGTTCAGATAAGCCAATTTATCTAATATGCATGTTTTTGGACTTGTGGGGGAAGCCGGAGCACCCGGAGGCAACCCACGCATACATGGGGAGACATTCCCCACCATGCAGCCCTAGCTTTTTAATGTCTAAAATATCCTATTAACAACAACAAAAGATCTTTATTTCAATCTCCGCCAAACGCCCAACCCCCTCTAAATCTTAACTATCAGAGACAGGGGTTCAAGTCTACTGAGGCCGGTTTTTCTGCTTGTCTTTGTATTGGCGCCGATGTGATGGAGTCAGCTGTTTTTTTAAACGTCTCCACAGTGAAACCTTTTTAACTGGGCTCTCTTTTTGTTCAGAGCTATTGCCCTCTTGTTCACAGCTATTGTCCTGCACATGTAACTCTTTTGTCGTTTGTGTTTCTGATCCCTGAGGTGGAGTGGGGATGACATCTTCCACTACTTTATACTTTGTCTGTGGAGGGAATATTTCTTCTTCTTCTTCTGAAACTTTAAGTTTTGTCTCGCTTTGGTCAAAACCTGTCTGAGGGTTCTCTGTTTCTGTTTCTAAAACAGTTTGCTTATTAATTCTGTTCTTACGCTTGGATTTCTCAGATGGCTTTTTCTCCCTTTGCTGATCCCCTTTTTGTTGTGTTTCAGGGATATTTTCTTCTTCAGTGACCTGCTGTGGTTCAGACATAACCCTCTCATTTTTATTAATCTCATCTTTTAAGGAAGCTGTCTGATCCTCAATGATTTCTAGTATTGAAACTTCTTGCTGTTCATAATTTTCTCCAGAAACCTTTTGATCAATGAGGGGTTCTGGGTCAGAGGCAGTTTCCTTTGATGCCTTTTTCCTGTTCTTACGCTTGGATTTCTTAGATGGCTTTTTCTCCCCTTGCTGATCCCCATTTTGTTGTGTTTCAGGGATATTTTCTTCTTCAGTGACCTGCTGTGGTTCAACTATCACTGTGTCATTTTCAGAAATCTCATCTTTTAAGGAAGCTGTTTGATCCTCAATGATTTCCAGTATTGAAACTTCTTGCTGTTCATAATTTTCTCCAGAAACCTTTTGATCAATGAGGGGTTCTGGGTCAGAGGCAGTTTCCATTGGTGCCTTTTTCCTGTTCTTACGTTTGGATTTCTTAGATGGCTTTTTCTCCCCTTGCTGATCCCCATTTTGTTGTGTTTCAGGGATATTTTCTTCTTCAGTGACCTGCTGTGGTTCAGGTATCACTGTGTCATTTTCAGAAATCTCATCTTTTAAGGAAGCTAATACACCCTCAATGATTTCCAGTAGTGAAACTTCTTGCTGTTCATAATTTTCTCCAGAAATCTTTTGATCAATGAGGGGTTCTGGGTCAGAGGCAGTTTCCTTTGATGCCTTTTTCCCGTTCTTACGCTTGGATTTCTTAGATGGCTTTTTCTCCCCTTGCTGATCCCCATTTTGTTGTGTTTCAGGGATAATTTCTTCTTCAGTGACCTGCTGTGGTTCAGATATAACTGTGTCATTTTCAGAAATCTCATCTTTTAAGGAAGCTAATACACCCTCAATTATTTCCAGTAGTGAAACCTCTTGCTGTTCATAATTTTCTCCAGAAACCTTTTGATCAATGAGGGGTTCTGGGTAAGAGGCAGTTTCCATTGATGCCTTTCTCCTGTTCGTACGCTTGGATTTCTTAGATGGCTTTTTCTCCCCTTGCTGATCCCCATTTTGTTGTGTTTCAGGGATAATTTCTTCTTCAGTGACCTGCTGTGGTTCAGGTATCACTGTGTCATTTTCAGAAATCTCATCTTTTAAGGAAGCTAATACACCCTCAATGATTTCCAGTAGTGAAACTTCTTGCTGTTCATAATTTTCTCCAGAACTCTTTTGATCAATGAGGGGTTCTGGGTCAGAGGCAGTTTCCATTGATGCCTTTTTCCTGTTCTTACGCTTGGATTTCTTAGATGGCTTTTTCTCCCCTTGCTGATCCCCATTTTGTTGTGTTTCAGGGATATTTTCTTCTCCAGTGACCTGCTGTAGTTCAGACATCACCGTTTCATTTTGATAAATCTCATTTTTTAAAGAAGCTAATACACCCTCAATCATTTCCAGTATTGAAACTTCTTGCTGTTCATAATTTTCTCCAGAAACCTCTTGATCATTAGGGGGTTTTGGCTCAGAGGCAGTTTCCTTTGATGCCTTTTTCCTGTTCTTACGCTTGGATTTCTTAGATGACTTTTTGTCCCCTTGCTGATCCCCATTTTGTTGTGTTTCAGGGACTTCTTCAGTGACCTGCTGTGGTTCAGACATAACCCTCTCATTTTTATTAATCTCATCTTTTAAGGAAGCTGTCTGATCCTCAACTAATTCCGGTCTAGAAACGTCCTGTCCTTTAATATTTTCACCAGAAACCTTTTGATCAATGAGGGGTTCTGGCTCAGAGGCAGTTTCCTTTGATGCCTTTCTCCTGTTCTTACGCTTGGATTTCTTAGATGGCTTTTTCTCCCCTTGCTGATCCCCATTTTGTTGTGTTTCAGGGATATTTTCTTCTTCAGTGACCTGCTGTGGTTCAGATATCACTGTGTCATTTTCAGAAATCTCATCTTTTAAGGATGCTGTCTGATCCTCAACTAATTCCGGTCTAGAAACGTCCTGTCCTTTAATATTTTCAACAGAAACCTTTTGATCAATGAGGGGTTCTGGCTCAGAGGCAGTTTCCTTTGATGCCTTTCTCCTGTTCTTACGCTTGGATTTCTTAGATGGCTTTTTGTCCCCTAGCTGATCCCCATTTTGTTGTGTTTCAGGGACCTTTTCTTCTTCAGTGACCTGCTGTGGTTCAGACATAACCCTCTCATTTTTATTAATCTCATCTTTTAAGGAAGCTGTCTGATCCTCAACTAATTCCAGTCTAGAAACGTCCTGTCCTTTAATATTTTCTCCAGAAACCTTTTGATCATAAAGGGGTTCTGGCTCAGAGGCAGTTTCCTTTGATGCCTTTCTCCTGTTCTTACGCTTGGATTTCTTAGATAGGCTTTTCTCCCATTGCTCATCCCTTTTTTGTTGTGTTTCAGGGACCTTTTCTTCTTCAGTGACCTGCTGTGGTTCAGACATCACCGTTTCATTTTGATAAATCTCATCTTTTAAGGAAGCTGTCTGATCCTCAACTAATTCCGGCCTAGAAACGTCCTGTCCTTTAATATTTTCACCAGAAACCTTTTGATCATAAAGGGGTTCTGGCTCAGATTTGTTACATAGGCTTTTCTCCCATTGCTCATGCCTTTTTTGTTGTGTTTCAGGGACCTTTTCTTCTTCAACAATTACCAATAATTCTGTTTCTGTTTGTGTTGAAATTGTTTGATGGAGTGGTTTTAAGTTACATCTGGTTTCCTTTACATCCATCTCAGTTTGTGTTGAAACAGCTTGATAATGGACTGTTTTCAGCTTTGAGCATTCTTGTAAATCAGTCTGAATTTGTACGGAAACTATTTGATTCTTGTCTTGTCTTTGTTCTGAGACTACTCTCTTCAGCATGTCCTCTTTGTGGTTGAGTTTAGCGTTTAGCTGAAGATTGATGTCAAACATCTCATTTAGTAGTTTCATCAAGTATTCCTGTACTTCAACATTTGCCTCCTCAAATTTGGCTTGACAGTTACACTTCGTTTGATTTGTTTGCTCTTCAGGGGACTTGGGCAAACATGGAATTTCTTTTGAGTCTTTAAGTGCTACTTCATAAAGGTATAGCTGTGCCAAGCAGTTATTATATTTTTCCTCCACCCGTAGTCTCCTCTCAGTTTGTTCAGAAAGAGTTATGTTGTTTTTCCATAATTCTTGCATCAGAATTTCTAACTGTTGTTGAAGGTAGTTTATATGCTTAAGATAAGGTGGTGGTGGCGGCCTAGGGTAAGGCATAGGCCCAGGGCTTTCGGAATTGTGGTGTCTTTGGAAATTCTCCACCTGTGGGGTTTGATTGTCGGAGACGTTTGTGACATTTTCCTCCTGAGTGCTGGCTGAAGTTTGATTGTCAGAGACCTCAGTTAAGTTCTCCGCCTGTACAATTTGTGGGGTTTGATTGTCGGTGACATGTGTGAAATTTTCCTCCTGAGTACTGGCTGAAGTTTGACTGTCAGAGACCTCAGTTAAATTCTCCGCCTGTACAATTTGTGGGGTTTGATTGTCAAAGACGTCTGTGAAATTTTCCTCCTGAGTACTGGCTGAAGTTTGACTGTCAGAGACCTCAGTTAAATTCTCCGCCTGTACAATTTGTGGGGTTTGATTGTCAGAGACGTCTGTGAAACTTTCCTCCTGAGTGCTGGCTGAAGTTTGATTGTCAGAGACCTCAGTTAAGTTCTCCGCCTGTACAATTTGTGGGGTTTGATTGTTGGTGACGTGTGTGAAATTTTCCTCCTGAGTACTGGCTGAAATTTGACTGTCAGAGACCTCAGTTAAATTCTCCACCTGTACAATTTGTGGGGTTTGATTGTCAGAGACGTCTGTGAAACTTTCCTCCTGAGTGCTGGCTGAAGTTTGATTGTCAGAAACCTCAGTTAGATTCTCTGACTGTACGATTTGTGGGGTGTGATTGTCAGAGACGTTTGTGTCATTTTCCTCCTGAGTGCTGGCTGAAGTTTGATTGTCAGAGACCTCAGATAAATTCTCCGCCTGTACAATTTGTGGGATTTGATTGTCAAAAACATTTGCGACATTTTCCTCCTGATTGCTAGCTGAAGTTTGATTGTGTGTGACCTCAGTTAAATTCTCCACCTGTACAATTTGTGGGGTTTGATTGTCGGAGACGTTTGTGACATTTTCCTCCTGAGTGCTGGCTGACGTTTGATTGTCAGAGACCTCACTTAAATTCTCCGCCTGTACAATTTGTGGGGTTTGATTGTCGGAGACGTTTGTGACATTTTCCTCCTGAGTGCTGGCTGAAGTTTGATTGTCAGAGACCTCACTTAAATTCTCCACCTGTACAATTTGTGGGGTTTGATTGTCGGAGACGTCTGTGAAACTTTCCTCCTGAGTGCTGGCTGAAGTTTGATTGTCAGAGACCTCACTTAAATTCTCCGCCTGTACAATTTGTGGGGTTTGATTGTTAGAGACATTTGTGTCATTTTCCTCCTGAGTGCTGGCTGAAGTTTGATTGTCAGAGACCTCAGTTAAATTCTCTGACTGTACAATTTGTGGGGTGTGATTGTCAGAGACGTTTGTGTCATTTTCCTCCTCAGTGCTGGCTGAAGTTTGATTGTCAGAGACCTCACTTAAATTCTCCGCCTCTACAATTTGTGGGGTTTGATTGTTAGAGACATTTGTGTCATTTTCCTCCTGAGTGCTGGCTAAAGTTTGTTTATCAGAGACCTCAGTTAAATTCTCTGACTGTACAATTTGTGGGATTTGATTGTCAAAAACATTTGCGACATTTTCCTCCTGATTGCTAGCTGAAGTTTGATTGTGTGTGACCTCAGTTAAATTCTCCACCTGTACAATTTGTGGGGTTTGATTGTCGGAGACGTTTGTGACATTTTCCTCCTGAGTGCTGGCTGACGTTTGATTGTCAGAGACCTCACTTAAATTCTCCGCCTGTACAATTTGTGGGGTTTGATTGTCGGAGACGTTTGTGACATTTTCCTCCTGAGTGCTGGCTGAAGTTTGATTGTCAGAGACCTCACTTAAATTCTCCACCTGTACAATTTGTGGGGTTTGATTGTCGGAGACGTCTGTGAAATTTTCCTCCTGAGTGCTGGCTGAAGTTTGATTGTCAGAGACCTCACTTAAATTCTCCGCCTGTACAATTTGTGGGGTTTGATTGTTAGAGACATTTGTGTCATTTTCCTCCTGAGTGCTGGCTGAAGTTTGATTGTCAGAGACCTCAGTTAAATTCTCTGACTGTACAATTTGTGGGGTGTGATTGTCAGAGACGTTTGTGTCATTTTCCTCCTCAGTGCTGGCTGAAGTTTGATTGTCAGAGACCTCACTTAAATTCTCCGCCTCTACAATTTGTGGGGTTTGATTGTTAGAGACATTTGTGTCATTTTCCTCCTGAGTGCTGGCTAAAGTTTGTTTATCAGAGACCTCAGTTAAATTCTCTGACTGTACAAGTTGTGGGGTTTGATTGTCGTTGACATCTGTGAAATTTTCCTCTTGAGTGCTGTCTAAAGTTTGACTGTCAGAGACCTCAGTTAAATTCTCCACCTGTACAATTTGTGGGGTTTGATTGTCAGAGACGTTTGTGAAACTTTCCTCCTGAGTATTGGCTGAAGTTTGACTGTCAGAGACCTCAGTTAAATTCTCCAGCAGGGGGAAACCTGGCTCAATGAAAACTTGCTGTGCTATCAATGTCTCCTTCTTGCGCCTACACTTAAAAGGCTTTTTCTCCCCTTGTTGCTCGACCGTCTTTTGTGTTTCACAGATGAATTCGTTTTTAGTGACCGGCTGTGGGGTAGAGATCACAGTTTCCTTGGTACAACTCTGCTTGTCTGAGGAAGCTGCCTGATTGGCTTTTTCTGACACCGGAAGGGTTTTCATTCCAATATTTTTAGCAGAAGTTCCGTGATCATTGTACTTGTCTTGCTCATAGTAATTTCCCCAATCTATCGGTGTCTTCTTTTTGCGCTTGCACTTAAAAGGCTTTTTCTCCCCTTGTTGCTCGACCGTCTCTTGTGCTTCACAGATGGATTCGCGTTTAGTGACTGGCTGTGGTGTAGACATCACAGTTTCCTTGGTACAACTCTGCTTGTCTGAGGAAGCTGCTTGATCAACTTCTTTTTCTGGCAGTGAAAGGTGTTCCTTTCCAATATTCTTAGCAGAAGTTCCTTGATCATTGCACTTGTCTTGCTCATAGTAATTTCCCCAATCTATCGGTGTCTTCTTTTTGCGCTTGCACTTAAAAGGCTTTTTCTCCCCTTGTTGCTCGACCGTCTCTTGTGCTTCACAGATGGATTCGTTTTTAGTGACTGGCTGTAATGTAGACATCACAGTTTCCTTGGTACAACTTTGGTTTTCTGAGAAAGCTGCCTGATCGGCTACTTCTGGCACTGAAACATCTTCCTTTACAATATTTTTATTAGAAGTCTTTTGATTGATAGTTGTTTGTGGTTCAGTCAAACTTTTCCATTCTTTAAGATAGATTAAAAGCATTGGATCCTTGGAGGTGTCTCGCTCCAAGAGTTCTCCATATGATATTTTCTTTTTCTTGTGCTTACCTTTAATTGGCTGCTTCTCGCCTTGTCCATCTACCTTATCCTGTGTCTTAGGGATCGATTCTTTGTTACTGACCAGTTGAGGTGTAGAAATTACAGTTTCCTTTGTAACAACCTTTCCCAGTTCTCTTCCTACAATAACTATAGGCTGGTTTGACTCCATTTCACCTTTTGCTTGTTTCAGATTTAAGACAAATTTCTTCCTAATAAATCAGTAACAATTGTACGCAAAGATCAATGTAAACTTTCAAGAGTTGTGTATCAAACAAAGTTGTAAAACTTGCTGTGAACTGCAAAACAAATTTTCTTGAGAAATGTGTCACGAACGAGCTTAAAGGTGTTGTGATAAAATTAGGTTATCTTACATACATAAATGAACATTTGTGATGTCACAGAATGCTGCCTTTGAGACCACAGTGTGATGTCACAGAATGCTGCCTTTGAGACCACAGTGTGATGTCACATGACTCTCTTTAACCCCGTTGCTAGGCAACATTTAAACAGGGGAACTTTTACGTTTAGTTCCATTGTCTCTGTGTGTTCTCTCTGTGTTCAATTCAATTCAATACAATTCAATTCAATTCAAAAATACTTTATTAATCCCAAAGGGAAATTAAATGTTGTTGTAGCTCATTATGAGGGTTTCCTCAAAGAGCTGTTGTAGATGCTGCTGGCTGTGGGCAGGAAGGATGTTACTCAGTTTCCCTTATTTACCCTGTTAAATGGCTTTCCAGGCTGTCAATCCTATGATTAGCATCACCAGGTTTCAATGTTACACTCCACAAGTAATTAAGAAGATATAAAGTATATTAACAAAACATACATTTCAAGTAAAATCAGTGATATACATGAAGCACTTACGGGGAAAAAGGAAAACATCATAAAATGTTATATAAAAAAATATTCACTCTCTGCAAAAGAAAAAAATCCTAAATTATTTTCACAGTAAAGCATGTATTAGTAATATCTTGTACGCAGACAATGAGACAAAGGGTTCCACAAGATGTACAGTCAGGTCACAGAATAACTTCATGGTGCTTTAAAGAAAACTGGTTTTAAACTATAGTAGATGGACATTCTTGGCCTGTCTAGTTGAGGAATTATGAAGTGAATCCAACTGGTAAATCCAAAGACAAAAGTACATATTTACAAAATACTGATATCAGATACATTCAGTAATTTTAGTTTAAAAAATAGGAGAACTTCCTTTTTCTTTTCCAAAAAAAAATATTAATCTCTTCTGAAACAGCAGTACTTTATGCAGATAAGATTAAAATGTACTACCACAAACAATATTTCAATATGTTAAATAAGGATTAATTAAACCATAGGGAAGTAGAGTTATGTACAAAACATCTTAATTTTTTAGGAATACCAAATGATTTATTTTAAACTTTTTTGTATGCTGAACCAACCAGTTCCACCCCGGATAACTTGTCATGAATTAAAACACCTAAAAACAAGTTGATGAAATGTTCAGTTTATCATGGTTGACATACACATTGTACTGTTTCACTAGTGGAAGAAATCAGAGCCGGGCCGGGGGCGGGGCAAATGACCGGGGCCTTTAATAAAGCTCATCATAACATCATTTTACAACATACACAAACCCGCAACAGCGGTCCTTACAAGCTTTGGCATCACGGAAAAAAACTGTCATTTTGAAATCCATCAAGGACATGAAATATAACACACCAAGAGAACAACAAAAACATTAGGCTACATGGTAATTAATGATAAAACAACAAAGCAGTTAAGCACCACGGACAGCATCGGATCATTTTGACACCCACTTTATCTATTTCAAATCAGTATTCAGTTCAATTCAGTTTATTTATATAGCGCCAATTCACAACACATATTGTCTCAAGGCACTTCACAAAAGACAGGGACATACATTCCAATTAATTCTAACCATTGAACAGTGCCGTTAAATTGTTATTTGTTCAAATTGGATAAAAAGTTTTTCTATCTAAGGAAACCTAGGAGATTGCATCAAGTCAGACACTTGTAGCATTCACTCCTCCTTGATGAGCATGTAGCAACAGTGGACAGTCACTGGCGTTGACTTTTAAGGCTAGGCTTAAAACTTTCCCTTTTGATAAAGCTTATAGTTAGAGTGGCTTAGTTGATCAGGGAGGGAGCCTTCCTCCTTCCTTGTTGGTTGGAGTAAGGGGGAGTCAGGTTTAGCCTAAACCGGCTCAGTTATGTTTGAGGTGCAAATACACCCTCCATTTCTGCTACCTGTATGACCCCTTCTCTTTTCCAATGGTTATAATCAATCTGACAGAGAGAGGTATCCCAATCCTTGTGGTTTTTAGTATAACAATGACCATCAGTGGGACCCTTTGTGGGGTGCCTTGAAACGACATTGTTGTAAATAAGTGCCGTTTAACTAAATAATCTGAACTGAAACTTTCTGTGTAGTTATGCTGCTATAGGCTTAGGCTGCTGGAGGACATAATTACCACCCTCACCCTCTTCACTACATTCTCACACTACTCTCCAATTTTGCATTATTTTGCTATTTCAGCTTTTAACCTTGTTCTCTCTTTTCTCTTCCTAGAAGCTACACCTGGCCTGACTCTGTGTCTACCTGTGACACCTTTCTGGAGAGGGGCATCGTCCAAGCTTCTGCTGGCAACAACTTAATGCTCACCCTCTACAGATGATCCACATGGCCCTGTCTTTCAGTGTCTAACTCTTTCTCTCTCCTAGACATGGCAATTGACTGAGCTTTTACTGTAACTAATTATATGTCCTCTCTTTCAGACTCTAACCTTGAAAACTGGCTCAGAATTTATCTGTTCTTTCTTTCTAGGTGAAACGACTAAAGGAGCTACATCCATTAACATTTACTTTTCCTTCCCATAGAAAGTACTCCTGGATCAGTGCTTCTTTGTTCTCTCTGTGTCTCTGCTCTGTTCTTTCTCTCAAACCCCTAGTCAATCTTGGCAGATAGCCGCTCACACTGAGCCTGGTTCTGCTGGAGGTTTCTTCCTGTTAAAAGGGAGTTTTTCCTCTCCACTGTCGCTACATGCATGCTCAGTATGAGGGATTGCTGAAAAGTCAACGCCAGTGACTGTCCACTGTCTCTACATGGTCATCCGGGAGGAGTGAATGCTGCAAGTCATTGACTGGATGCAATCTGCTGGGTTTCCTTAGACAGAAAAACTTTTTATCCAGTTTGACTAAATAACTAACTCTGACTGCACTGTTCAATGGTTAGGACTAATTGGAATGTATGTACCTGACTTTTGTGAAGTGCCTTGAGACATTTGTTGTGAATTGGCGTTATATAAATAAAACTGAATTGAATTGAATCCCTCACACTGAGCATGTAGCGACAGGGAAGAGGAAAAACTCCCTTTTAACAGGAAGAAACCTCCAGCAGAACCAGGCTCAGTGTGAGTGGCCATCTGCCACGACCGACTGGGGGTTAGAGAGACACAAAAAGAACACAGAAGCACTGATCCAGGAGTACTTTCTATGGGAAGGAAAAGTAAATGTTAGTGGATGTAGCTCCTTTAGTCATTTCATCTAGAAAGAAAGAACAGATAAACTCTGGGCCAGCTTTCAAGGATAGAGTCTGAAAGAGAGCACATATAATTAGTTACAGTAAAAGCTCAGTCAATTGCTATATCTAGGAGAGAGAAAGGGTTAAACACTGAAAGACAGGGCCAAGTGGATCATCTGTAGAAGGTGAGCATTAAATTGTTGCCAGCAGAAGCTTGGACGATTCCCCTCTCCAGAAAGGTGTCACAGGCAGACACAGAGTCAGGTCAGGTGTAGCTTTTAGGAAGAGAAAATAATTTTCAGAAGATAAAGCACCCTGCCACTGAGCAAACATTGTTCAGGAATAGTTTTAGGAGAACAACAAGTTTGAGGTGTGGATAAAAGATCTCAGTCCAATGGATCATAAGTAGGATATGCTCAACAAACAAGTCTAATCTGTTGGGGCCCCATTTACAACTTGCCGGACTTAAATGATCAGCTGCTAACATCTTGGTGCCAGATACCGCAGGACACCTTTAGGGGTGTGGTGGAATCCACCTCTCAAAGGGGGTTAGAGCTACTTTCGCAGCAAAAGGGAGACCAACACACTATTAGGCAGGTGGGCATGACGTTGTGACTGATATATATGTGAAAAGACCTGTTAACAAAATTCATTTTACGATTTATGGCCACAAAGCCTCAAGGCAGATCATCTGTAGAAAGTGAGCATTAAATTGTTGCCAGCAGAAGCTTGGACAATGCCCCCCTCCAGAAGGTGTCACAGGTAGACACAGAGTCAGGCAAGGTGTAGCTTCTAGGAAGAGAAAAGAGAGAGAACAAGAAGTTAAAAACTAAAATAACAGCAATTAATGCAAAGTTGTAGAGTAGTGTGAGAATGTAGCGAAGAGGGTGAAAGTGGTCTTTATGTCCTCCAGCAGCCTAAGCCTATAGCAGCATAACTACATAGATAGTTTCAATTCAGATTATTTAGTTAAACGGCGCTTATGTACAACAATGTTGTCTCAAGGCACCCCACAAATGGTCCGGAACAGCGCGGGGCCGCTGGGGAGGCCAGACCAAATCACCGAGTGCCAGAGCTCAGCCACCCCAGAAAGGGCCACGTGTAGGGGCACCGAGTAAAATAATAAACTGATAAAGTTTATCCATCTAGAGCCCACCGATGGTCATAGTTATACTAAAAACCACAAGGATTGGAATATCTCTCTCTGTCAGACTGATTATAACCATCGGAAAAGAGAAGGGGTCATACAGGTAGCAGAAATGGAGGTTGTGTTTGCACCTCAACCATAACTGAGCTGGTTTAGGCTAAACCTGACTCCCCCTTACTCCATCCAACAGGGAGTGAGGAAGGCTCCCTCCCTGATAAACTAAGCCACTCTAACTATAAGCTTTATCAAAAAGGAAAGTTTTAAGCCTAGCCTTAAAAGTAGACAGGGTGTCTGCCTCACAGACTAAAACTGGGAGCTGGTTCCACAGGAGAGGGGCCTGATAACTAAAGGATCTGCCTCCCATTCTACTTCTAGAGACTCTAGGAACCACCAGTAAACCTGCAGTCTGAGAACGAAGTGCTCTGTTAGGAACATATGGAACAATCAGATCTCTGATGTATGATGGAGCTAGATCATTAAGGGCTTTATATGTGAGGAGAATTTTAAATTATATTCTGTATTTTACAGGGAGCCAATGAAGGGAGGTTAAAATAGGAAAAATATGATCTCTCTTTTTAATTTTCATCTCTTGCTGCAACATTTTGAATCAGCTGAAGGCTTTTAACTGCATTTTGTGGACATCCTGATAGTAGAGAATTACAATAGTCCAGCCTTGAAGTAACAAAAGCATGGACTAGTTTTTCAGTGTCATTCCTGGATAGGATATTTCTAAGTTTGGCAATGTTCCGGAGATGAAAGAAGGAAATCCTAGAAACCTGTTTAATATGGGATTTAAATGACATTTCCTGGTCAAAAATAACACCAAGGTTTTTTACTTTATTGCCAGAGGTCAATTTAATGCCATCCAGGTTAAGTGATGGACTAAGCGTTTTTTTTTTTTTTAAAGACTCCGGTCCAAAGACGACAACTTCTGTCTTGTCTGAATTTAGAAGCAAAAAATTTAAAGACATCCAAGTTTCCATGTCTTCAAGACATGCTTGAAGTCTATCTAACTGGTTGGGCTCATCAGGATATATGGATAAGTAAAGCTGAGTATCATCAGCGTAACAGTGAAAATTAAAAGTAACAGAAAATGCCTGAACATGATCTCAAACAACGTCTAATAACTCAGAAACTATAAGGGCTATCGATTTGATTCATGCACCGTATGAATCAGCAGGCCTTGCTGAACAATCATGGAGCTTCTCAGGTTTCTACAAAAATCTGTCTGGGAGATGTGACCCTGTGAAAAAGTGTATAATTTTGACCATTTTTAAACTGGGTGAAGGTGAATTTTTCTCTCTCAAACAAAATTACGTCACGAGGAAACGATAAAAGGTGTCCAAATAATTTTTGGACCGTAGGTATCAGCAGGGATCGGTGAACAATCCTGGAGATTTTCATGTGTCTACATAAATCCGTGTAGGAGATGTCACAGTGTAGAAAAGTGGATGATTTTGAAACTTTTCAATTTTAAGCGATTTTGGGAAGGACAGATTTGGTACTCCTAAACAAACCTTTTTTATGACAAAACGATAAAAGGTATCAAAACAATTCCTTCACTGTGAGCTCCAGCAAGGTCTGAAGATAAATCTGCACAAGGCTCATGTCTCTACCTCAAACGGTTTACGAGAGGCGACGATTCGAAAACATGTTACTTTAAGGATTTTTTGCTCTGATTTTTTCTGAAATCCCTATAGATTTCCTATAGAGGGTGTGTTGACTTTGTGTTGCTTCGGGGCGTGTTGCTGGAAAACTGTTTGTCCCACATCAATGAGGGTGACATTTTCTTAATCGCGAAAGAGTATCCTACGTTTTGATGTATAATTTGTATAGGTAGATTGAAAATTGAGCGAGTGAGGAGAGTTTGTTCATTCTTTTTCAGGTTATTCAAAAACCTAGAGCATACACTCTAGCGACACGAACATTCCGTCATAGGATTACATTATAAATCTGAAAATCTGAAAACATTTTTAAAAAGTTTGAAACTAAATTGTAGAAAAACTGTAAAAGATATCAAAAAGTTGAATTAAACAGTAATAGCAGAAGGCTGTGAAAGTATTTTAAAAGTCGAATGGTGTTTCTAGCTGAAAGTATGCAGAAGTAGTTAAATGGCAAAAAGAGTGCAGTTTTAGCAGAATGTTCACCGTTTTCCATTCATTCCTATGGGAGCAAAAAATTCATAAAAAGCTGAATATTTTAAAAAGTATAAAAGGTATAAATACCAAAAGTCATAGCCGGAATGTCCTGAAAGGGCTGAATATTGTGAAATTTGAATGGTTAAAATAGCACAAAGTATGTAGAAGGAGAAGCGGTTCAAAAAGTGTACGGAAGCAACCAGAATAAGAACTAGAAAAATTTGCATTTCCTACGAAAATGCAGTGTGAATGCTGTAAGCTGAATTTTTTAGCTGAAAGCTGGCAGAAACAAATTGAAATTGACTAAAGATAATCTGTTGAAATTTTATAAATTAGAAGAAAACAGAAATGCTAAACTCTTGTTGAAAGCTGTCAGAAAGTGGCTAAGGTTGACAGCAGAATATCAGCTGAAAAACCTTCAAAACAAAGAAACAGTTAAGAAAAACTGTCATCTGATCTGTTTAAGCAGGAAGACTATTACCTGAAAAACACCATAACAAGGTGATGTTACCTCAAAACTACTTGTTGAAATAGTTGTTGAAATGCAAAAACTGACAAAAACTTTAATAAAGCAGGAAAGAGCTGCTCATAGATGAGCTGAAAAGGCATAGACTGAAGCAAAAAGATAGACTAAGAAGTTGAATTCAGTACTAAAATATATTTTTTTTAAAGTGGCAGAAAATTCGGAAAATACTGAACTAACAACAAATACCTGAAGAAACACAAAAACAAATAGGTAATGTCCTAAAAAAGGCAATGTGTTCATCAGCTAAGAGAGAAGAGAGGATAAAGAGAAGCTAAAATGCTAACATTAGCAAATAGGCTATCACTAGCATGAAGGCTGATATTAATTTACCCCATCTACTATGCAAAAAGCAATGTATAAGCTGAAATGAGCTAAAATGCTAATGCTTACTACAGCCTATATTCAAAAGTCTATGAAATTCCCCTTTAAAATTATTCACTCTTGTTCAGGTGTTGGAACAGCAGTAGAAGCTGTTTAAGTAGCTGACATCAAATGATCGCTGTTTTTATGCTCCCCTGGGACCAATGAAGATGGTCTTATCAGTAGTGGTTTCATTCTGGTTCTCACAGAGTTTCTGATTGGGGTTTTGTTCCTGATTACGATAGAAGGTTCTTCCTAGATCTGATGAAGATTTGTACCTGGTTCTGATAGAGTTAGGACCTGTTTCTAATGGATGCTTATACATGGTTCTGGTTTAGATTTGTTCAAGGTTCTTATGGAGATTTTTGCCAGGTACTAGTGGAGTTGGGACCTAGTATTGATTAAAGTTTCATCCTGGTTCTGATAGAGTTTGGACCTAGATCTGATTCAGGTTTATACCTGATTCTGATAAAAATATTTAGAAGTTTCTTAAACAGATTTTTTATTCTGGTTCCGATGGAGCTTTTTGCCAGGTTCTGATGGAGTTTGAACCTGGTTCTTAAAGAGGTTTCTTTCTGGTTCTGATGGAGTTTGGATCTGGTTCTGATGGAAATATGTATCTGGTTCTGGTGGAAGTCTGTATCTGGTTCTGATGGATGTTTCTCCTTAGCTCTGATAGAGTTTGGACCTGGTTCTGATACAGGTTTGTACCTGGTTCTGATGGAGGTTTTTTCCTATTATTGATGGAGCTTTTTGCCAGGTTCTGAATGAGTTTGGACCTGGTTCTGATAGAGTTTGACCTGGTTCTGATGGAGTTTCGGTCCAGTTCTGATGGAGATTTTCTCCAGGTTCTGATGGATTTCTGAACTGGTTCTGATAGAGGTTTCTTTCTGGTTCTGAAGGAGTTTGGACCTGGTTCTGATATTGGGTGCCTAACTGGTCCTGATGGAGAATTCCTCCTGGTTCTGATGGAGTTTGGATCTGGTTCTGATGGAGGGGTCCTAACTGGTTCTGATGGAGTTTGTGTCCGGTTCTGCTGGAGTTTGGGTCTGGTTCTGATGGAGCTTTTTGCCAGGTTCTGAAGGAGTTTGGACCTGGTTCTGATAGTGGGTGACTAACTGGTCCTGATACAGAATTCCTCCTGGTTCTGATGGAGTTTGGGTCTGGTTCTGATGGAGGGTTCCTAACTGGTTCTGATGGAGTTTGTGTCCGGTTCTGATGGAGATTTGTTCCTGGTTCTGCTGGAGTTTGGGTCTGTTTCTGATGGAGGGTTCCTAACTGGTTCTGATGGAGTTTGTGTACGGTTCTGAAAGAGATTTGTTCCTGGTTCTGCTGGAGTTTGGGTCTGGTTCTGATGGAGCTTTTTGCCAGGTTCTGAAGGAGTTTGGATCTGGTTCTGATAGAAGTTTCCTCCTGGTTCTGATTGAGTTTGGACTTGGTTCTGGTGGAGGGTCCCTAACTGGTTCTGATGGAGTTTGGGTCCAGTTCTTGTGGAGATTTATTCCAGGTTCTGATGCCTCTTGGAACTGGTTCTGATAGAGGTTTCTTTCTGGTTCTGACTGCGTTTGGACCTGGTTCTGATAGTGGGTGACTAACTGGTCCTGATGGAGAATTCCTCCTGGTTTTGATGGAGTTTGGACCTGGTTCTGATAGAAGGTTCCTCCTGGTTCTGATTGAGTTTGGACCTGATTCTGATAGTGGGTGACTAACTGGTCCTGATACAGAATTCCTCCTGGTTCTGATGGAGTTTGGGTCTGGTTCTGATGGAGGGTTCCTAACTGGTTCTGATGGAGTTTGTGTCCAGTTCTGATGGAGATTTGTTCTTGGTTCTGCTGGAGTTTGGGTCTAGTTCTGATGGAGGGTTCCTAACTGGTTCTGATGGAGATTTGTTCCAGGTTCTGATGCGCCAACAGCCTATATACAAAAGTCTATGAAATTGCCTTTTAAATTTAATCACTGTTGTCTAGCTGTTAGAACAGCAGTACATGCTGTTTAAGTACTCCACACAAAATGGCCGCCAGTAGTTGCCTCCTATAAAGATGATGAAAGGATTAGGGGGTCGGGTCAGGTTTAGGCCATAGAAACGAATGAAAATGAATGGAAGTCAATGAAAAGTCCTCACAAAGATAGTAATCCATGAATGTGTGTGTGGGTGTGTGTGAGCATGTGTGTGTGTCCGAGTGTGAGACACGGAGTGAATGGAGGCAGAAACAAAGACAGAATCATATACAGACATAGACAGTAGGAGATACACAGAGCTATAAATAGAACAGTGAGGAATGAATCAGCCAATCAGCAAAGAGTGTCAGTGTAACTTGACACCTGCAGCATTTCTAATGCAGCACCTCACTATTGTCTCCCCCTGGCCTGGGCTTTTAACATGGAGGCGCATGCTCCCGAACTGCCGCCCATAACTCGGAAACCGTAAGGGCTATCGACGTCATTCTTGCACCGTTTTTCTCAGAACGGATAGGGGAACGAGAATATTAACACGTTTTTGCTGAAAATATAATATTAAAGGCACAACACCAGGTGAAAAAAAGGGAAAAATGGAGAAAAACAGAAAAATGCCTGAACATGCTCTCGAACAACGTCTAATAACTTGGAAACTATAAGGGCTATCGATTTGATTCATGCACCGTATGAATCAACAGGCCTTGCTGAACAATCATGGAGCTTCTTAAGTTTCTACAAAAATCTGTCTGAGAGTTGTGACCCTGTGAAAAAGTGGATCATTTTGACCATTTTTAACCCGAGTGAAGGTTAATTTTTTAACCCGAGTGAAGGTGAATTTTTCACTCTCAAACAAACCTACTTCACGCGAAAACGATATTATTATTATTGTGTGAATGCTGTAGGCATTCACACAATAATAATAATAAAGAATAAAGAAAAACAGGATCACTATACTATGAATGCCTTTAGCATTCACACAATAAAGAACTAGAAAATTTCAGAAGAAATTTAGACGGGGCCTGCCTCTTGGTGCGTTTTGCTCCGACCAGAGCTTGCTATTTTTATTTTATTTCATTGTCTATGCTATTATCAGCTTAAAATATTACTAGTAACTCTGGAAGACTGAGGCTTTTATTTTGAAATTTTCAGTAAGCCTTATTTTAAATGGGCAACACTGGGTGAGCTCCAACATTAGTGTGAAGCTCAGTCCTGAAATGATCTATTGTTTAAAATGCAAAGGCTTTTATTTTGTAGAGCATGTTTTGTCTTATTTTGAAGGTCCAGCATGGCTGTACTTTCAGGTCTGGGTTAGTTGCATTGGTTAAATAGAACCCGCTTGCTATTTAAAAATCATTTTCTATGCTCTTGTCAGCTCACAAAATCCATAGTAACTATGGGGGGTTGAGGCTTTTATTTTGAAAGTTTCAGTAGGCTTTATTTTAAAAGGCCAACATGCTCCTATTTCCAATACTGGGTGAGCTCCAAGAGTAGTGTGAAGCCCACTCCTGAAATGATCTATTGTTTAAAATGCAAAGGCTTTTATTTTGTAGAGCATGTTTTGTCTTATTTTGAAAGTCCAGCATGGTTGTCACTTCAGGTCTGGGTTAGTTCCATTAGTTATATAGATCCTGCTTGCTATTTAAAAATCATTATGTATGCACTTGTCAGCACACAAAATTCGTAGTAACTATGGAAGGTGTGGGCTTTTATTTTGGAAGTTTCAATAAGCCTGTTTCAAAGGACCAGCATAGTCCCATTTCCAACACTGGGTTAACTCCAACAGTAGTGTAATGCCCAGTTCTGCAATGATCTATAGTTGAAAATGTAAAGGCTTTTATTTTGTAGAGCATGTTTTGTCTTATATTGAAAATCTAGCATGGTTGTCTTTTCAGATCTGTGTTACTTCCATTAGTTATATAGAACCTGCTTGCTATTCCAAAATCATTGTGTATGCAATTATCAGCTTAAAAAAACCAATAATAATTATGGAAGGTTGAGGCTTTTATTTTGGAAGTTTTAGTGCTCTTCTGAAATCATTGTGTATGCTATTATCAGCTTTCAGAAATCATTAGTAAGCATGGAAGGTTGATTAAAGAAATTGCCCTTTAGGGTTAATCACAGTTGTCTGGGTGTTGACACAGCAGTACATGCACAAAATGGCCGCCATGTAGTTGCCTCCTATGAAGATGGTCAAAGGGTTAGGGGTGGGGTCATGTTTAAGCCATAGAAATGAATGAAAATCAATGGAAGTCTATGAAAGTCCTTAAAAAGATAGATGGATGTGTGTGTGTGTGTGTGCTTGTGTGTGTGCTTGTCTGTGTGTGTGTGGGTGGGTGTGTGTGTGTGTGTGTGTCCCGCTGGAAAAGAGTTAGTGGTAGGGTCATGTTTAAGCCATAGACATGAAGACAATAAAGGGAACTAGAAAATTTCGGAAGAAATTTAGACGGGGCCTGCCTCTTGGTGCGTTTTGCTCCGGCCAGAGCTTGCTATTTTTTTATTGTCAATGCTATTGTCTATGCTATTATCAGCTTAAAATATGACTAGTAACTCTGGAAGACTGAGGCTTTTATTTTGAAATTTTCAGTGAGCCTTATTTTAAAAGGCCAACACTGGGTGAGCTCCAACATAGTGTGAAGCCCAGTCCTGAAAAGATCTATTGTTTAAAATGCAAAGGTTTTTATTTTGTACAGCATGTTTTGTCTTATTTTGAAAGTCCAGCATGGTTGTCCCTTCAGGTCTGGGTTAGTTCCATTAGTTATACAGAACCTGTTTGCTATTTAAAAATCATTTTCTATGCTCTTTTCAGCTCTCAAAATCCATAGTAACTATGGGGGGTTGAGGCTTTTATTTTGAAAGTTTCAGTAACCCATATTTCAAAGGAGCAGCATAGTCCCATTTCCAACACTGGGTGAACTCCAACAGTAGTGTAATGCCCAGTTCTGCAATGATCTATTGTTTAAAGTGTAAAGGCTTTTATTTTGTAGAACATGTTTTGTCTTATTCTGAAAACCTAGTATGGGTGTCCTTTCAGGTCTGGGTTACTTCCATTAGTTACATAGAACCTGCTTGCTCTTCTAAAACCATTGTGTATGCCATTATCAGCTTTCAAAAATCATTAGTAAGTATGGAAGGTTGAGGCTTTTATTTTGAAAGTTTCAGTAAGCCTGTTTCAAAGGACCAGCATAGTCCCATTCCCATCACTGGGGGAGCTCCAACAGTAGTGTGAAGCCCACTCCTGCAATCATCTATTGTTTAAAGGCTTTTATTTTGTAGAGCAGGTTTTGTTTTATTTTGAAAATCATGGTTGTCCTTTCAGGTCTGGGTTATTTCTATTAGTTATATAGAACATGCTTGCTATTCTAAAACCATTGTGTATGTTATTATAAGCTTTAAATAATCATCAATAAGCATGGAGGGTTGATGAAAGAAATTGACCTTTAGGGTCAATCACTGATGTCTGGGTGTTGGAACAGCAGTACATGCTGTTTAAGTTCCCCACACAACATGGCCGCCATGTAGTTGCCTCCTATGAAGATGGTCAAAGTGTTAGGGGTCAGGTCAAGTTTAAGCCATAGAAATGACTGAAAATCAATGAAAGTCAATGCAAAGTCCTCAGAAAGATAGTAATCCATGCATGTGTGTGTGGGTGTGTGTCTGTGTGTGGGTGTGTGTCCCAGTGTGAGACACAGAGAGGCAGAAAGAAAGACAGAATCACATCCAGACATATACAGTAGGAGATACACAGAGCTATAAATACAACAGTGAGGAATGAATCAGCCAATCAGCAAAGAGCGTCAGTGTAACTTGACACCTGCTGTTTCTCACTCACGCAGCACCTCACTCTGTGTCTCCCCTGGTCTAGGCTTTATAACATGGAGGCGCATGCTCCCGAACAACTGGCCATAACTCTGAAACCGTAGGCGCGATCGATGTCATTTTTGGACTGTTTTTATCAGAACAGACAGGGGAACATTAATATTCATCCTTTATTTTTGAAAATATAATAATAAAGACATAACACTGGGTCAAAAGAGAGGGAAAATGGAGAAAAAGAGAAAAATGCCTGAACATGCTCCCGAACAAAGTCTAATATCTCGGAAACCGTACATGGTATTTTAAATGTTTTTGAACTGTGGGCGACAGCTATCCCTCGTCCCCAATCATGGAGATTTTCATAGCTCTATGTCATTCACAATATAAAATAGGATGATGGAATAAATGCTGTCACTCATGGATTACTGGTCAAACTCTCATTGAAAATACATGGGAGGCCTACAGAATTCCTGTGAGTCTTGGTGATCAAGGGGGTTTTGACAAAAATCTATGAGACCTAGAACAATTTTGAAGTTATTGTGTGAAGGCAGAGGCCCGGCCCTACAATCTGACCGAAAATTGTGAATGTAGAGGGAAATCTGTGGCCGTGAGGGCCAGTTGAAACTCATTTTTCCTGGAAAAATCCCCTTTTTCTACACTCTAGTAACTGCCATCTCCACTGTTAGAGTGGAGTGTGATTTTCTCGCAAACTTTGTGTCGCTTGGAGTCTAATTTTAGCGAAACCGTAGCAGTTATCAACAAACCGTTTTCACTTCTGAAAAGCCGGCGGATTTTTCTACAAACTGAAAGTCAAACTGTGTTTCTAGGTGAAAGTATGGCGATACAGTAGAGCCTCAAAAACAGTGAATTTTGAGGATTCCTTCGCCCCTGACTCCATTCATTCCTATGGGGATTTTGGGGGGGTGGTTTTTCGTAAATGACGTCGCCATGGTAACTCGAAACGCCAATGAAAGTGATAGCACACCTCCCGGGACCGAGCCGGACGTTTTGATGTATATATTGTGGGGGTGCGCGCTGCGGTTCGGGCCGCATTAAAGTGGATAGGTTTTGACCAGGTGAATAATAATAGGGGCCTGCCATAGCAATGCATAGGAGAGCAGTGCATTGCGCAATGCACTGCTCTCCTATGCATTGCTATGGCAGGCCCCAATAAAGAGAAACAGGATCTCAATTGTGTGAATGCCTACAGCATTCACACAATTAAATATGTATTTCTCTACTGTAGCAGTGTGATGTTGGATAGAAAATAACCTAACATGTCTGGCTGTAACTGCAGCCATCACAGCAGGTGCCACCTTCACCCCTAGGAGTTACAGTGGCACCAAGCACTTACAGGTCCTTCTCAAAATATTAGCATATTGTGATAAAGTTCATTATTTTCCATAATGTAATGATGAAAATTTAACATTCATATATTTTAGATTCATTGCACACTAACTGAAATATTTCAGGTCTTTTATTGTCTTAATACGGATGATTTTGGCATACAGCTCATGAAAACCCAAAATTCCTATCTCACAAAATTAGCATATTTCATCCGACCAATAAAAGAAAAGTGTTTTTAATACAAAAAACGTCAACCTTCAAATAATCATGTACAGTTATGCACTCAATACTTGGTCGGGAATCCTTTGGCAGAAATGACTGCTTCAATACGGCGTGGCATGGAGGCAATCAACCTGTGGCACTGCTGAGGTCTTATAGAGGCCCAGGATGCTTCGATAGCGGCCTTTAGCTCATCCAGAGTGTTGGGTCTTGAGTCTCTCAACGTTCTCTTCACAATATCCCACAGATTCTCTATGGGGTTCAGGTCAGGAGAGTTGGCAGGCCAATTGAGCACAGTGATACCATGGTCAGTAAACTATTTACCAGTGGTTTTGGCACTCTGAGCAGGTGCCAGGTCGTGCTGAAAAATGAAATCTTCATCTCCATAAAGCTTTTCAGCAGATGGAAGCATGAAGTGCTCCAAAATCTTCTGATAGCTAGCTGCATTGACCCTGCCCTTGATAAAACACAGTGGACCAACACCAGCAGCTGACACGGCACCCCAGACCATCACTGACTGTGGGTACTTGACACTGGACGTCTGGCATTTTGGCATTTCCTTCTCCCCAGTCTTCCTCCAGACTCCTTGATTTCCGAATGACATGCAGAATTTGCTTTCATCCGAAAAAAGTGCTTTGGACCACTGAGCAACAGTCCAGTGCTGCTTCACTGTAGCCCAGGTCAGGCGCTTCTGCTGCTGTTTCTGGTTCAAAAGTGGCTTGACCTGGGGAATGCGGCACCTGTAGCCCATTTCCTGCACACGCCTGTGCACGTTGGCTCTGGATGTTTCTACTCCAGACTCAGTCCACTGCTTCCGCAGGTCCCCCATGGTCTGGAATCGGCCCTTCTCCACAATCTTCCTCAGGGTCCGGTCACCTCTTCTCGTTGTGCACCGTTTTCTGCCACACTTTTTCCTTCCCACAGACTTCCCACTGAGGTGCCTTGATACCGCACTCTGGGAACAGCCTATTTGTTCAGAAATTTCTTTCTGTGTCTTACCCTCTTGCTTGAGGGTGTCAATAGTGGCCTTCTGGACAGCAGTCAGGTCGGCAGTCTTACCCATGATTGGGTTTTTGAGTGATGACCCAGGCTGGGAGTTTTAAAGGCCTCAGGAATCTTTTGCAGGTGTTTAGAGTTAACTCGTTGATTCAGATGATTAGGTTCATAGCTCGTTTAGAGACCCTTTTAATGATATGCTAATTTTGTGAGATAGGAATTTTGGGTTTTCGTGAGCTGTATGCCAAAATCATCCGTATTAAGACAATAAAAGACCTGAAATATTTCAGTTAGTGTGCAATGAATCTAAAATATATGAATGTTAAATTTTCATCATGACATTATGGAAAATAATGAACTTTATCACAATATGCTAATATTTTGAGAAGGACCTGTATGTCCTTCAGCTTCATTCTGCTTCTGGAGTTGTTGAAGACGGTTACTTGGCTCTAACCAGAACGGAGGATAACGGTTGCCATCTTGAGGCGCCTTCACAGTCTCTTCACAAGCGTAGTTTCTAGAGGGGGAGCTTTTGCTAAAAATGTTAATTAACTGATCCTTAAGCAAATTGTTCGAGGCGGTTGGGGGACAAGAGCTTGATAATAAGTCTACACAGCATGAAGTGACATTAAGGGGCCACAAAAGCTGCTGCATAGGCCCACTTAAATATGTCCACCTTTGACCCTGCATTACTTGCATCCCCTACCTCAAAAGGGAATGAAACAGTTGAACTTGAACAGAAAGTGATTGAACTCACAAAACAATTGGAGAAGTTAAGTCAAGGGCCAAAGAACACTACTACAAATAAGGATCCTCCCATGAGTGCAAAAACAGTAAGACACATACCAGATGAAACGTGGTTCTGTTTAAAGTGTGGTAAGGATAATCATATAGCAGCCAGCTGCACCAACGAGCCCAATCAGTCACTAGTCCGTGGAAAGAATATTCAGTTAAAGTCCTAAAACCCCAACTTGTGACACTGAAGCACAAAACACAGAGCTAATGCAACTTATAGGCAGTATTAAGTCTGGTTCCCTCTTGCCTCAAGGTCTCATAGGCCCATGTTGTGGAGCATGAGTATTTGTTAAAAACGTGCCATGGGAATATATGATGGTCTCAGGTTCACAAGTTACAACCCTTTCTGAGTCCTTCCACCAACTGCACCTTTCTCACATCCCTAGCCTGCCGATCCATGCCCTATTTGACTCTGAGGGAGCTGGAGGGCAAAATGTCCCATACTTGTTCAGACAAATATCACACCCAGTAGGGATATTGCAGGGAAAGAACAGCAACTGGATGTGCACTTGTAGTTCCTGAATGGCATTTCAACAGTGAGATCCCATTTGTACTTTTACAGCTTTATGAGCAGTTGTTAGAGCAAGATGGTCCAAAGTTTATCCGTAAGCTGTATTCCGCATAGTTTGCCCAGCAGATTGTTTCTTGAGCCAGTGTTGTAGACATTCCCCTTAAGACTAGAAACAAGTACCTGTTATTTTACGTAATGTAACTGAACATAGTGTTGTGTTGCTGCCAAATAGCATTGTTGCTCAAGCCTGTGCAGCACAGCATGTTTCACCTCTAACACCTGATCAGAAACCCCCAAGCCAGAGCAATAAAGACAGTAACAAACTCATTCAGTCTTGGTTAATTTCCGATGTCAGAGCAATGGAAAGAACTCATTCTAAAACAATTGCACTTGATCCCTGACGTTTTTGCTCTTGATGACATGTCATATGGCCACACCACAGCTGTAAAACAGCAAATAAGATTGCATAATAAGACACCTTTTTAAAGAACGGCCAAGGCTGATACACCCAAGTGACAGAGAGGCAATAAAGAAGCATGTTAGACAGCTGCCTGATGCAGAAGGTAATAGAGAGTCTCAAAGCCACTTTTCCTCACCAATTGTATTGGTTAAAAAAAGAATAGCTCAATTAGGCTATGCACTGATTACCGCAAGTTGAACATGAGAACAATATGCGATGCAAATGCTCTCCTAAATATTGAAAGAAATCCTTTTTGCTCTTGATGACATGTCATCTGAGTGGGTGATGAGCGGGTGAGATCTCACAAGACCTGTGCATAAGTAATATGGCAGTATACAGGTAAACAGACACAACAAACTCAGGTAAAACAATCAATAATCTCAAGCCAAACATAAACGTTTAAAATATTAACCATTGTCTCATATTTTCACAATAAAACAAACTGGATGAGGAAACATTGGACAGCCTGGAGAACTATGTGGAAGAATGTTTTGAAAACATCGTAATGGGCAAGACACAAAAATACGCACCCATGATGATGCCAAAATGCACCCATTCAGAGTGCTCAACCAGCACTTGAACTATATCTCCAAACTATGTCCTAGGCTCTATCAAAGAGAAGCTAACCAGCCTGGATGCTGGTCTTGCATTGGTGTAAGCTTTCCACAGGTAATTCTAAGCTCTGAGGGAGTCTCTGGA